>NW_006431920.1:1738728-1747988 GCF_000325575.1 Pteropus alecto | reverse complement strand
GAAGGGGGTGGGGTAGGGGTGTCAGGATAATAGTAGGGCTGCCTTTTCTTCATCTTTGCCAATGCACAGGGTGAGAGCCGGACCCAGACCTGGGGTTCTGGAATCTGAGTTGTCTGCCTCTGTTCCCCTAGGATTTGTCCTTGTGACCTCAGAAACAGAGAATTCTAGAGAGAGAGAGAGAGAGAGACCCAGAAACCCCGCGTGCAGCACAACCGTGCTCATAAGCAAACCAGACTCTAGATGGAGATCCTCAGAGGCAGTGCTGGGGCCGGAACCGAGGAGCGGCCCCTCTCCATCTGAGTCAGCCCGTGTTAGGCCCCATCTGGGGGCCGTGGGACAGCCTCCTGGCTGGCTCCCTGCCCAGGGACTGCCTGAGAGCCTGGCTGGCTGGTGCTCCAGAGGTGCCCATTCGTCCTGGGCACATGCATCCTCTCCCAGTAGCCCGTCCACGGAGGGTCAAGGGGCTCAGCCAGTCCCTGAGCTTGGTGCCTGGGAGGTGTCTGGGCTCAGGGTTTCCTAGAATGAACAGGGATAGCCACGCTTGTCTCCAGGCAACAGAGGCAGCAATGGCGTGCTGGTCAAGAAGTAAGAGCCTGGAGAGGTCAGTCCTCCTGGGGCTGTGTGCCAGGACGCCCTGAGCCAGGCACAAGGCCCCAGGGCTGCCGCTGCTCTCCCTGGCTTCCTCTCCCCGGCCTGGGAGAAGGCCCAGCGACAGCAGTCAGACAGGAAACCTCTCTGTGAAGACGCCCTCCACCTCTCGTCACTCATCCAGTACTACCCCCACTCTCTGGGTCCCAGGGTCCCAGGAAGGACCTCGAGAAGACGTCCCAGAATAATGACGAAAATTAGCTAACACTGGACACCAGACTCAGGAAGGCTGGAATGGGAAGGAGCAAGTCCACACTCCTCCCACGAGTGACCGGATGATGTTTCCTAGAACTTCCATGAGCTTGACAACCGGGGTTAAGGAATCTGGGTTTCTGGGGTCTCGGCGGGCTCCCCTCGCAAGTCGGGCCAACCCTCACGTCTCCTCCTCTAGATGCTGCATTGTTTCCAAGCAAATGCCCAAGGAAACCTCAACCCCATCAAGCCACCAATGGCTCATACCCTACTCGCCTCTGGGGACAGTTTACGGGATGGTCCAAGGGAGGAGAGATGGCGGGAGCGAGGTCACCCCCTCGCTCGCCTCTGCCTCATCTCGCCGCGTGCCGCCTCCTGCATTCCAACCCTCTAGTGTTCCATTCCAACCCTTCCAGGACCCTGGGGCCACCGTCCACTATTCCACCAGCTCTTCACTGTCCTCCACGCCCCTGCCCTCCTCACTTGCCCTCATTATCATGGTTCCCTTGCAAACACCCCAAGATACTAGAGGGTCCCTGAGAAGGGGCTCTGGAGATCCCCGCAGTGAGGGTGTCACAGGGAGAGTGTGGCAGAGCCCCAGACGGGCTGTGGGGATCAGAAAGCGAGGAGGGCGGCAGTGCTGTCCCCCTTGCCCAGGTGGAGGCTAGGGCGGGGCGGCGAGCTGAGCCTCCCAGAGATCCTAGCGGCCCAGCCTGGCGTGGGAGCACCCAGCTGACTCCTGCATGCCTGCTGAGGGTTGTGGGAAACCATGAGGCACCTCATCCGGTCTTCTAGATGCCCTCCAGTGACAGGCACTGCCTTGGACCCTGCGGGTACAATGATAAATTAAGATGCATTCCCCAACTGCCTGGTGAAGAAGACAGAGATCTAAACAGATAACGATGCCCCCGTATCCTCCTCTGAAAAACAGGACCAAGTATGGTCCCCGTGCTGCTGGAACCTCTTCCTTCAGCCACCAGCCTCTATGGGGAAGGAAGTGTGTCTGCTGGCTCAGGCCAGGCTCTTCTTCATGATAACAAATCCCGGTCATGGGATGAGCAGGGAGGACCCAGAGGTGATCTGTGCAAAAAGACAGTGAGGTGGGAGAGGAGAGCCCTGCAGACTAAGCTGGGGGGAGGCCGGATGCGGGAATGGGGTTCGAAAAAGAGATTGAGAGAGAGAAAGCAAGTTCGGGGAGGCAGCTCACTTCTGTGTGGAGTGTATTTTCAGGGTGAGTTCTGGGAAAGGATTTCAATGACTGACTTGCTGTGCATTAAAAATGTACTTGCAAATGACTCAGTTTCCGCAACAAACCAAAGACATGGAAAAAAAAAAAAAGGAGGGGGGAGACTTAAAGAATGCAACGAGTGTCCTCATTTGGGTCCTGACCCGGTTTGAACAAACCAGCTGTAAAAAGACCCTTTTGAAACAATTGGAGAAATGACTATGGATTGGGTGGTGGATGATGGTGAAAACTGGCTTTTGAATTTGTTAGCTACGGTGATGGAGTGGAGGTTGCATTAAAAAATGTCCTCGACAGAAGAGATGCATCTTGAAGTATTATTAGGCTGGGATGTCGTGAAGTCAGTGGTGTGCACGTGGGGAAGAAATTCATAAAAGAAGGTCGGCGGGAGTTGATTATGGCAGCTGGGGCGGGCACCCAACGGGGCAAGACAAGTTCCTGCTCATCCTAGTCCCACCCCTGGCAGCGATGGGAGCACGCAGGACTGGCCCGTCAGACCCTTGGGGACCTCCTGAGCTATATGGGACCATAGCATTTAGACACTCAGTGACATTCTTTAGGACTCTACAGTGGTTCTTTGAGACATACCTCCAAACTGGAGAGCAGAATATTTTAGCCACATGATATTCTAGCGAACCCCAAAAAATAAATGAGAATTATAGATTTATGCTAAACTTTGCTCGACCTAACCTATTGTCAGCTTTTCCGTATTTGGCTTTGGTGTATTCAACTTTCCAACAGCCCCATTGCCTTGGTTACGATACAGACCGACACCCTCCACCCTTCATACATGCAATCCAGAGAGACCAATTAGCTGTCAAATTGACATTTTGAACGATTATCTGGAGAATCCGCCTGACAGCCAACAGCTGTTTGTGCATCTGCTTCTCTTGGTCTGTCCTATTCAGTTTTCCTAGTCCTGGGGCATTTCACTGAGGTGAGTCCTTATTGTTTTGTGACTGTGTATGGAAAATGAAAAAATACAAGCATTGACTCCAGTAGGGGGAAATGACCTTAATAGGGGTGGGACAAAGACAGAAGTGGTGAGCTGGGCTGAATCAGCCATTCTTGAACCTCAGTCAGCTGCATCTTGGACATAAGACAGCCAACCCTGATGCAAAGTGTGAAGGGCGAAAGACAGAAGTGGTGAGCTGGGCTGAATCAGCCATCCTTGAACCTCAGTCAACTGCATCTTGGACATAACCCTGATGCAAAGTGTGAAGGGCAAGGACACAATCAACGAGCGTGTGCACAGTCTTCGAAGATCACGTCCGCATTGCAAGGCGTAATTAGTGATCAGGTTGTATTCTCAGCTCAGAGGAATAGAACCCATTTTATACTCCCCATTCCTTTCCCACTAACGATGAGTCTGGCTGCACTTGAGGACTTCAGTGTTGTCTTTTAAATACCACTGTGTTCAACCCAATTGGTCTCCCCCAAGTCCGACGCAGCCTGCACACAGCTACCAGTGTGGCTTCCTAAAACCCAGACCTCGCCCTGGTTCTGCCCACACAGACTCTTGTCCCAGCCTTTCAGCCCAAGCCACTTCGGTGTCCAATAAATTTCCCGTCAGGCCCTGCAGTCCTCGCTCCCTCCCAGGCAAGACCCGTCCAGCACTGGTGGCCTTCCGGCTGCCCTCACCCAACTCCTGTCGACACACACGGGGTGGCCCCTGGACCTTGGTTCTCTCCCAGATGTGCTGGTCTGCAGTTGCCCTCACCAGCTTTTTTCTCCTCCATATGAAGTGAAACGCTGCCTGCCACAGCTGGTCTTCTGTCATCTCCCCAAAAGTCTTTGATAACAGCTGCTTAGCCAAAGGCTTTTGTGTCACCACAGAAAGAGCTGAAACACCAAGTCCCCATCCCCGAGTGCCCACCCTTTATTTCCCGGCTACAGGGCCCTAGGTGACTCTGCTGTCTGCTCCCACCCAGCCACACTGACCCAAAGGAACAAGACAGATTAGAAAGTGCTTATTTTTGTTTTTTCTTGTTGCAAAAAAAAAAAAAAAAGAGCAAATGTCAAAATAAACATGGATTTGTCCCCAGGCATCCACTCTTCCAAGACTGGTAGGCATAGTAAAGAGTTTATTTTATAATATGCATTTTTCACTAAGAGATATATAGTCTTTCCATGCGAGTACATAATCTTCATAATTATAATTTTAAACCACAGAATATTCTATTAAGTGGATAGACCAGCATTTACTTAACCATTCTCCAATTGTAGGTCATTTAAACAGTTTTCATTCTTTGGGGATTATTCTTTTAAAATATTCTCCCTAAAGAGAAACCACTGTGTCAAAGGGCATTAATGTTTTGACAGCCCTTGACATATTGCTAGATATCGATTCCCCCGGCCTAAATCAGTGATTCTCAAAGTATGGTCCAGGCACCCCTGAAGGGTTCCTGGGATACTGTTAGGGAATCCACAAGGTCAAAACTATTTTTATAATACTAATATGTTATTAGCCTTTTCCACACTTGGCTTCTCATGAGTGTGGAGTGCTGTTTTCCAGAGGCTACATGACATACGGTACCACGACAGATTGAATGCAGAGGCAGAAAGGAAAGGCCAGCCACCTTTTATGAAACCAGACATCGGAGAGTTTTGCAAAACTGTAAAAATAATGCCTTTTCCTCTCACTAATTTCTTTTGTTTTACAACATATATTTTTCATTAAAAAATGTTATTTTTGTAAATATTTTAAGATTTTTGTTTTCATTTCTAATTAGGTAAATACCGATATATGTCATCTACGTAAATAAAACCATTTGAGGATCCTTAATAATTTTTAATCATATAAACGGGGGCTGAGGTCACATAGCTTGAGAACCGCTGGCCTGGAGTCATGTGGCAGGGTGCTGGGTCAGCCGAGTAGGGCCCGTTTCAACCATCGCCCACTACCCCGTCTCCCAGGCGAGGCCCCTCGCTTTTATTTCTTTTGTTCTTCTGTCTCCCCTCTTTCTAGTTTTCCGACTGTTTTTCTCCTTTTCCCTCCCCCAGCCTCGACTCTCATAGCAGAAGTTGTACACATAAGGACACCTTCTCTTCTTCATATGAATTGACATTTTTTCCTCATATCTAAATAGAGACTGAGTGACATTCGAAATATGCTTTTCGTTATTACTCATCTCATTCAAAAGAAGTAATGTGCGTGTTTTAAAAACATATCTTCTTCACACGTAATCAAAGAACCGAAAATGAAAATGAGGTTTTGTTTTTTCATAATCAATTGGCAGAGATTTGTTAAATGGTAATCCTTAGTGCTGGCCAAAGTCTAGGGAAAAGGATGTCCTTAGGTGGTTTCTAGAAGACGATTTGGCAACAGAGATCAAAAGCCTTAAAAATAGCCTACCCTTGACCCAGAGGGATGTAAGCGTTCACCTCCACTTGGTGCCAGTAGCAACTTGGAGTTGCCTGGGATCCTGAGAATCGAGAACTAGAAGGAGCAGTTTTTTCCTTGCTTTGGGCCCAGAGAATAAACTGGGGAGGGAGGGGTAACTGGACCTCAGACAGAATCGACGTGGTCAAAGGCAAATCAAACAGCGAGCAGTGGGCTCGGGCATGCAAAGGAGTGGAAGCCTGGGGCATGCAGCGTGGGTGCAAGGCGCTGGCCGATCTGGCGACCGCTTCGAGCGTTCTCTGGTTTGGAAGGTCCTCTTGTTATGCCCAAGCCTTTAGTAACATACAATTAAAAGGTACAGGCAGGTCTGAGCTATGAGATCCAAAAGTCAGCTGGAGTCTCACTACCCTTGAGCTCTAGACAAGATTGGTGCATCTGGGCCTCGAGGGGCTGGAGAAGGACGAAGTCCTCCCTGTGATGTCCTGTTGCATGAACCGAGAGCTCTCCAGGTTTTCTGTGAGCTCTCAGGGCAGGGATGGCTGACATCTCCATGGCACTCCGGCCACCATGCCTGTCAGCTTCTCTCCAGAGTTCCATCAAGACCTCCTGCCCGCAGGTAGTCATAGCAGGTAGTCTTGTGTCCTGGAGGCCACAAGACAACAGAGGATTTACGTCACAGAAACACAACCTTCGGCTTGTTAGTCAGGCATCTCCACAGGCAAATGGCCCATGGCCAGCCTGTCCCAGCGGAACAGCCTCAGGCCTGCCCCCGTATGGCCCCCAGCCTCTTCCTGGTAGGCTCCCCTCACTCTACTGCTTTCCCGACTCTCTCTCCTCTCCTCCAACCTCTCACGGAGCACTTGAAGCCTCTGAGTTGTGGCCCAGGTTCATACCGACACCCACATCCTTAAATCTCACCTTCCTCTCTAACAGTTGTCGAGAAGTTTCCCTGAGTACGAGAAATTCTGGCGCCAGTTGTGACAATGATGGTTTCATCCTGTTTCAACTTGGCCTCAGGGTATTAGGGCGATGCCTGGGCCCACACTTGGGATGCAGTGAAACAGGAAGAATGTGCACCCCAGAGAAGCTAGTTCCGAGATGGCGAGAGGTAAGGAAGGAGAGACACTAAGTAAGGTTGACCGGCAGCCATGAGGAAGGTTTCGTGGATCCTGGAGCATTCCTCGAGGCTTCTGGGGTGGGCAGGATAATGGCTTCCCCAAGGATGTCCACGTGCTAATCCCCAGATTATGTGAATATGTTAAGTTACACAGTGAGGGGAACTGAGGTTACAAATGGAATTAAGGTTGCTAGCAGCCGCCCTAAAAACAGGGAGATTGTGGCGGATTATCCAGGTGGGCCCAAGGCAATCACAAGAGTGAGGACGAAAGAGGCAGAAGAGAAAGTCAGAGGGATACTGCGTGAGAAGGACCCAAGTCACTGTTGCTGGCTTTGAAGATGAAGGAAGGGGCCATGAGCCAAAGACTGTGGACAGAGAGGTCTCTGGAAGCTGAAAAAGGCACAGAAACAGGTTCTTCCCTGGAACCTCCAGAAGGAACGCAGCCCTGCCGCCATCTTGATTTTAGCCCACCAAGACCTACGTTGGGCTTCTAACCTACAGAACTGTAAGAACAAGTCTGTGTCGGCTTAAGCCACCGAATATGTGGTGATTTGCTACAGAAGGCACAGAAACTGAAATCGCTTCCCAGACACTATCAGGAGAGGAGAACCTGGTAAAAGTCGGCACATCCTGGGTCCCTGAGATTATAAAAAGCGCATTAAAAGGCAGAACCAGCCAAGAGGCTGTAGAGGGTGGAAACATCCAGGATATATATGCCCAGCATGGACTTTGTCACAGACCATGAATGTGATAAATATGAATCTACTTGGAGGCTCGGAAATCCAATAGGTGGGTCTCGCAGAGCCAGCTCACATTAGCCAGGCTCATTCTGAGAACCACAGCTCCCAAGGCTGAAAGCTCACGGGCTTTTTATCTCACGTGAGCCAAGTCACCCAGGAAACCAAATCATAACCAGAAGGCAAGTTCTGAGCAAGTTCCGTGACTCGAATGTTTCACAGCCCCACAGCCATGTCCGCAAGAGCTGCCCCGAGCACCAGGCAGGGCCTGCGTGTCCTTGGGCTTGGTTCCCCAAGCCCAGCCCCTGACAGAGTGCGGCCAGTGTCCCATCCCTGAGAGTCCCTTTCCAATGTTTTCCTGCTCTTGCCTGGGAGCCAATGTGTCTCCTCAACGGGGACTTGGTTTAACTCTCTTACGGTTTATTATCTGTTGATTTGAAAGCTTAGCTTTCGGACGACAGTCTTATTTTCCTTCTTTCCACGTCACTGTCAAAAATCCCCCAGTATTTTCTGTGCACTGACAGCTCCCATCCTATTTGCTCTTGACACAAAAAATCCCTTGCGAATAGGAATGTGACTGTGCCTCTGGGTACCTGTCTGGGAGGCAGCTTTGGTCCTTTGTCTCCATCCCAACAGCCGCAATTACCTAGCACCTTTCCCAAGCTGCAGCTACTTCGTCAGTTAGGAAGCCTCTCCGGCTTCCAGACCAGCTGCTCCCTGTCCATTTTACTCTCAGAGTCTGTAAACCTCAGATTCTCTGTAGTTTCTAGGGTTTTGGCATCCTTTTCAGCTTCCCGACAGGACGACATAACTGAGACCCATCCGCCCACCCACCTTTCACCCCCAGGTAGTTGTGTGACCTTTGGTAATGTGTTTATGCCTCATTCTCTCATTCCACAAGTATTTACTGAGCACCAACCAAGCGCCAAGCAGTGTGCGTGTGTGCCCTCCACTTCCTTCTCCTCACCTTCTCTCCCTGCAACTGCTCCCTGTACCGAGCGCTTTGCTCCTAGCACTGTGGTAAGTGCTTTCCATACACCGGATCGGTTAATTACTCCCAACCAGCCGAGCAGGCACATAACATTAGTCTTATTTTGCAGATGAGGAAACAGAAATGCAGAGAAATGACGTACCCAAGGTCATCCAGTAAGTGACAGATTTGAACCCAGACACATTTGACCAAAAGACTATGTTCCAGCCCAGCCACATTCCTCAGCCTCTGTATTATCCCTTTCTGTATACATGTAGAACGATCGCAGCAATAATAACCCTTGATTTTTGTTGATTCCTAGGGAAGTCTTCCTCCTTCCCCCTGAGCAAAAGTAACGTATAGTAAAAAGGCCACAGAAATTGTACCAAAATAGTGCCTCTGGGACTATGGATCATTTTTATTTTCCTCTTTACACTTATCTGTATTTCCCAAATTTTCTACGATGAACATGCATTGGTGGTTTGGGCCAATTTTTAGTTGTCATATTCAGAAAGGCTCTTGCTAGGGGTCATCTGTCCCTTTTAGAGCCAGGCTCACAGGATAGACACATGCATGCATGCCTAGGCTTATATGCCAGTGAGCGACCATTTAGTGATATTTATGATACATACTACACCAAACCAACTGGGTGAAAGAATCCACTTCCACTAACGGTCCTTTTTTCCAGAGTCCTAATCACAGGCTGGCTTTGTGCAAGTTCGCAGGCTGCTATCAAGGACAGAGAAGACTGACTGAGCCTTGGACCTCAGACTGTTTGGTAATTAACAGCAAGACAAGGAAACACACAAGAAACAATTTTTGAGAAGGACGAGATAAGAAATGCTTGGTGGCCTAGTAAGAGGAGTGATTATCATCTGCCAAGATCAAATACAGCTTCGGTTATTGAGGTTTCAAGACATTTCTAGAAGGAAAGTCAGAATCACAGACCAGAAAGTCATTGTTCTGAGAGATTTCATGTTTCTCATTTTTGTCACTCCACTGTTTTCCCT
>NW_006431920.1:1725930-1738702 GCF_000325575.1 Pteropus alecto | reverse complement strand
AAACAATGCCTTTAAGGGAGACTGAATCCCAATACGAAACTACAGTATCATTCTGAATAACAAAAAGCCACCATCAGACAGCTCCTACAGGTAGGAGTTTGGAAGTCCTTACTTCCATCCTCATGAGAAAAAACGCTGAACGAACTGAAAATCAACAACTTTTCTTAGATCCATTGGAGAACTGAGGCAACAGGGCAAATCACCCCCTGAAATCCGGAGAGACCGAGGAAGATGGAGAATCACAACTCACCGAAAGCAGAAGCCGCCATTGGAGCCAGCAACTGGTAGGAACGGTTAAAAGGTTTGATGAATTGCTGGAAGCTGAGTGTGAACTAGCTTGAATTTTAAAAATTCTGGAGTTCCAGTTTTAGGGAGACCCCACAGATTACCTCCAGGAGCCCCACCAGGGTCTCACTGCGAAGGTGGGGGAAAAATTCCGCATGCTTCCGGGAAGGGGAGGAGAAAAGTAACCATTTTAAAATACGCTCAGGGGAAATGTAACCATTTTTGAAAGCTCAGAGAAATCTGTACTCCTTAACAAAGGTTGCCACAAGAAAAACTGCTTATCAGAGCCTTCTCTGCCCTGGAGGAAGGGCACAAGACAGCTCCAGCCCTGTCTAGACTTCCAGTCTCACATGAGGGGAGAGAAAGAAAGGCCAAGAAATGCCTTGGAAGGCAGGCGTGGGATCTCAGGCTCACTGAGATTTAATCGTGAGACTATAAACCTTCGCTTCCTCCATAACCTTACTGTATTAGTTTCCTAGTGTTGCCATAACAAACTACCAGAAACTGGGTGGCCTAAACAATAGAAATGTATTCTCTCACCGTTCCGGAGGCTAGAAGTCCAAAATCAAGGTGTTGGTTAGCGGGGAGGGCACGTTCTCTCTGAAGGCACTAGGAAAAAAGTCTTTCTTGCCTCTTCCCAGTTTCTGGTGTTTGCAGGTAATCCACGGCATTTCTTGGCAATCTTTCCAATCTCTGCCTTTATCATCACATGGCCTTCTTTCTGTGTGTATCTTCCTTTCCTTTTATAAGGACATCAGTCCTTGGATTTAGGGCTCACTGTAATGCACTATGACCTTGTTAACGTAACTAATCACATCTGCAAAGACCCTATTTCCAAAGAAGGTCACATTCTGAGGTTCTGGGTGAACATGAATTTTGGGGGGACACTATTCAATCCATTACAATTACCACCACATCATCAGACTCTGGTAGAATAAAAGAAAATCACAATTGAGAGAACTTGTAAGATACATACTCTATTTAAGATGCAGTTCTTAGGGAAAATCAAAAACAACAGAGAAGGGAAAAAAGAAAATGAGGAAACTAAAGTTCCTGGCACCTGCAGCTACAGCGATTAAACATCATCCAGATCCTAGTTCAAGTAACACAAAACCTCACACTAAAAGCCTGATTAACTCTCCAAGAAAACCAGCCCTCAACAAAAAATTACAAAACATGCTAAAAGCCAACGAAATACTCAGTCTGAAGAAACAAAGCAATCGTCATAACTGGACTCAGATATAATACAGATTTTGAATTATTCAATTGGAAAATTAAAATAGCTATCATTAATATGTTAATAGAAAGAGTAGACAGATACATGCAAAACAGATGGGTAATGAAGACGGAAAGACGTAAACTGTAAGAAAGAATTAAAAGGAAATGCTAGAAACCAAAACTGAAATGCAAAGAGAAAAGAGAATGAAGAAAATGTGACATAACGCCCAAGAATAAAATGACAGTTGCAAAAGGTATACTATATGCATAATGGGAATATCAGAAAGAGAAGAAAGAGAGAAAGGAGCAGAAGAAATATTTGAAACAATAATGGCTTAGAATTTTTTCAGAATTAATGACAGACACAAAACCACAAATCCAGGAAGAGCAGAGAACAAGCAAATAATCTATACCTAAAAATGTCATATTCAAACTGCCGCAAAACCAGAAGGCCAAAGAGCGAAAAGCCAGAGGGTAAAAAAAACCTTACTTATAGAGGAACAAGAATAAGAATTATGTTAGATTTCTGCTCTGAAACCACACTCGCAAGAAGAGAGTGAAGCATTGAAAGAAAAAACCACCGACCTAATATTCTGTATAGAGTGGAATTATCCTTCAAAAGTGAAGGAGGAGTAAGAACCTTCTCAGACATAAAAAAAAAAACTGAGGGAATTTGTTGCCTTGCTAGACATGCCTTGCTAGAAATGTTAGAAAGAGTTTTTCAGAGAGAAGGAAAATGACGCAGACTTTTATATTAAAAAAAAAAAAAAAAAAAGAGGAAGAGAGAGAAGGGATAAATGAAGGTAAAATTTTTTTTAGTTTTCTTATTCTAAATTGATCGAATAGGTAATCGTTTCTTCAGAGTAATAATAACAGCAATGTATGAGGTGATTACAGATTATGGATAAGTGAAATGAATGGCATGAATGTTATAAGAGGTGGGAGGGAGGAGTTAGACTATCAGTGAGACAATACAGTGTTATTCAAAGTGAATTTGGATTCCTCGTAAATGTCTATTACAAACTCTAGGACAACCACTAAAAGAAGCATAATTGATATGCTGAGAGGAAAGAAAATGGAATCATTTTAAATGCTCAATTAAAACCTAAGAAAGTAGAAAAAATGGAAGATTTTTTTAAAAATAAATAACAAGTTCAATAAATAGGAACAATTACAAATGTGGCATATATTACTCCAACTATATCAATAATTATTTTGAATGTGAATGGTATAAATAGACCAATTAAAAGACAGAGACTATCATAGTAGATATAAAAATAAGACCCAACTATAGGTAATCTACAAGAAAACCATTTTAAATATAAAGATACAGATAGATTAAAACTGAAAGAACACTGAGGACATTGTGCTAGGTGAAGCCAGTCTCAAAAAGATAAATACTGTATGAGTCCATATATTCGATACATCTAGAGTAGTCAAATTCATAGAGACAGAAAGTAGAATGGTGGTTACCAGGGGGTGGGTTGAGGAGTTAGGATTTAACGAGTACAGAGTTTCAATTTTGCGAGATGTAAAGAGTTCTGGAGATTGATGGTGGTTATGGTTGCCCAACAACATGAACATACTGAATACAATTGAAATGTATGCTTAAAATTGTTAAAATGGTCAATTTTATGTTATTTGTATTTGACCACAATTTGAAAAAAAAAAACAACTTTTATTTAAAAAGGTAAAGGGATGGAGAAAAATAAAGGGGTGAAGTGACCATGCAAAGTAATCAAAGAAATCTGGGTAGTTATATTAATTTCAGATAAAGCAGACTTTAGAAGAAAGTTATCAGAAATACAGAGGAACATTACACAATAATAAAGAGACCAATTCTACAAGAATACACAACAATCTCAATGTGTACAACAGAGTGCCAAAATATGAAAGACAAAAACAGATAGAAGTGCAAGGAGAAATAGAAAAATCCGCTACTATAGTTAAAGACTTCAACGTCCTTCTATCGGTAGTTGACAGATCCACCAGGCAGAAAGATGTAAAGGCAGCTTTTGAACTGTACCATCAATCAACTGGTTCTAATTGGCATTTATAAAATACTTCACCCACGAACAGCAGAATACACATTCTCCTCGAGATCACATGGAACATTCATCACATTCTGGGTCATGGAACAGATCTAAACAAGGTTAAAAAGAATAGAAATCATATAAATTATGTTCTCAGACCGTAATGTAATTAAACTAGAAATTAATAACAAAAAAATAACAGCAAAATCCCAAGATATTTGAAGATTAAACAACACATTTTTGAATGACATGTAATTCAAAGAAGTTTCCAAAGAAAAAATATTTTGAGAATATTTTTAAATATTTTAAATGAAAATGAAAATAAAAATGATCAAAATTTGTGTAATGCAACAAAAGCGGTGCTTAGAGGGAATTGGTAGCACTAAATGCACATATCAGGAAAAATAAAAGATCAAAAATTAACAATCTAAGCTTCCACCTAAAAAGAAAGCAGAGCAATAAAAACTCAAAGCAAGCCAAAGAAAAGAAAGGGCAAAATCGGAGCAGAAATCAATGAAATTGAAAACATGAAATTAATAGAGAAAATCAACAAAAGCAAAAGTTGGTTCTTTGCTGGGGAAAAAAAAAAAGTCAATAAAATTGATAAACCTCTAGCTAGGTTAAGCAAAGAGAGAAGACACAAATTACTAATATCAGTAAAGAAAGAGAGGCAGTCACTACTGATCCCATGGACGTTTAAAGGATAATGAAGGAATGTTATGAACAGTTCTATACCCGTGAATTTGATAATTCAGATGAAACGAATCAATTCCTTTCAAGGCACAGTCTACCAAAACTCGCACGAGAACAAATAGATTATCCTAATAGGTCTATTCAAAGACATAGAGTCAATAATTAATAACCTTTCAAAAAAGAAAGCACTAGGCCCAGATGATCTCACAGGGGAATTCTACCAAACATTTAAGGTAAAAATGATATTAATTACTGGCGTAAAATGCTACAAGAATCAATGACGATTGTGAAAGGCATTTATTTTAGGTACCAAAACAGTTATTAAGAGCTTCCCAATAGATAAATCAGGGAGTAGACTGATGGTTAAAAAAGAATGTGTTAGCTGGATAACTTTAAGAAAAACACATATTGCAACACATAATGTAAAGATTTAGATGAGAATATTAAGCAGAATAATAGAGATTAAATTTTCTCACAATTTGAATCTTTATAAAACTGCTTAGTTTACTCGCAAGTGTAATATTAGACTAAATAACTTTTAAGATGGCTACCTAATTTTTAGTCCAATTCAATTATACATTTAAACTATGAGTCATCCAAGTAAAAGCTCTATTTGGGGATTCTTTATATTTCACAATTTTACTAAAAAGGAAAGTTTCAAAGTCACGTAAAATAAAATCCATGACATATATGATAAGGAATTAATATTCAGAATATATAGAGAATTCCTAAAACTCAAAAAAATAAAAAATGAAAATAAACAACCTGATTCAAAAACAGGAGGACTTGAGTAGACGTTTCTTCAAAGAAGATACATAAATGGACAATGAGGATGTGAAAAGATGCTCCATATCTTAATTATTAGGGAAATACAATCAAAACCATGGCAAAATACCAGTTCTCACCATTAGGATGCCTATATTAAAAAAAAAAAAAAAACAGAAAATAACATGTTGGTGAGGATAAAATTGGAACCCTTGTTCACTGCTGGTGGAAATGTAAAATGGTGCAGTCACTATAGAAACTGTATGGCAGTTCCTCAAAGAATTAAAAATAGAATTACCATATTACCTAGCAAGTCTACTTCTGAAATTGAAAGCAGAGACACAACAGATAATTTGTACACCCACATTCACGGCAGTATTATTCACAAAAACCAAAAGGTGGAAGCAATCTGAGCATCCATCTACAGATGAACAGAGAAACAAAATGTAGTGTGTGTACCTATCTATATCTCTATATACACAAGGAAATATTATTCAGCCTTAAAAAGGAACGAAACTCTGACACATGCTACAATATGATGAATCCTAAAAACATTATGCTAAGTGAAATAAGCCAGTCACAAAAAGACAAATACTATGTAATTACAGTTCTAAGTGGTACCTAGAAAAGTCAAATTCATAGAGACAGAAAGTATAATGCTGATTTCCAGAGTCTGGGGGCAGAGGAAGGGATGGGAAATTAATGTTTAATGAGAACAAAGTTTCAGTTTTGCAAGATGAAAAGAGTTCTGGAGATGAACAGTGGTGATAGCCGTACAACAATGAGAATATATTTAATGTCATCAAATTGTATACGTAAAAAAGGTTAAAATGGTAAATTTCATGTTATGTATATTTTACCACAATTTCAAAAATAAACAAATAATAATAATAATAATAATAATCCATGATGAATAGAGTGACAATATAATTTATTGTCCAACCTGGAACACTGGTTGTGAAAGGGGATGCTTTTAATAAGTATACCTGGACCCCAGGGGTAAATGTGACTGTCCTGGGTAGCCCAGGTGTCCCAAAATATACTGCTCCGACTGCAGTTAAAAAATATCCACCTACCTCAGTTGAAAGTGTCCTTAATCTGGCAAATGTTTGCTAGAGTAACTATAGAACAAATCTCACAATTAACAGTGCTAAGAAATAATTATTGCTGTTCCTTAACCTCAAACTTTTAAAATTTGGCCACTAAACTTTTAAAATAAAATTTGAGGGTGCCTTTCAGTTTTACAATTTTATCCCGGAAGTCTGTCCTACTCTGAGACACTCACCTTTGGTGTCCAAGCTTAGCCTCCCGTATGTGTATGTGGACATACCTTTACCTGCCTCCCCATCCTCTTCCATCGTAATGCCATCCATCCTTTAAGATAGGTCCCCCACAAACACCCCTCATCTGTTCAGCCTTTCCTGATTTACCAGGTAGAAGTTTTTCATTTCCAAGCCTTAATGGTACTTTACTTGGCATGAGGCTAACATGAGATAAAATCTGGATTATTAAATGAATGTTATTGATATCTGCTTGGCTGTCAACCCTAAAAAATAACCGTCGTTAAAATCATTAGCCATCCGTAAGGAAAGCTACCTTGGCTCTCCCCACATAAACTCCACGGGCAGTGCCTTGGGTTTTGCGGGAGTTTATGGGGCGCTTGAGGCCAAGCATGGGGAAAGAACCTGATTTGATTCTTGGCTGTGGTGAGGACCCACGTTCCTCTGAGTGTTTTTCATATTCAGGAAGTGATAATTCTCACCCTTGCTGGTCTCAGCCTCTGACTCGCTGGGGTCCCCACCCCCAGGGCCATAAGGCCCTGATCAGCACAGTAAGGTGCCTGGCCGAAAAATTCCCCTGGCGGGTCTGGTCGTGAGAAAGGTAACTCCCACTATTCATGTGGTTTTCTCAGGAGGCCTGGATGCCCCGGGCCTGGGTCAGGTCACCTTTACCACACGACTGTCTATATGTAACTTTAAAAATCATCCTAAAGGTTGCCTGTCTCATGAAGTATTTCACACCCCTCCCCCAAGTTAATACCACCTCTATTTTTCTGTACTCCCACAGTATATTGTGAGTGTGGCCATATGCTGGAAAAATTGGTCTCTTTGAGGTCTTTTGCAAACATTTAGCTCACATCATGCTCAGTGCATACAGGATTCCCCTCCTATAGCTATGAATTCCTGGGGACACCAACTTGATGCAAAGATGACAAAGACTGATGTACAGGAAAATGGGAGCTTTAAGTAGCCTCATGAGACCAAAGGGCAACATTAGAGCACATAACGGGTCATCTCAAGCCTGTGTCAAAAAGTCTACACTTTGACCACTTCGAACCCACTGAGATGGCTGTAATCAAAAACACAGAAAATGACAAGTGTTGGCGAGGACCTGGAGAAGCTAGACCCTCCTACATTGCTGATGAGAACGTAAAATGGTACAGTAGCTGCTGTGGAAAACAGTTTGGTGGTTCTTCAAAGGGTTAAACATAAAATTACCATACAGCCTGACAATTCCACTCCTGGGTAGACACCCAAAAGAAGGGAAAACAGATATTCAAACAGAGACTTGTATAAGAATGTTCGCAGAAGCGCAATTCACGGTGGCCAAAGGTGGAAGCAGCCCAGCCTGCACGCAGCCCCGCCCCCGCGGATAAATGGCTAAAGAACCCGCACTATATTCACCCAATGGACACAAAAGGAATGAAATACCGATACTTCTGCAACGTGGGTGACCCTCGAAAACATTATGCTGAGTGAAAGAAGCCAGCCACAATAGGCACATAGTCGATGATTCCATTTACCTGAAATGTCAGGAATAGGCACATCCATAGTGACAGAAAGCAGCTTCCCATTGGCCCAGAGCCGGGATGAGGGGACAGGGTGAGGGGACAGGGTACGTGATTGCTCAATGGGTATGAGGTTTCCTTTGGGGGCAATGAAAATGTGGTTACACAACATTGTGAATGTGTTAAAACCACTCGATGTGCACTTTAAAATGGTTAAAGTGTCGAATTTTATGTTACGTGAAATTTTACCTCAATATTTTTTCAAGTGTGTACTTTGACGAAGACAAGTATGGGTCTCAGAAACTGCTTCTCCCTTGCAACATTTCACAATCCTCCAAAGTCACAGCCCCCACCCTGGCCTCCGTCCAAAACCATTCTCCAGAGCCAGACACACCCCGCAAGACCCTGGGGTGCAGGGGGCGGGGGCGGGGGTGGGGGCGCGTGGGGAGGGCTGGAAGCCGGACAGCAGAGGTCAGCCTACAGCTCAACCTTCGTCCTCATTTGGACTTTCCTCTTGTTGCCTTCTCATCGTTCTCGGAAGCTGGAGGTCGTGCCAGCCCCAAAAGGACCCAGGTATTCCCAATGCCCTGCCTCCGAGGGTATCACTGGTCCTCCCTGAGGCTCAGCATCGACTGATGAGACAAAATCCAATCCTGAATGAATTACAAAAGAGGAATGCTCTGAAACAGGAAGAGACGGAACTGAGCTCCCAGAGGTCCATTCACGTGGGTAACAAGGTTCAGGGGAATGTGAAAAAGAGGAAACGTATTATACTGGTTTTTGTATAAGAAAGAAGAGACAATGAGAAAGGGTGTGTGTGTTATTTTCGTGTAAAGAAATACGGGAAGTATAACAGAGACTAATGATGAAGGTGGGAGGGAATAGGTAGAAGGAATAGGGATAATGGTGACGTCTTGTATACCTTTTATATTATTTCAGCTTTGACCCATACAAATCTTTTATGTATTCAAAAAATAAAATTACATTTTAAAAGGATGAGATAAAGCGAACCCTACAATAAAGTGCAAACGGGGACAAAACAAACTGATTATGTGTGAAACCACATAGAGCAAGGAATTAATTTTAGTACTCTGACCGTACATCCCTAATGAGATCTGTTCTAAAAACAAAAATAACTGCAAAAAAATATCCTATACTTCACTGAGAAGATGTATTATCAGTAATAATATGGCCTTATAATTGTGAAACTCTTTGATGCATAATATAGTAATGTATAAGCGAATACATATTTTACTGTAAGACAAAAAAAAGATGCTAGTGAGAAGTTAAAGAAAAACCCCATAATGTTGAATTTGAGGTGGAAATACCAGTTTGAACTCACAATTGTTTTTTAAATGGGTTTTCTGGTTCTGTTCACTGGTTGGCCTGGGAGAAACGACAGCAAAGAGCACACGTAAGACCAAGTTCTTGGTTTTTATGTCTTGTTTACCACTCGGGGAACCAGGACTCTGTGGGGAAATGATTAATCTGAGGTCTGGGGCTGCAAATGTAAAACGTGAGCCTGGAATACCTTGTCGTGTCAGAAAGCAACAAGGTACACCGAGATAAATGCGAGGCCGTGGCAGGGACTTGGGAGCTGGACGGGGGGCTCCTCTGCTTCCTGTAGGACAGTGTGAACGTCGAAATGAGTGGATAGTATTTGGTTATAACACATGTTTTAAAATCCATGAATCTACAGTGATCTTTAGGGGAAACAAAAAGAAATGGGGATGGGGGAAATTCTCATAGAAAATGGCAGCTAGAGAATGTGAAAGGACCAAAACCACCCTTTGGTAAACCCCATTGCAGTATTTGATTCAGGCAAGCTCATCGACGACTGCTGAAACTATTAGGTCAACTGGATATTCAGAGAGAGGAAGAGAGAAAGAGAAAGCAAATATGGCAAACGGAGCTGGTAAAAGGGGAAAACTGCTTAGGTGACATTTGAGTGACAAGCTGGAGATACTATCGATGGGCTCTGAGGACAGTGTGGATTTGGGGGACGATGAGAAAAGAGACGCTCCCAGGATTCCGCTTGTATAACTGGATAGATGGTGGTGGCCTTTGCCAGGATATCCTGGAAGAGGCCTGCATTGGAAGGAGGTGACAGACTGGTGGGCCACTGCACAACAGCGAAGCACACAGAAGAGAAGCTTGCACTGTGCTGTGTGGTCTGTCAGCAGCCACGGGTGGCCAGAGGCTGTCCCTCTCCTCCAGAAATCTCTGCCACTCCCAGGAGGACACACGAGGAAAGAAGGTCTTCGATCTTGTGCAATCTCCTTGTATCTTGCTTTTATTTGTTCTCGGAAGCAGATTCTAGGCAGCAGAGGCGGCAAGAAATTCTTGATGCAAGTGCATTTTACACAGAACAAGATGACAGGACTGAGCCTCACCACCAGGTGGGCATGGAGCAGAACCAACAGGGCAAAACAGGGCACGTGCAGAACTAGAGTCCTCAAGTGCGAACTCTTGGGAATGAGCAGAAAGTGAGGGCTCGATGTGTGTTAATTCCCTGGGGCTCCAGCAGCGTTTGACCACACACTTGGTGGCTCAAAACAAGAGAGGCTTTTTCTCTCACCTCTGAAGTCCAAAAGTCCAAAATCAAGGTGTCAGCAGGGCCACGCTCCCTCCAGAAGTTCCGGGGGAGATTCTGTTCCTTGCGTTCTTCAGCTTCCGGTGGTTCCAGGTGCTCCCTGGCTGTGGCTGCATCACTCCAGTCTCTGTCTCCATGTTCACAGGGCCTTCTCCTGTCTGTGTGTCTTCTATAAGGACACTTGTCATTGGATTTAGGGTCCATCCAGATAACGATCCCACAGATCTCTTCTTCTCAAGATCCCCAACCATGTCTGCAAAAGATCCTTTTTTTTTTTTTTTTCCAAATAAAGTCACATTTGCAGGTCCCAAGAATTGCAATGTGGATATATCTTTTGGGGGCCACCATTCAACCCACTGCAGGATGAGACTTTCACAGACCTTCGGTGAGGCGGCAGGGCGGTAGGGAGTCAGTGGTTAAGCTCTTTCTTTCTGACTCGGCGCTAGCGCCTTGTGGTGAGGGCCACTCATTCTAGAACTGCACGGTGAAACCCATAGCTCCCTCAGGCTCCTGCTGCTTTGTGACAAGAAAACAGAAGGCATTCTGGGAAATGCTGGTGGGCCCCAAACCCTTTCCCAGCTATGCAAATGATACCCCCTCTCAGGGCCTATTTCTAAGCCCCTGCTTTGAGGTCCCTTTGCCAGCCACCCAGGCCCCAGCTTACCCTCCGTCGGACTCTATGACCTTGGGCATTGACTTTGTTTGAACCCTCAACAAGCATTTGCTGGCTGTGCACTTCATGCCAGACACCAGGCTTATGAGAACACTCATTTGGCAATTAATCCTGCTAATGGCTTTGGCACGATAACCTTGAACTTGTTCTGTGAAGTCCCAGATTCACAGGGAGTAATGAGTGGGAAATTCAAAAGTCAGTACAAGAAGCTAAAATTGTTCTAGCCAAAATCACCCTCAAAGAAACCATTTGAGGACCAAGAGCCAGACCTTGAGGCTCAGAAGCAAAACTCAGCTTGTTCTCTTGCACTGTAGGTAGGTAGGGAGGCAGATCTAGTTTGTAAAAATGGGAGTGAAGAAAGAAAGAGAGAGACATGCATTAACAAGATTTCTCTTTTTTATTTCTTCATCTCCAAATTTTATAGTTTCCTAAGTGGCAACTCATTGTTCTTCGCAGGAATTAGTTCACACGATTCTGCCGGCAGGCAAGCCCAAAATCTGCAGGGTAAGCCAGCAAGCTAGAGACCCAGGAAAGAGTTGATTCTACAGTTGGAGTCCAAAGACAGTCTGCTGGGAGAATTTATCCTCTCTCCAAGGAGGGTAAATGTTTCAATCTTTTTCTTAAGACCTTCAACTAATTGGATGAGGCCCACCCACATTATGGAGAGCAATCTGCTTTACTCAAAGTTTAATCATTTAAATGTTAAGCCCATTCAAAAGCTGCCTTTACATCTAGAATAATTGATCAAAATATCTGGGCATTGTGGCCCAGCCAAGTCGACACGTAAAATTAACCATCATACTCCTCTACCTCTGCCACGATGAAACCCTCTGGGGCTCTCCCTCTCATTCACTCTGTTCACTCCTTTCTAGGCTGGGCTGACCCCAAGGCTCTCCCCTGCCCTGTTCTACCCTAAGAGGCCTCAGGGATTTGAACTCCTGCTTCCTCTTTCTTTCCAGCCAGGTGGATCCGGCAGCTCCCAGAATTATGTTTTCCCCAAGAGCCCCTCTAGATGGCATCGAGGGCTGTTGGCTGTGCCCAGACCATGGAAATGGTTCTCCCTGCTCCCCTCTCCTGCTCCCCACTCCCCTGCATCACTGTCAGCCTGGACCAGGCAGAAAGTAAGCCTTAGATAGGAGCCCATTACCTTGTTTTATTTTCTTCTAGAGCTTAACACCAAGTGAAATTATAGTATTGCGCTATCTGTTTATTGTTGGTCTCTCTCTCACCAAAACATAAGCTTCTGGAGGGCAGGGACTTCATCTCCAGAGCCTGGCCCAGTGCCTGGCGCAGAGAGCGGACTCAGGGTACTTGCCGATTGGATGAACAACATTTACTGAACCTCTCCTTTGTTCCGCACATGCTGTGCCAAGCTGCACACACAAGCTCAGCTTCTGGGCGTCTCCAAACACATGCACATCACCTCATTTCTCTCTCTTTGGCAGTTAGACCCTCCCTTGTCTACAGACAGGAGTCCCCTATCTTGGACTCTGTTCAGTTGGGTGTCCTTTCAGCCCCTGCAGGAATGTGAGCTGTGTCAACGAGGAGATAGATGCCGGGGTCTAGTTAGACGAAAGGGCCCAGGACTCACAGAAGGGCACGGGTGGCAGACTCATCCCCAGTCACAGCAGTCCGGAGTTTTGCAGAGGAAAGGGACATGGGGTGTGCTTTGGACATAGAGTTCCGATCTTGCACCCAGCTCTTCCTGCGCCCTGGCCTTGTCC
>NW_006431920.1:1725112-1725866 GCF_000325575.1 Pteropus alecto | reverse complement strand
GGGCGTCGGAAACTTGCAGCCCAGCAGCGCCACCTAGTGGTGGGCATCGCTCAGCCAGTGCCCAGAATCGCGCCCATGTCAGGGGTCAGGGCCCCCCTGGGAGGGCAGATCTACTTTTTTACTTTGCCTGACTTGGCCGGGAAATCCAGGAATCCACCCTGCACACCTCTAACTGATCTCGCTGACACCAGGCAGGACACCACTTGGCTCCCCTTTTTATTTCAAAAGTATTGTACATTTTAGGGAATATAAATCGTGTTGTAATAATTATGTGTGGTATCAGATGGGTACTTGACTTATGGGGGTAAGTTATATAACTGTCTAATCACTATGTTGTACGACTGAAACTAATATCGTATGTCAACTGTAACTGAAAAATAAAAAAATTATTGAAAAATGAAACATTTTTAAAAACAAAACTATAGTACATTTATCATTAAAAAAACACAGTAAACAAAATGAAAAATCTCCACGTCATGTTGCCAGATAAAATACAGGACATGCAGTTAAATTCAGGTTTCGGATAAACAAGAAATAATTGCATGGGACATGTTTGTTCTAAAAAAATCATTCACAGTTTATCTTAAATTCAAAGTTAACTGGATGTTCTGTATTTTTATTCGCTAAATCTGGCAACTCTATACCCATCACCTAATTACAACCTAGTTAACACGTTGAAGTGTATTTACACAGCTTTTTTTTTTTTTTTTTTATTCCTATATGTACCTAATTTACCAAAAAAAAAAGGGGAGGG
>NW_006431920.1:1719685-1725092 GCF_000325575.1 Pteropus alecto | reverse complement strand
GCAACTCAGTTTCTCCATTTACCCAGACCCCTTGATACCTTTCCATGGCCTCCAGTGTTCTTCTATGGCCCGGTTTTCCACGCCGATGTAAGGTAAGACTTGCAGACATCTGGAGATCATTATAGTTTCCTGATCCCCTATTCTTTGGGGGGACCCAAACTGCCCTGAACCTCCTCTGGTTTCGGCCCTTCCACCAGCAGGCTCCCTTTCCTCCGCCATGCTGCAGGCCGTATGTAGCTCTCCCAGCAGGTACTGGGCTATCTGCAAGACCAGTGAGCGAGAGGCAGGACTTTGCTGGGAGAAGCACTCGGATCCAGCTCAGGGATTAGACTGTGGGGTCTAACGCCTTCCCCGGAACTCCTCCCTCCATAGCTTCGTGGCCGTGGTCATGGCCCAGTGGCTGCTCAGCCACAGTCTCCTTGATGGTGGGCCTGGTGATCGTGGTAGGGTTATCGTGAGGCTTCATCTTTCATTTCTCCACTAGATGGCAACCTCTGCCTGGGCAAGAAACTTCCCTCCTTATCGTGGTCACCGTAATGTCCTCACAGAACATGCTCAATGCTTGTATGTCACAGGCACTCAAACACTATATAGACCACTGACGAAATGACCAAATGATGGGCGCTTTTACACCGAAAGAAAGGGTGCGACTGTCCACTTTGGAGGAGAGAGTGTTGCACTATTAGAGTCCATTAAAAGATAAACTGAGGCAAATTTAAATGTTTAAGAGTTTATTTGAGCAAAACTCAGCTCAAGTTGGACAGCCCCCAACTGCAAGTGGTTAGGCGTGCTCAGCCCATAGGAGTCAGGAGAAAGACACGCAGAGAAGGAGCTGAAACCGAGAAAGGAAAGAATTGGACTGACTATAGCTTCGAGCCTTGCTGGCTATTTGAGATTGGTTGTCCATAGCATTTTTGATTTCGTAACCCTGAGGCATTTACAGGCCTGAATCTGGGGTTGCTTTAGAGCCAGCCACTTCAGTCTAGGGGCCTCCTTGTTGAATTAACTAGATCTGACTTGCAGCCAGGCTGGCCTGCCTGCCCTCCCCACAGAAACACAGCTCCCACACTTTCTGCTCATGTAGTTCAGCCAACAGCATCCCGAGCTGCTTCTGCAGCAGACAGAGTAAGTCTCTGCAATGCCTGGGGAACAGGGTGATACAGCATCCCGAGCTGCTTCTGCAGCAGACAGAGTCTCTACAATGCCTGGGGAACAGGGTGGGGCGGGGGATGGGGTGGGCTTCGAGTCAGACGGAGCAGACTTGAACCCTTGCTCTGCCACTTTCTGGCTATATGACCCTGTAGTTTCTTCTAGCTGCAAATTTCCACACCTTTAGCAGCTTGAAACAATACAAATTCGTTATCTTACAGTTCTAGAGGTTGGAAGTCTGACATAGCCCTCACTGGGTTAGAATCGACATGTCGGCCAACCTGTGTTCTTTTCCAAAAGCTCGAAGGGAAAATCCATTTCTGCTACAGACTGAATGTTTGCGTCCCCCAAAATTCACGCACACGTTGAAGCCTGTTTGGAAGTGAGACCTTTGGGAGGTGACTGTGTCATGAAGGTGGAGCCCTCATAAATGGGATTAGTGCTCGTATAAAAGAGACTCCAGAAAGATCCCTCGTCCCTTCCACCACAGTAGGAAGATGGTCATCTGTGATCCCAGAGGTGGGCCCCCGCCAGACACCAAAACTGCCAGGGCCTTGATCTTAGAATCCCTAGCCTTCAGAACTATGAGAAATAAATTTCTGTCATTTCTAAGTCATCCGGTTTGTGGCATTTTGTTACAGCAGCCTGAGCTGACTGACAGTTTCTTTGCCTTTTCCAGTTTCTGGGGGCTGCCCCCATCCTTTGGCTCATGGCCCCTTTCCACCATCCCTGAAGCCAACGCTCTGACCTTCTATAATCACATCTTCCCCCAACTCGCCTCTCTGCCTCTCTTTTTAGGACCCTGGTGGTTATATTGGGCCTACCTGGATAATCCAGGATAATCTCCCTATTTTAAAGTCAGGGATTAGCCATCATAATTGCATCTGAAGCTTTAATTCACCTTTACCCGTTAACCTAATATAGGTTGCATGGATCAGGGCGTGGCATCTTTGGGAGCCATTAGGCCACCTACCACAGACCTAGAGTAATTAATTATATAACCTCCAAGAGTCCATTTCTTTATGAAGCAGGGTTTCTACGATGGGTGGGGCAGGGATTAGAGATGGTGGTTACATCAGTCATCTATTGCTGTGTAATAAATTATTCCAAAACTTAGTGGTGTAAAACCATATTATCTCACACCCTTTCTCAGGGTCAAAAAATTAATGAACAGTTTAGCTGAGTAGTCCAGTGTGGGGTCTCTCATAAGGTTGCAGTCAAGATTTCAGCTAAGGCTTCAGTCATCTGAAAGATTGGCTAGGGCTGAAAGTTTCTAAGATGGCTCCCTTGGTGGCTGTTGGCAGGAGGCCTCAGTTCCTTTCATGTGGACCCCTCCACAGGGCTGCTTGAGTGTCCTCACGATGTGTCCCCTAGAGAGAGTGATCCAAGGGAGTGAAAGAGAAGCCACAATGTCTTTTTTACTGAGCCATGTGCATATATCACCTATTTTAAATAATTAAGTAAATTTTCAAAATAAGTTCAAAGTGCCCATAACACTACTCAGTTTACAAAACTCTGGAGTCAACACTTTGTCTGAGCAGGACCTTCCTCCTCACTTTCCAAAGCTGGCAATATGAGCTTTCATGAGATTTGAAATGGTAAAAAAAACCTATTCTCCCCTCTTTCCAGAATCTTTTCTTTTCAATAACCCTTCATTATGAAAACATTCAATTTTATAATTTTTTTTAGTCTGGAAGTGACAAACCTTCAAAGGAAGGAAGGAAGGAAAGGTTAGTCATTTGGTTAGAATAGAAATTCTCAACCTTTTCTCATCGTGCCCTTAAAACTGTACCCAGAAAGCTTTGCAACCCAAGAACTTAAAAAAAGATGGGGGAGGGGAAAGCTTGTCCCAGTTGTTCTCTGCCCCCTCACCCACCTTTTCCCTTCTCTCCCTGTCTCCCCCGTCCCCCAACCCAGGCTAATCCTTTAGCCTCCAGAAGCTGGTGTGACAGAGTCAGCCCCACCTCTCAGTCTCAGGTTGTTGTGGCATTTACTGCGTCCTGGCAGTCACCTGCCATGTGCAGCCAGTCAGGCCTGGGTTTAGATCCCAGACCTAGCACTTAATGATTGAATTTGGACAAGTGAACCTCTCAGAGCCTCAGCTTATGCATCCGTACTTTGGTGATGATGCCCTCTCCACGCTGGGCTGCAGTACAGATGACATCTGTAAACACCCAGCACACAGAAGGACCCCACTTAATGGCTTTCTGCCAAGAAATTCCTCTTGTATTTTACCTGGCCTTTCCCATGCTCCCTGGCCTGGGGATCCTGGAGTTTCAGCAGAATTCTGATGGACACCTCACTTTTCAGAGTCTTTAATTTTTATATTTTTCAAAATAATTTTAAACTATCTGGTAAAGCTCATTTTTTAAAAAAGTTAACAAAAGGAAAAATTTCCCCCAAAAGGAAGTAACTGAGTTCTCAGTTACTTTGGCTGTCCTGGCTCCCCCGGGCTCTCTGCTCACCTTGTGTGCTGGGCAAATGAGGAGTTTTAGTGCTTATTGTTTTGTTTTGTTTTGTTTTCCTGGCCTCCTGCCCTGGCATTTTGACAGGCCTCTGGTACCCTGCGAGATGACAGAAACATCTGTTGGTCTCTGTTCCCCATTCCTGGCACAGAGCTCCTGAAACCCTTGCAAATTTCTAGATGGTAAGACCAAAGGGAGCATCTTCTGTTCTAATATTCGGTCTTAGACGCCGGTTCCTGACACCTAGCTCCTAAATCCCTTGGAATTTCCCTGGTAATAGGAGTGCCTTTGCTCTAATGAGGCGACTCCGGGTGGGCTCCTGGATGGGGACTGGTCACCAGAAAGACCCAGCCATGATCAAATGCTCAAAATTTTCAGCTTCACCCCCAGCCTCCAGAGAGGAGAGAGGGGCTAGAAATGGAGTTAATAATCTCTTGTCGCTACGTGAGGAAGCCTCCACGAAGATCCCAACAGTGTGGGGTTTCGAGACCTTCCAGGTTGGCGACCACCGGGGTGGGGAGAGCCGTGTGCTCTCATGGAAGCTCCACGCCCCTTCGCACATAAGGGTCTCTTCCATCTGCAAGCTCATCTGTATCTTTTATCATCTCCTTTTACAATAAGCTGGTAAACAGTACACTGTTCCCAAGATCTGTGAGCCGCTCCAGCAAAGTAATCAATCCTGAGGAGGGGGTCGTGAGAACCTCCAATTTCTAGTGGGTGGGTGAGAACTACAGAAACAACGTGGACTTGTGATTCGTGTCTGAAAGGGAGGGCGGTCTTGTGGGACTGAGTCCTTAACCTGTGGGACCTGACACTTTCTCCAGTAGATAGTGTCAGAATTGAGTTTGTAGGACGCCCAGCTGGTGTCACGAAATTGCTTGGTCTGGGGAAAACCCCTATACGTGTGGTGACCAGAAGTGTCAGCAGTGAAATGTGCGGTGGGTGAAGTAAGGGAGAAACACAGGAGGGAAAGACTGGGTTTTTCAAATGCATACCCAGAGAAGAGGGGGCCCCAAACCGTCTCCTGCAGCCCCATCAGTTTCCACCAGCCCAGGACTCTGACTTCCGGATCACCCAGAGGGCAGCGGGCTCAGCCTGGGCAACACCTGCTTCCCAAGCTGTAAGCAGCTGGAACCAGCGTCTTTGTTTCTCACTGCTGGTCAGATGTTCCAAGCATTCAGGTCCACTGCTTTTTTAAATGCCCTGGTCCCACAAAAGCCCATTTTACCTGGAGGCTTGGGCATAATGGTCCGTCCATCCATGGGATAAAAGGGTTTGCCCTTTTGACACCAAAGACATGCAAAATGATAGAGAAACACCACAGACGGGCTGACACCAGCATGCAACAGCAACTTCCCTGTGTTGGAAGATTTCTGAAGAATAGTGGGAGGGGAGCCTTGGTCGCGACAGGAAGAGGTAGGGCACAGGGGTATTGTGACATGCTCCAGGGAAGGGCAGCTTTTCCCATGTCCGACAGAGGCCTGGGCCCAGAGGTACAAGGGGCCAGGACCAGATATGGAGCCTGGGGACCAGCCCTCCGGGGCCCTGCAGGATGAGGAGGAAGAGCCACAGCAACAGGCTCCAGCCCAGGCCATCGAGCGCCACGGCCAGGTGCTGATACTGAGCAAGTTCTGGAAGCATGAAGAGTGCGCCCTGACCCTGCAGGACATTCTGGAGCAGGCCCCGACAAATCGGCCCAGCGGGCCTTCGTCCATCCGAGCCACAAGCGGCCACAGCAGCTCCAGCAACTGCGCCAGGCGGCGGCCCAAGCGCTCCGGCGACAGCCCCTCCGA
>NW_006431920.1:1692833-1719403 GCF_000325575.1 Pteropus alecto | reverse complement strand
GCGCGGCACCGCCGCCCGCCCGCGGCGCTCGTCGGGATCGTCGTGCAGCCGCTGCGCGACGAGGAGGCCGAGGCGCGCCGCCGCATGGAGACCCTGCTCTGCAGCGTCTTCGCGGCGCCCCGCGCCGCAGTGGAGGTGCACACCGCCGTGTTCAGCCCCTGTCGCCCGGAGGGCATCCTGGACTTCCAGCGCACCGCCGGCCAAGCGCACAAGGTCGCGGCACGGGGCTGTGTCCCCGTAGTGGATCGAGGGACTCAGACGGATGGTGAGGAGCCCGAAGGCGAGGGGTGGGAGCGCCAGCGGCCGCGGGCATCCCCCCCCCACCCCGTGGGAAACTTTAAATACAGAGGGAGGCCTGTGCGCTGACTCTGCTGGTCCCAGTAGTAGACAAGTCCCTGATGTCACGGTCCCTCGCCTAGAGCCTCCACTTACATCGTTTGGGGTGAAGATGAACTAGATTTCTCGCCCCAGGTCTGCTCACTGGGTCAATCTCAGGTCAAAAGTGTTCGAATTAACTTAATTTTTAAAGTTACCCTTCCCACCCACCCACTCAACCCCTTGTCCCCTTGCTCACTCCTCAGAATCAGGCTTTTGTAAGGTACAAATTTGGGACTTCGCAGGCCCAGGGCCCACCCTCTCCTCTCCGCGTCCAAGCTTGGTTCTTCAGTCTCCCCCTCCAGGGGAACCATATTAATAATAAAAGCACGCCGATTGTGAGCCAGGCACTGTTCTAACCGTTTTTTTCACATCTAATCCTCACAACAGCCCTCTCGGGAAGGTTCTGCTTCAGAGTAGCTGGCTGGCTGCAGAATTCTCAAGCACAGCCCCGGAGGCCGTTCCTACCCAGGAATCGGCCTGTGGCCCCAGGGACTTAGTCCCTGGGTCTAAGGGTCTAAGCCAGTGGGCTCTTAAATGAGCACCAAGTGCCTTCAGTCTGTAGAAGCACCCCGCCCCCCGCCCCCCCACTCCCGGGCAGTGGTGGGGATGAAGGAAGTGCTGGGGTTAGGGAGAGTCCAAAGCCCCGGTTACTCCAGACTCTGCCACCCTCCCGCTGGTGACCAGAACAAGTTGTCCCCTCTGTGGACTAGCTGCCCTCATGACTGGTAAGGCCAACAGCCAGTTGGTGTCTGAGGTACCATCCAGCTCTAAGATGGATAAATGTTGACATGCTTGTTCAGGGTGTCCGGGACACATCCAGAGGGCCAGACCACCGGGGACCTTCTGGTCAGTCAGTACCTTAGGCTCATTACTCTCGCTCTCCTAAAGAGTCCGTGACATTTTTCCATAGCTGCCATCCCTGGTTAGGAAAGCCCTTTGGCTATGGACCGTTCCATCGGTTATCCTCAGCCAAGGCCAGAACACTCCAGTCCATCCTTGAAAGCAACTCCTTAGCGATGCAGTCTCTGTGTCGCATCGCCCAAGCCGACCCTTCCTTCAACAGCGTCCTGCTTTCTCTGTCCTTGTACGCTCACCTTCAAGCAGCTTGCGTCGAGCCCTTTCTCTGGACTTCGGCCCTTCGCATCTCCATGTCTGGGAGAAGTCACTCTGACGCCATGCAGAATGTGATCTGGGCCCAGAGAGGGAGAGACGTCTTCTAGTCGGGGATTCAAAGAAAGGCTTTGTGAGGCTATGGGTCCACGTGAAATGGATCATGATGACGGGAGAGGGGCTTGATGGAGGGGGAAGGGCTTCTACAAATGCAGGAAAGTGAGGCATGTTCGCCAGACCTCTGCTGCTCATGGTTGGCTAGAGCTAGACATGGATAACTTTAAGGTGGTCAATAAGCCTGGGACCGTGGGCTGTCTGTGGATATTTAGGTCGACACAATTTGAAAGAAGTGGTAGTTGCTACTGGCACCTCGTGGACAGAGGCCAGGGATGCTGCTAACCTTCCTACGATCCACAGGACGGCACAGAGTTATCAGACTTAAAATGTCATTAGAGCTGAGGTTGAGAAAGCCTGATTTAAACCAGGTTGAAGCCTTCCGTCAAAAGCCCATTGGTGCCTGCAAATCTAATTTTGCAGAGATAAGCGCCTTAGGAGATGTTGACCCGCCTACTAAGCCTGACCAGGTTCCTGCCTGGGTCCCAGTGTCTGATTCTAAAGTAAGCGCCCCACAGGAATCGTCGCTCTTGACTTCAGGGAGTTACCACCTTCCAGTAGCCTCACCCGCCCCTCTGAACCTCCTCATGCTTTGGCGCAACTGAGTTCGATCCAGCTTTATCGATCTAGCTTTCTAGATATGAGCTTCCTTCCACTTCTAGTCCTTCGTGCCTTTTTTTCCCTTCCATCTTCTCACTCGAGAGGTTTTAATTCATTGACTTTAGGGCCTGCATAAGTATCTGACTCTCTACTGCTTTCCAGAGTCATGAAAAGCGGGAGCCTTGAACAGGCATCGAGCCCATTCATGCTGCCAGCCAGCTGTGTGGCTTTGGAAAGGTGATTTACCTTTGAAGCTCGGTTTCTCCTCTGCAAAGAGAATCAGCAAGGTCTTTTCGGGCTCTAGAATCCCTAAGGTATTTCCTGTCATTTCGTAGTTCACATCGGGCCTGGCCTCGTGTAGTCATTCTTCCTAGCCAAGTGTGCCCTAAATCTGATCCTGGGGTAGGAGTGTCACCCCCCAGACAGAGGGATTAACAGTAAGATACTCACCCACTTTGCACTGTATTAAACTAAGTAGAGTCTTCTAAAGTGGACACATTTTATGTTGTAGTCAGCACCTGAAGATTAAGGCTGTCTTTTAAAAAAGCTTTTTTTCTCTCCCATCCTAAAAGGAAAAATTACATGGTTAATTTCGAGAAAGATTCATCGTCCCCTAACTGGCCTGACGAGTTGGGGTTGGAGAAGTCGTCTAGCGTGGCTAGCGAGATGAGTTTGAGAAAGAGTGGTTTTCCAAACAGCTGTTATGTTTTTAGGGAAATTCTTTTGCCAAAGGCAAGGGTTCTTATCGAAGTTGGAGACCCCTCCCCCAGCCTCTTCCCACATTCGGGGAGGGCAGGCTTTGGGAGACGGGGAGCTGCTCTGTGTCAGATAATCTGGGGGAGGCAGCCGAGATGGCAGGGGGCCATGGGCTTTCTATGGATCCCCGGATCTTCAGTAAAGTTACCTATGACTCACAGAATGCACGGCGAAGTAGTTTTGGGGGGGGTTGGGGGGGGATTTTTTGGTATGTGGAAACCGGTGACAGAGCTGAGCATCACAGCCAGGGTGTCTTAGAGCAAACTGATAGCACACGGGAACCCAGGAACACACCAGCCAAGTGCCTGAAGGAGACATTCCAGTCGCAAAATCGTGGGGTTCCAGGGTGTCACAGGCCCCAGGGCCAGGCTTAACCCAGGCCCATGAGGGGTCCAGCAGCTACCCTCTGCCCATCCCAGTAGCTGGAGAGGAGAGAGGACAGCAGGCTGGTGTCAGCAGAGAAGACTCTCCCTAGAGCACTGCCATAGGAGCCACCTGGCTTTTGTGACCTCACAGGAGGGGTGTGGATGACTTTTCTTTGTGGGGCCTGGGAGCAGCCGGAGACCAGAGCCTTCCCCAGGATAGGGGCAGACGGCCCCTCCAGGAGGGAGCCAGGACGTTAGGCAGCTCCATGTAGTTCCACGTTTAGGTCGGGAGGGCCCACCATGAAGAAGGGCAAAAGGAAGAAGCCAGACGCCAGACGCCGTGGCTCCAACTCGCAGCATGGTAGCTCTGAATCCACCTCTGCATCCGCCCCACAGCAGATCACTTCCGTATCCACCCCACAGCAGCCCAGCTCTGCACCTGCCCCTCAGCAGATCACTTCCGGATCCACCCCACAGCAGCCCAGCCCTGCACCCGCCCCTCAGCAGCCCAGCTCGGCACCCGCCCCTCAGCAGACCACCTCTGCATCCACCTCTCAGCAGCCCAGCTCCGGATCCACCTCACAGCAGCCTGAGTCCCAGGCTCTCCCAGGTCCAGAAAGCAGCCAGTCAGCTCGGGGCCTGCTGTGTCAGAAGCCTGGCACAAAATCGTCCCCCGGAGCGAAGAAAACAGGTGGGCAGGCTTTAAGCTCGACAGTTCTAGACTCTCTGCTGCTGGAGTCCCAGGGTTACCCTGGAAGCCGGTACTTACTGAGTAGCGATGCATGGTTGATGTGTGTTCTGGAACTGTGCTTGTGGAGTGTGAGGGTTTGGGCTTTGTCTTTATCCAAGAGACCAGGATTCCTGGGTTTTATAATGCCTCGCCATGCTGAGTCTCACTGAAAAGGGCAGTCGCACATATACATTAACACTTAATGTGGCTCAGTGGTCATACTAGCTCATTAGGGATCAGAAGCGCCACATGGCTGCACAAAAATTAAAACCGAGGATGCGTTAATAGAATGATATGGTTTAGGACAAGGGAGGTGGTCACACTGCTTTACTCTGGCCTCATCAGGCTTTGCCTGTGTGCCATCAAAGAGACCTGCTGTCTAGTCCAAAGAAGAAAGTCCGGGTTGACGTGGCATGAGAGGAGGAGGGGGAGGCAAGAGCCGTTTGGTGTATGGGATTCGGTTAAAGGAATTGGAGGAAATCTGTCAGGTGGAAAATGTGAGTAGGCGCGTTCCATGTTGTCCTCAGTTGTCTAAGGGCCCGGGCTTGCCAGATAAGATAAAGGACACCCAGTTAAATTTGAATTTCAGAAAAACAACAAATCATTTTTAAGTTTTTTAGTGTAAGTGTGTCCCAAATATTTCATGGGCGCCCTGTATTTTTTTGTGTGCTAAATCTGGCAACCTTACCCATGGGAGGAGAGCCTATAGACAGGCAGATTTTTAATCTTTTCATTAAAAAAAAAAAAACCTCCAACGATTAGTTCTGTCTGACGATGGAATGGCTGTCCAGGAAAAGTGGTCCCCTATCTTCTTGGGTAACCAGAGTCTGAATGAGCATTGGATTGTGTAGAGGGAACTCAAGCGGGATTCAGGTGAGCTGGTTAACACTATCACTACTAATAATGGCGATAGCTAACTCTCATCACCAACATTTACTGCATACCCAGCATTCGGGTCAGCCATCTATGCTAATTTTCTCACTTAACAATGCCGTAAAGAACATATTAGTATCATCATCTTCGTTCTATAGATGGGGAAACTGAAGCCCAAAGAGATCAAACAGTTCTCTCTCAAGCAGGCGCTGGTAGCACTGAGCGGGGAACCTCAGTCTAACTCACTCCAGAATCCTCGCTCGTAACTGCAGCCCTGACCTTCCAATCCCAAGAGGTCTGGCGGTCTCCCCTGGAGGAAGAACATCCTTCTCTGAGCTTCTCCTGGATCTGCCATGAGCCAGTGCCCATGGCTGTGTGGCCCTGAGCAGGCCACACTCCCCAGGCCACAGAGTATCCCTCTGGGATGGTGTGAACCTGAATGAGAGGTGTGAGTGAAACGCTATATCTAAGGGATTGCTATGACACGACATTTCTGTGACTGGGAATCAATCTATTCTTAACATATGGAAATGGTTTCAGGTGTTATATGTATATTGTGTGGATTATGATCATCAACTACTGAGCTAAACATACCTGGACTATGGCCTTCAGAACAGATATCTGTGGGATGCAAAACTATTTCGCGAATGCACGTGACGCACCCCGAAAGACTTCTGCTTAGTAAGGAGGCAGAGCAGGAAATGGCGGGGGCTCGTCAGTGGTGATGATGGACACCTACTCTTCTTCTTCCAAAGGAATTTTCTCTCTTTGAGCCAGAGTGGGAGGGAATGTTGGAGATAAGGGATGAGAGCCTTTAAATAAAGGCTCCCGCTTTCTAAAATCCAAATAGTTAGTGTGCAGAAAATATTGTCGCTCTAGAAAATACGAGTCCTCCACTAGAATGACTACGATCAAAAGACGGACAGTAACAAGTGTTGGTGAGGCTGTGGAGAAGTCGGAACCTTCACACACTGCCGGAGAGAATGCAAAACAATGTCGCTGCGGCAGAAAAGTGTGGCAGTTCCTCAAAGGGATGCACAAGAGTGACCAGAGGACCCAGCAGCTCTACTCCTGGGCATATACCCAAGAGAATTCAAAAACATACGTCCACACGAAAACGTGTACACAAACGTTCACAGCAGCGTTACTCACTATAGCCAAAAAGTGGAGACAACTCCACGGCCATCGACTGACGAATGGATAAATAACAGCCGTACATCCGTGCGATGACAAACGACACATGATTTGGCGATGAAAACAGATGATGTGCTGATACCTGCTATGACATGGACGAAGCTCAAAAACATTGGGCTAAGCGAAAGAAGCCAGTCCCAAAAAAGCCCACGTATGATACGATTCTGTTTGCGAAATGTCCAGAATAGGCCAATCTATTGCCAGGAACTGCAGGGAGCAGGGAACAGGCAGTGACTGCTAATGAGTACCGAGTCTCTTTTGGAGGAAATGGAAATATTCTGGAATCAGATAGTGATGATGGTCGCACATCTTTGTGAATATACTAAAAACTACTGAACATGATAAAGGGGTGAATTTTATGATGTGGAAATGATATGTTCATTTTTTTTTTTAATTAACTAGAAAAAGAAAAGAAATAAGTCTTGCCTTTAGAATCTCTTCCTTCCCCAGTTCAGGAAAAGCACCCATCGCGGGCAGGTCTCAGCAGGTGATGTCCCGAGTCTGCCGAGGGTGACCGCTGGCTTCGTGGAGCTTTGGTTGGACGAATCTGTAGCTCCGTGAAGAAGCCCGGATGGAAGCAGCCTCGTGAAGAGGGAATTCTGCCTCCAGAAGTCCTCTTGTACAACAGCAGAGGGTGCCGCCTCCACGTCCCGCTGGGATCCACAACTCAGGAGAACGGAAATGGAGATAGGTCTGGGGAAGTCTTCCAAGGACTATAAACTGGAGCAGCCGCTGTCTTCCGGATGAGCCAGTGAACTGCACGAAAAGGAAGCGTGGCAGCTCCAGGTGCAGGAACCAGTGCCACCTCTCTCGGGGTGGGCCGTCGACTGCTGCCACCACGTCCTATGAAGTCTGCAGAGAGCACCGTACTGAGCGTTAGAAATCCCGGATCGAGGCCCGCTTCTTCCGTCTACTCGCTATGAGGGCACATCCTTACGTTCTTTGAGCCTCAGTTTTCTTATCTGTAAATATGGGAATAGCCACATAGCACTTCACGGGATTGTTCTATGACGTGGGATGGATAACGATGTGAAGTATGGCGCACTCTGCAGGCATAAGCTCTTACGTCGTTATTATGTTGATGATTCCCAGGTAGCACCAGTCTATAAAACAACCAGTTTCGCACAGTTAGTTTCTCTCCTGTGTCTTCCAGGCTCCCCCGCCGCCCTCCCCACCCCACCCCAGCCTCCTGGAGGCAGCCGTGTCCCTCATCTCTCTCCTTTTCTGTCCTCCCAGGGCCTCTGACTCGGGCAAGCCCGCACCCCTTCTGCTCCTGCTCCACTTGCCCCGGCAGCTCTGCTTGCTGGCGTCGTCTGGGCCTGTGCCACAGCCGCATCTTCGATGTCCTTCTGCCTCGGGCCTGGCCGACCATGCCCGGGAGAGGATTCCCAAACCTCCTCACCTTCTACAGGTTCTGGCTCGTGGGGCTGGACCCTCGGGGCGCTCGGTTCCCATGGCCGGGCTTTGTCCTGACCAGACCGTATTAGCAGTCGTGCGGACTCTCCCTTGGGAGTCCGAGGCCAAAAGCAAAGGCCCTCCCTCTGGGCGGCCATGTCTTGGGGTTGGCCACCAGCCCTTTCCGACCTGACACGCCCTACCGGGGACCCGTCTTCACGAAGAGGTGCTGATTTTCTTCCTTAACCGGAAATTTCTTCTTCAGGGGGGCCACTTTTCTTTTCCCCTTAGGTACCCCCCTTCCTCGGAGCACACGCCCTCACGGCCGTTCATAAATTCCACATCACTCAGAAGCTTTGTGATTAAATAGTCTGTTTGGCTAGTTGGCCGCTGGCCCATACCATAGCTGGGAGCTTGAGTTCCTATCTGCATATGAATTTCCCCGGAATGTAGTGACAAATACTGATTGTAACTCACAGGCCCTGTTGGCAACAGCCCGACCTCCGCCCCTTCTGAGGGTCTCAGGCTAGTCTAGCAGCCCCCACAGGGAACATTGCCCCCATCCAAAGTATCTGCTTCCTCTTCCATGAAACCACTGGGTGAAATCTGGGCTGCCACTTTTACATGGGAAGACCTCTGTCACCGAACTGAAGCTGTTACCCCACTTTTCCAGTGGTGCAACGGCTGGCAGAGGGACCTCTGCCCACCCCCACCTCTGGGCCCAAAACAGCCCCACCTGTACTCAGGGTGTCACACATGTCCACGGAAGAGGCCTTCCACTTGGGACTCTCAAACTCCCAACCCAGGAGCAGAGCCCCCCACCCTCCATCTTCAACCTGCTCCTTGTCCCAGCCCCTCCCCCACCAGTTCCCCTCCCTGTCCATCCTTGAAAAGCGCTATCTCTCAGACATGTGTAGAGAAACAAACAGATACCCAGGTGTGTTGAGAGAACATGCCCAGAGCTAGAAAACGCTCTACGACCTGGTAAGACCCATCCAGGAGGGGCCTGCCCGCCACTCCCCATTAGCAACTATCCTCCCACACACTTAGCATTTCTGTCCATCTCGTGCCAAGTTGTGCCATAGATTCGTGTCACTTTCAAACCAGTAGAAAAACCTACTCTGCATAGGCTACGAGACACTATGGCGGAAACCGGAACAGGGAATTTGACCCTTAAAAACTGCACAGTCTGCGTGGGAAGCTGAGACATGTGCATTTAGAAGCCCAGATGCAAGCCGGAGGTGATCCACGTCCTACAGGACATGTTCAAAGAGCCGTAGGAAAGGAGGTGCTCGCTCCTAAACGGGGGTCCAGGAAGACTGTCATGCCACTCCTATCTGAGTCCAGAAGGACCTGAGGAGCCTCTGTGGCTTATTTTACAGGGAGAGCATTACGGGCAGAGGAAGAGGCAAAAAAGCAAGGCTGAGAATGAGAAAGGGGAGGGGGAGGGGCGGGGTCCAGCCTGGCCCTGGGGGAGACACAGAGTCTTAATTCTGTTCAGATTTGAGCACCTGCTCCCATAATCTTTCCATTTTCTCAGTAGAGTGAAATGTGGGCTCATGCGAATGTGTAATGCACATTCACATGAAATAAGAATCCCTACTTCAATAGGATTTTCGTCAAAATAGATAGCGCATATCCGACATCATATATTTTCATTTTATCATAACCATATATTTTCCTTGCCTTGGTGGTGGGTGTAATATGTGTTCCCTCAGATTCTTGACCCCCCGAACGGAGCCGCATGAGAGAACCTCCCTCACAGGGTCGTTGTGAGGCTTGAGGAAACTTTGGGTGTGAGGCGTTTAGCACGGCACCTGGCACGGAACAGCCTTCGCTGCCTTTGTGACCTGCTCCCTGGGTGTCCGGGGGTGCTGGCGTTCCAGGCCAGCCCATCTTCAGATCCTGGGGGTCTTGCGGTGGGGTTTTAATAAAAGAGGTGGGGGAGTTGTGTCCCTTCGAGAGGAGAGTCAGTATGGGGGAGATGGGTTTCCCTAAATCCCTGAGGGGACCCTACCATTTCTGCTTTTCTGTAGATAGGCACTAAAGCCCAACTTCCCCCAACCTGCTGGCTTTCTGCTTTGATTTACAGAAGACCTGCGAGAAAACACACCGGTAATCGAAATGCGCGTGCTCCGAGCTCTCGGGACTGTAGCAGTGGCTCTGGGAGCCCTGGGAGCTGCTTATTACACCATTGAGTCCTTGTGAACAAACCCCCAGGCTCACGGTCCGGCAGGTATGTGGACTCCCTCCATGCCCTCTGCCCTTCGCAGAAGTCGTCCTCAGGTCCACTGACTCGTCAGCCCTACAGCACAGGGTCGCTGGGATGTCTGTCCCTTCTCCAAAGCGGGGAGGTCTCTACAAGTGGCCCAAGCCCCCTAAGCCTCTCAGCAAAAGCTTGAGAACTGAGTGAGTCCTTCCTGGCCTCGGAGGCTGGTGCGGCTCTCTGGAGCAGCCTTGATGATGCCCTTGGACCATGCTAGACCCATCGGGATTGTCAGAACGGAGTTCCCCAAACCCCCCATTGACCTGAGATAGTTCCTCTAGCCATGAATACCAGACAGGAGGAGATGGGAGAGGTGGGAGCAGAGCTTCCTACCCATCACAGGGCCTTTCCAACAGACTTTCCTCCTGCCCACAAAGCTTTTCCCCTTTCCCAACATTTCAAGTCCTACCTACCCTTTGTGGCCTAGTCGTGTTTCTTCCAGGAAGCCTTTCTCCCCCACTGCACCTCTGGTGATTTCTCCCATCCTCTTAATGCCTGTTTTCTCCAGCCTAGTCCGTCCGGTATTGTGGGTGACTTTTTTGTACGAATGTGGCCTGTTTCCACAACCAAGTTGCAGGATCCTTGAGGCAGAGGGCAGGCCTCACACGGCCTCTTCAATCCTCCTCCGTCTCAGGCTGGGCTCCCCAGAAGCAGAGCTGAGACTGGGATTTATTGAGAAAAAGGGAAAGAAGGAGGTGAGAGAGGGCGGGGAGGGGGCAGAGCCAGGACAGGGTCTCAGCTCAAGTCCAGCCTCAGCCTGACCCCACAGGAGCTCTGCAGCATGAATTATACGAGAGAGCTGGTCTCGCCTTGAGACGAGAGGGTTGGCTTTTCCTGCTACTCCGTCATTCAGGCATTGACAGCAGGGGTGGGAGTAGGGAGTGGATGTCTTGTGGTCCCATTTGGCCGAGGACACGTCCTTGGGGGAATGGGCAGCTCTAAGTCTTTAGTAATCAACATTCACAATTGGAGCTGGACAGTGGAAGCCCCAGCCCAGAAAGGGGGATCTGGGCGGGCACCGAGAACACCCACGATTGTCCCATTGTCAAGTCCACCCACAGCGAATGCCTGATAAGTGATGATGGGGGGTGGTGAGAGGTTAATGGCCCCTTTCAACCCATCCCCAGACCTCCATCAGCCACAGGAGTGGCCAAGGAATGGCCACAGGAGTAGGGTGCTTGGTGGGAGCAGATGCTCAAAATAACTTCAAAGCCCAGCCTAGAAACTACAGCCCAGGGAGAGCTCAGCAGCTGCTCAGGGCTCTGCTGCCTGATCAAGGGACATTCGTGGAAGAGTCAAAGCTTCACAAAATGCCACGGCAGTTGAGAGCCTCGGTTTCCTCATCTGTACATAGGGAAAATCATAGTACCCTCCTCTTGAGATTGTTGGGAGGACGAGATAAGTTGCTTAGGGGATGGAGCTGGCCAGCCGGCCGGTCTTGTTACCGTTAGCGTCTTGGTGGTGATGGGGAAGACGTTGACTTTGGAATTAGCGGCCAGGTTCCAGTCTAGACTCTGCTGCCCCGTAGCTGAGTGTTAGGGGTGTGTAATTTAACTTCTGGGAGAGCCAGTGTCATCTCTACAGGGGGGTAATAATAACTACCTCCAAGGGTGAAGGCTGTGGGGGTTCCATGAGGGGATGTGCAGAGGTGCAGGCCCGATCACAGGGGCTGGGTGGATGGTGCTGACTTGCAACATGGACACTGCACCCGAGCTGGAACATTGTGTCCTGGAGACTCCTTACAGCAGGGCCCACTGGTGTGAGCGTGGGTTCTGGAGGCAGACAGGCTGGATCAGATTCCCCTTCAACAGCCACTGTCTCCGGGGCCGGAGGCAAGGTCCAGAACTTGTGAATTGGTAGGTTTCCAAATGCCACCAGGCATTTTAAGACTCGACTTGAGAAATGGATTGTGAGTTGCTGCAAATTTCAGAAAACCTAATTCAAAGTGGCAATTAGGAGGTTATCGCCCATAACAATAGAACAGTTGGGAAGCGTCAGGGCTGGTTCAACTTGACACTGACATCAGAGGCCTAGGGAGGGACTTGTCCAGCTTCCAGCGCTACACCCCCAGCAGAGGGCAGGCTAGTCCCTCTCACGGGCGCCGCTGGAGGAGCTTCTGGAATCACATCCTTATACCCTGACAGCCAGAAGGAAGCCAGAGACGCCTCTTCCTTGTGTCTCTTCTTGAGTTAAGAAACTCTTCCCAGGAGCCCCCTCCCCTGCATATTTGGCCTCTCATTGGGGTGAAAGCCCCTGAATTAGGTCTCATGTTCATTCTTTAGCAAATTTAATAACATAGAGCGTTGAATTATCATGGCTGGATCAGACCAATATAGATAGATCTGTCTGTCCCCCACACTCTACTCTCGGGATTGAGGCTCAAGTCACTTCCCTCCATGACAAGGCTGGGTAAAGGAAGGGGACAGCCAAACCAGATGGGGCCCCCTGCCAGGAAAAAAGTGAGAGTGGATTGGGGGGAAGCAGCCAGCAGCACCCACTACAAGAGGCAAGTGTGTTCCAGAAGGTGACCTAGTAGCCAGTGCAGGATGAACCTCCATGCACAGACCTGTTGGCCTAGAGGCTGGAGATGTGCTTTAGTCACTGAAAGCCACGCTGAGGTTGTGCGTGGGGTAGCGGGTGCATCGTGGGGGTACACTGAGTCATCTTGAGTTTCGTAAGCTCAGCTCTTAGAACCCTCCAGAAGGAAAACGGGCAATTTGGTGTCCTTCTCAATCCAGAGAGTGATGAACCATCTGATGACAGTGTCAAAGCCTATCCCCTAGGAAAAGATATTTCTAGAATTTTCTTTCCAAAAGCATAATGAGCCTTTCTCTCTCAACATCACATCAGCTAGAAGTAAGGGGCTCCTTCCCCTCTCCTTTTGGGCGTGAATGAATGGAGTAAAACTCACCACCACAGCCTAGCTTTTAGGGAGTGAGGTTCCATCTCAGCTGCTGAGGACCCCGAGGGCAGAGAAAGTGCCAACACTGACTGAGCCAAGAGAATCCCAGGCACTTGGCATAAGCGCATTACAGCCTCAAGGGAAAAAAACAAAGTCTCTTATAGCTATGTTTGGACGAAAGGGAAAGTATACACGAGAGCGGAAAAATTTGAATTCTAAATAATTAACTTTTCCACAGGAAGATCTTAGCTGCTTAACCATCACCCATGAGGTCGTAAAACTGGAAAGCCACAAGAATTCTAGGCTCACGGAGTGTTGTGTAATCTAATGGCTCTATCCTTATTTTTCTTACAGATCCAGTTTCCATCAAGGATCTCTCTTGTCACCAAAATAGAACAAAAAAAAAAAAAAAAAAAGAATTCTGTTTCTTTAATGTATTTTAGCGAGAGTCACAAAAGTTAGATTTGGCAAAGGGGCAGGGAGGTAAGGGGGACGGGGGCGTGGAAGCCTTGATGACTTTGCAAGCCCAGGTGAACCAGGGTGGGATCCTGCCCTGCATTCCCGTTGGGGGCCTCAGAGCCAAGAGGGGGCAACGGTTTCTGCACACATTCACAAAACCAACGTTCAGATTTTCCCATTCTAAAAGCAGGAATTACACAATTTAATTCGATACCTAACACAGAACTTCCATCCAGTTGGCGGGAGTGGGAGGAATGTGCTGGCTCCTTCCCAGGCCTGCACCTTGGAGAAGAGAGGCCCTGGACCCAGGAACCCTCAGGGACATGGCTTCGTTCAGCTTCGCCGGTGCTGGGGGGGGAGGCGCAGGGGGGGGTGGGTGGGGTGCAGGAGCAGGGCGAGGCACCGCTTACAGCATGTGGTCTGTCCCGGTGACTTAGCTACACCCAGCCAGAGCCTGGTAGGTTTTGATATCTAGTTCCTGAGCAACCCAGGCAGAGATCTTAGTTCAAGGTGATCCCAGGAAACACCAGCAGGGAGAGAGGGGTGTGAAACAGGGAAGAAAGGACAGTCGGTACAGATGCAGTGGCCACAGAGAGCAACTGAAGTCGGATCCTTCTGGGGCAGCCCTGGGAAACAGAACACACTCCTCAGAGAAATTCCAGGGATGGGGGCGGTGTGTGGTTTACAAGCCTGTCCTGTCAGTCATCAGTAAGGGCTGCTGGGAGGGAGGTGGTTAATTCCCCCACACTTTTGGCTGTTCTGGAAAGGAATCCCCAAGCAAAGAAATGTAGATGGCAGAGGCTGGGGTTCCATAATGCACCAGGAAGCAAAGTAAAAGATAGAGGGGGTGGAAACGGGTGGGGACACCCTGAACTCAGGGAAGCAAGTGCACAGAGCCATGCCCGTGGGGTCTGCTGCGCCTCTAAGAGATGGTCAAGCTGGGAACCAGCAGGACAGCGCTTGGGGAGGCAGCGATCTGGTCTTTCTACAACAGCGCAGGTGCGATTGGGCAGGTGAGCCAGGCCAGTTACCAGGAACCTGGAGCCCACCCACCACCCCTCATTCCCAGGGTTTTCCTTCCTAACAGCACTGATGGTTTGGGAGAGAGTGCCTTTGAATGAATAAAAGCCCTCTCCCAAGGAAGGATGCTGACTTTCAGATGGAGTGGGGTCATGTCGTGGTTCCATCCTGCAAGTCAGGATGAAAGGGGCCATAGATGTGGCCGAGGAGGTGGGGACCCACAGGACTTGTCATGAAGAAAGTTTAAAGCTAGAAAGAAGCATGGCCAAGTATATACTGAATACAGTACAATCACTAAAGCTGCCACTGCTGTGAGTTTGGGGACAGCATGGCTGAGGCTGGTCCTATAGGTCCAGCATCTTCACTAGGCTGGACTCAGACCTTGGCTCTGAACATGGTCTCCAGACCATAGGTTGGTTGTTTTTGAGAAAGTCAGGTCTGTCCCACTGGAGCGGTCCATCCAAGGGTGGGAGAGGTATACAGGATGAGGGTATAAGGGGCAAAAGGCAGAGCCAAGGGCACCCCATTCTTCGCAGCTGCTACCCAGCTCACTGGTGCCAGGAGCCTAGGACCAGCTGAAAGCTCCTGAGCTTTTCAGATACTGCCGTGGTCCCCATTCTTTCCACCCTGACCTCCAGAGGACGATCTCCTACTGGCCACGGAGCCTGGTGGGTTACAGACAGAGTGAATAACCAGAATCCAGAGAACTGAACTGACAAATCCAGTCATAGAACTCAGGTGGAACACCTAATTGCAGCCTCTTCCATCTCCTGCCTGGGACCCAGGGACGGTGCCATGCAGGGCAGGGCAGTAAACCAGACCCGAAGCCACCGGTAACCCATAGGAGTTATGGCAACTTTTCATGCTGCTGACACAAGTTCTGACTTTACTGGTAGACTCAAGAAGACCCTCTGACCCCAGGCAACACCTCTGTATATGCAGGGACAGCATATACGTTCATAATATGTAGCTAATATACATTATCACACCTCACACAACCAGTCACGGAGACTGGAAGCAGGGATTTGAACTGGCAAAGTGCCCTTGTCAGCATCCCAAGATGCATTCTTGGCCGAAGCCAGGAGGAACCGAGCCATGAGCTGGCAAAAGGACTGGGTGTGAGAAGCCTGAGGCACCTCCTTGCTAGGAGTGTAGCATCGTTGGCCGCCAAGAAGGAAAGTGTCCAGGGAAGAGGGCTGGTTCGTCCCATCTGCACAGCTGAAGCAAAGGATCCAGGCTCAGACTCCTCCAGCAGGCTGAGAGCTAAAAAGTTCCATTCAGGTCTGAGGTGACTGATCCCAGTTCAGGAATATGTAAAATAAATGAGTGAGAAAGCCCATGTCTACTGGAGTCAGGATGAAGGGTCTGGGTTGACCAGTTGACTGGCCCTACACAGACGCTGAACCCCGAGGACTATATTTTCCTTCATCCCTTTCTTCTCTCCGCCCCCTCCACCCCCACTCTTTTCGCCCCAGACCTCTCGCCTGCCCACTCTAGGGTCCAGAGTGAACTGTTTGTACCATGTTCCGGGGACTCCGATTATACCCTGACATTGTTTGGATGGCAGTCTGCTGCAGATGGCACTGGGGTTAGTTCTGTCTTATGGTTCTCTATTCTGCGGGTGTGGCAGAGGGGGCTTTTAATGTGCTGATGAGCCATCTTCAAGAGGTAATGTGCACGGAGGATTTCCAAGGTTACGGATGCTCAAAGAGCACTCAGCTCCCACGAGGCCCCTGGGTGAGCCCCTGGAGCTGGACAGCATTGATGGAGAAATGAGATGGAAGACCATTTGCTGTCCATTTTGTACCTTTGGTGATTAGCATTTTGTACATATTTGGGATGTTGCTTTCTCTGGAAACAGCAAAACGGAAGCTTTTTTGTTCTGATGGGATTAGGACTTAATTTGTTGTAAAAAAAAACTCCAACTCCGTTACCCATCTCCATCTTCACTTGGCAAAACCACACCCTGGTTAAATCTAGTTCGCTGTCTCCTGCGCACATGCACTGTGCAGTTGAACTTGGGGAAGCACAGCCACACATACCACGGGAATCTCTCAATTAATGACCTTGAACTCCAAGTGGGCCTCAGTGCTGGCTGGGATTGAATCACACCTCACATTCTCCAAGACTCTTCTTTCTTCAAACCTCCCCCACACAACCCAAGACTTCCAAGACAACCCCAAGTCTCCCCACCTACCAGCCCCTCTCTAATCAATATCCATACCCCCTCCCGCCAAGACAACCATTCATTTGATTTCCATCACCACAGACACGTAGTTTTGCCTGCTCTAGAAATCCATGTAAGTGGAATCAATCTGCGCATACTCGTGTTTGTCTTCTTTCGCTCAATATAATGCTTTGAACCTCATTCATACTCCTGTATATATCAATAGTTCATTCCTTTTTTCTTTCTGAGTGGTTCATATATACTCCTGTATATATCAATAGTTCATTCCTTTTTTCTTTCTGAGTGGTCATGTCTTGTGTGACCATGTCACATGTGTTTTATCTACTTGCCTGTTAATGGTCATTCAGATTGTTTCTAATCGGGAGATTTTAAAATAAAGTTGTTGTGAATATGTTTGTATAATTCTTTTTGCAGACCAAAGTTTTCATTTCTCTTTCGTAAATACCTAGGGAAGGAATTGCCAGACCCTAAGGTTGGCATATGCTTATAATGATGAGAAGCTGCCACGCTGGCTTCTAAAGTGGCTGCCCCATCTGTCCCTCTGGCACCAGACTGCGAGAGTTACGGACATGCCACACAATCTGACCATCTCAAATGTGTCTCTCCACTGCAAAACAAAACCAAACCTCCAATGACCTAATGACAGAAAATGTGACTCTATTAAGGAATTATGGTAAACTTTTAGGTGTGGAAATGATTTTATGGTTAGGCTTAAAAGTCATCCTTATTCCAATCCACATGGCAATACTTAAGGATGAATTGAGGTGATGTCAGGGAGGCAGGAGATAGGGTACAGAGGAGACAAATTGGCAGTGAGTTGGTCACTCTGGAAGCTGGGTGTTTGGTACATGCTCTTCTCTCTACTTTTATATTGGCAAAGGACACCAGAGCCAGACAGAAGATAGGCAGTGGAGGCAAAGTTATTCCGGAACTATTGCAGTAGAGGAAGAGAGACCTCGGTACAGCACCGACCTCCGTCCCAAGCACAAGAATAAGTGGGAATTTATACCCAAAGAGCAAGGTGAGGAAGTGGATTGAAAATTACTAAGAAGAAACATGGGGGGAAGGGCAGGACCCCAGCTCCACTGACTTAATAGAACACTTAACTAAGGCGGTGAGCAGTAAGGAATTTGATCAGATACCGAGGAGAGAGGATTCTGGCTAAACTGACCCAACAGGATTCCCACTGAGACTGGATGAAGCAGGCCAAGGACAGGGACTAAGGTCAAGGCCCAGAGGAGCCCGACTAGAGTTAGGTCAAGGAGAGAATCCTTGTTTCTGTGTTCTTGGAATTTGCCAGAAGAAAGAGTTTTTAAAAACCCTCCAGTGGATCTCTACCTCAGAGCAAAACCTGGGTCTTTACAAGGCCCCCGTCCCTCTCTAACTGCATTTTCTGTGACTCCCCACCTCCCCTGCTCCAGGCACACACGCCTCCCTGCCGTCACACCGGGCCTCTGCGCTGGCACACTCTTCCCCAGACAGCCCGGGGCTACCTTCCGCTGAAGGAATCTGAGAAACAGAAGGTGCAGGAGGGACTCTGTGACCTTCCCTTGAAGCAGGTCATGAGACCCTCCTGTGAGAGGGGGCCCCCATATCCAGAGGAAAGGGGCAGGGGCACCCTTATGTCATGTCACATTTTCCTGCAACTTTGCCATGAAAACACTCAAGTTTAACAGCTTCTTCAGGTCTTCGCTTCCTCATGAAGGCTCCCGTGTCACAGAAAGTTCATGTTAAATAAGTTTGTATGCTTTTCTATTATTAATCTGTCTTTTGTCCTTTTGGAAGGGTACAAGGAAAAGATGTTTTCCTTCTTCTACATTTGCCTTTAACTCTTTGCTCAAATGTCCTTTTCTCGATGAGGTCAACTCTGACCTCCCTGCTTAAAGCTGCTCACCCCCATGGGGCTTCTCTGGCCGTGGCCCTCCGTAGTTTCCAATATACTGTCAGCTCTGCTTCTTGTTGCTGGTGATTGTTTGTCCCCTGTCTCCCTCCTCTGGCCTGTCAGCTCTACTGGCCAGGGACGTCTTGGTTATATTGTTAAAATATCACCAGCTCTTAGAACAGTGCCTGGCAAGGGTAAGGAGGCCACATGTGGAGACACTTTGTTCTACTGGTTTGTTGTCTATTTTATTATTTGTTTGCTTAGTTAATATCAGAAATAAAACCAAGGGTAATTTTTTGGTGTCGTGTATAGGCTGGTCTTAGAATAAACTCACTTGAAATGATGTCCCATGCATGCCAGTGTCATCCAGGGGCATCTTGAAGTCACACGTCTAGACTCCGCAGCTCTTTGATCCTGGGTACATACATAGGACCTGCAGCAAGAATTGAGAAGGGACTTCATAGGTCCCAGGGTTCCTGTGGGAGGGCCAAAGAGAGCATCAGCGCACCACACAGTGAAGCCACCACAGGTCCCCACTGGAGCAAAAAGAGATGGAAAAGAAGCCTATCTGAGTGTGGGGCTGAATTCCATATAAACACCAAACAGCCAGGTTCAACCACCTCCACTCTTGCCCATTGGGCTTTGATGGGGTTCAGAATAGGCCTCCCCAAGATATGCTACTTTGGCATGTAGATTATTTTGAGCTGAAGGCAATCTAGATGCTGTGGGCTCGAGAAATTTTCACCTCTCCCTTAAAGAATTTAAATTTAGATCTTTGCCCATAATAAGAGTTATTAGAAATAACTTTATATGAGCTATCTGTAGGACAGGGCAAACTTCTAATGACTGAATATCTGCTCTTCACATTGTCCTGCAATTGACCTTCCTTCCCTCTGAAGCCCCAGGGGCCTTTCCTCATCCTTAGCTCAGACTGTCATAAATATCTCATCTTCCTTTTCTGTCTCTGACCCTCTCATATCTGTGGGGTCTCTGACTCTCACGTTTGTGGGGTTCCCATATGTATGTATGTAATTAAATTTAGTAACTTTTCTCTTGTTGATCTGTCTCATGTCTATCTGACGACTAGACAAGCAGGAAGAACCTAGAGGGGAGAGGAAAGTGTCTTCCTCCCTGGCAGCTACTCTGCCCCTCCCTGCAAGGCAAGAGGCGGCAGCAGAGCATGGGACAATGGTCCTTGGAACTGGGAATCAGGTTGCATGTTTTATCTCATGCAAACCGGCTCCCCGGAAACCTGCAGGGGAGAGGCGACTCAACACACACATCCCAGAATCCTCCCTGGCTCTTGAACAAGGCATCTACCCACCCACCCCCACACACACACACCCTCGGCCCCAGCTAAGGGGGTGGGAGCGGGGGAATGCAATGTGCCTCCTTTCTCTTACTCCTCCTGGACTATTCACGTGGGGCAGCAAACACAGAAAGACTTTATTCACAGGCTCCATTGCTTGGCCCTCTCCGGAAAGCTTTCTGAAAATGCAAATTCCTCAGAAGTGGATTCTTTTCACAGGCTTTAAAGTTGCATATTCTGAGAGCAGTTGAGCAGATTGAGATTTCCCTGGGCAGGAGGCTCCTTAAAAATAATATTTGCGTTTCAAGGAGAAACTTCTGAACAAGCCAGAAAGCAGAATCTGCAGCTGTGAAGTCAGGCTCGGCAACGCAGGGTGGGAGCCCAGATTCTAGGGCCTCACCTCATGGGGGGGTGTGGCAGTGCGAAGCCCCCACTCTTGCTGTCTGCACCCCACCCCCCCTTGGCCTTGCCTCCTTCAGTCTTTTGTTCAGCACGGCCCTGTTCTGGTGCCTAATTAGTCCTTGACGACTGGGGACTCCGTAAGGCAGAGCTGCTGCCCTTCAGAAGCTCAGATCCAGTGACCTGCAAAGCCTCTACATGTCCCAACCCTCCCCACTCCAGGGGCCCTGAGTCTGCCTGCTCCCTTCATCACCATATACCCAGGAGGTTCTGGCCTCAGGCCCTCCCCAGTCGAACGGACCCCCCCTGGGGTGACTGCCGTGTCCATAAGCACTGGGCATTTTAAGCCGGCGTTTCTGTCTGTGTTCCCACTCACACCTACCCACACCTCCCCCAGCTCCTACCTCAGAATCTCAAACACTAGGTCCCCCACCCCTCTTGCTCAACCTTCAGCCAGGTGTCCTGGGGTGGCCCTCCCTCCCCCAGAGGCTCTCCCCGGAGGAGGGGGTACCCTTCTAGCTCAAGCGTCACATGCGATAATTGAGAAAGGCAGGCACCTTCCTCTTCTCTCATACCTTTTCCACCCCTAACCAAGAGATTACTTAGTGAAAATGGAAAATCTTTACTGATTACATGGGATTTCATAATGTCATTGTTTCCTGCTCTTTCCACATCCCATGGCAATCTTTTTCCACATAATATCTCATTTTTAACAGCTACCTGGTGTCCCATCATCTGTTTCACAGTTAATCAAACGAGGCTCTGTGGGGTTCACCTAGCACTGGCTCATGGTACTACTCAATGAATATTGACTGTGGTTATCAGCCAGACTTATTTTCAGGGAAAAGGGAGCCTAGTGCCATCTGACCTAGGCAGTAAAGGAAACGATGGCTCATGATCTGCAAAGTCTACAGGTAGAGAAGGCTTTGGGGTGAGCTTACTCTAAAGATCTCATTTCTTTCTTTCTCCCCACTCTGCCTTCCATCAGTCAGGTCAGCTTCATACTGAGACAGGCTCTCCCTGTGGTTATAGATGGTTGCCAACAGCACCCAGGGCTGTGAGGGGTGGCGGGATATGCCACCCCAAAATATGCCAATTTACATGCCAATAAACTCACTTGAAATGATGTCCCATGCATGCTAGTGGCATCCATGGCTCTGAAACGAGGTCTGAAATTGTGGTCTGAAAACACTTAAAACACCTAAAGATGACCCAGGTGCAGCTGAACTCGTTGAACTCGCCGGGAGATTATGGGCGACTTGGGGCCAGCGTTAGTGCATCTGAGGATGATTTAAGAGCATCATTTGGGGCCTCAGTCATTTGTGAGTGAGAGTGAATCTGAAGTCTGGTCTGTATGTGTGAAGTTGTGCACAGAAATGCTTTTTATAGTTGCATGAAAGTCCACAACCTTAGGGCACTTATTAAAGTAAAGTACGGTTAATCATATACATTATAATACTATTTGGTTTTTTGAAATGACAATGTCGGTCCATAGGTGTTGATATGAAAGAATATCCAAAATGTATGGTCCAGTGATAAAAGCGGGTATCAGAACCATCCGTACTGTGTGATGCCATTTGTGTCAATGTCCTATGGGCTGTCAGATCTATAGCAGGAGCATGGAGGAGGGACTGTGTCTAGTTTGTGTCATCTGAAGAATGCCCACACTTGTAAAGAATTTTTATAAGATTTTATTTGAGTCAAACATAGGATTCACCTGGAAGCAAGATCTCCACAGACTGAGAAAAACGCTTCTTGAGAATGACAGTTTGCTGCTTTTTTATGCCTGTGGAATTAAGGAGGGAATGTATGGAGGTAAGAAAAAAAGCATAGTTAATAAGATTATGTGCTCTCTTGAGGATGGTTTCACTTGAGGGGTCTGAAAAGAGGCATTTCAAAGATGTATTAACCTAGATGCACATAAACAATAGGCAGGGTTTGTTTAAGGCAAAGGTAAACCTCTCACCACCCTCCACGACCTGCCCAGTTAGGAAAAGCCACATTGGAACCTTGCTATACTCCAGGACATAAAACCGTGATTTACACATAGTAGACTCAGCAAATAACAGTTGACTATAACAAGCACTTCATTAAAAACCTGGAAGGTTCCTAATAATAAGAAGCTGGATGATATTTTTTTATTTTCCATTGTTTTGTCTTCTGTTTTTTCTACAAGAAACATGCTGAGAATAGGGTTGTGATTGCTGCCTTCAGAATTACACCATAATGAATATGTAAATCTTTCCATGAGCAAACACTGAGTTTTTAGGTCTGCGTTGTACCTGCTGATGTCTCCACTGGAGGCTCCACTGAGTTTCACTGAGTGCGGACTGGTCACCTCGAGTTTGCCTCTAAGACAAACTAATGACGAACCTCATTCCACTAACCAGAGAATAAAGATAAGTTCATAATGTCTATGTCAGGTATCAAGCAAACATCAGATGAAGAAGAGCAGCTTTGAAAGAACGCGAATGGATGAAAATTTTTTCTACCACAGTAATCACAGGAGTGGTAACAAAATGATTATTCTCCAAGGCCGAAATAAAAACTTCAAACCCAATAAAGTTCCCTGAGCTCCCCAGATTAGAGAATGGCACAGAGCTCAGCATTAGAGTCCGATTGAAAATATAACATTTAAAATATTCTGCGTGTGTATGTTTATCTTGTCGTGACCAAAAAATAAAGAAAAATCATTTCGGCTTACTTACAAAATACATCAATGTAATACTTTATTTAAAAGTCACGGAGGACATCAGGAAGAAGAAAAACATAGGTTAGGGGAAATGTGAAGCCAGGGATACGGTTAATACACGAAATGATTGCCATGAAACTCCTTTGTACTTACTAGATACGGGTCCCAATTTGACTCTGAGCTTCCTCGTAGCCCATGCAAAGAAAAGAACAAGACCAGCTGCATTACTTGCAATGCCCATTAGATAAAAACAAATCTGGTATTTAATTCTGAGACCAGGAAGAAATCTCTTTCATGCATTTTCATCTAAACAGCCTGTGTCATATAGTGATCAAGGCCCTAAAAACATCCTTATAATAAATAAAATAATGAGCGTCACGGGTTGGGTGTTAATAGTCTCCCTTATTTAAGTCGATGGCATGACGCAATGTGGGTTCAAATAAAACAATCCTACCAGAGGTGAAAGCATGTGATCGTCCAAGAGGTAGTATTCGATCCCAAAATAAATGCTGACAAGGACTAGAACTTTCACGCATGAATCACTGCGTGCCTGCCATTCGGTCTGCCAAAATGTTGCTTAATTCAAGCAAATATTTGCTAAATGTCGAACAAGAATGAGCTTGAGGTTGTGGCTCTGATGAGACAAGGACTCAGAATATTCTATGTTGCTGGTTAAGTGCAGACTCCAATGTCTGAACAAGCAGCTGAGCTGGGAGCAGGATTAGCAACCTCTTCTGAAAATCAAGGAGCTTGAACAAAGGCCACTGGATTCATCCTACCCCGCTACCTATCCTCCCTACCACCCAGCAGGGCCAGGCAGGACCCAGGCAGGCCACTTCAGATTGACGCTCACTCACAAATGACTGAGGCCCAAATTCTCAGGCTAGTATTCTTGACCTTTTCAGGTTCAAGAACCATTTTTAATGCTCCCTGTCACCGAAACATGAATGATAATTGTAACTTTAGAACTGGTTCATTGAAAAATATACAAAACGTCAGACTCCTTTTTAAAAATTGCACGTACAATAAATTCTCATTACATAAAAAAAAATTATAACTGTGTATGTGACAGATGCTAACTAGATTTATTTGGTGCTCATTTTGCAATATATACAAATATCAAAACATTATGCTGTACACCTGAAACTAATATAATGTTATATGTTGATTATACCTCAATTTAAAAAAAGGAAGAACAGAAAGGACGGAAGGAAAAGAAAGAAAGGAAGAAAACCCAACCACATAGATAAACAAAGAATGGAGATAAAAATCACAACATTGTGGCTGCCCAGCCTTTAGGGCAGGTGAAAGGCAAGGTTCGCTCTTACTTATTCCTCTCTATAAGCCAAAGGGGAACCAAATATTCTCTCTCCCAGCTTCTTTATAGGTACTGCACATGGTCATACGACCTGAACTTCGCCAATTAGTTGCTCCTGCCAAGGGCTTTGTACTGTGAGGAAGTGAAGCAAAGGCCCTGTGGTCAACCAGAGACAATTCACAGTGGCTGCAGCAGAGACGAGAGTCCAATAGCATGATTCTGAGGGACCAGCAGCAACGATGCCAGGGCCAGGGTCCCAAGCAGACTGTTACTTGGGGGCGGGGGGAGGGATATTGTCATCAAATAGTCTCCCTGGTTTCAGCAGAAGATCCCAGGGGACAGTGACCTCTCTGATGTCTCAGTGCGTAGCTCCTTGAATTAAATGGAGAAATTTAATTCACAGCCCCTTTAGAAAAGACCATGTGATAACATCGAACATATATTCTGTTTGTCTAACTCCTGCTTTTCCCGCCGGGGATCCGACACGTATCAGGGAAATTGTGCCCTGGGGAAAGGAACGAATCAGAACTTTTAGGAGATTTGGGACATTAGCGCTGAACTAACATTAACACCTGGGGGACCAGGACACCGCCAGGTTGAGTGGTAAATGGAGCTCTGATTGGAGTCCTGTTCATAGTCGGACTGGTGGAGTCCTGAACCCATTACTTCTCCAATGTGTGGGTGCAGAGTTACCCTAAACATCCTCACATTGGCTCTGTGACCCAAAAAGTAGGGGCTTTTACAGCAGGAAGGGCAAAGGGGAGAGAAGGCTGAGGAATAGGGACGCTTCCCTTGGATTCCTCTTCCCCGCCCCCAACAAATAGCAACTCCAAAGGAGAACTGTGTCCCAGGAGGAAGCACAGGTGTTAGCATCACTGTGAAAGAGTTGAAGGTGTGTATGGGGCAGGGAGGGGGCGTGCGGCAGTGATTACTCTTACAGCCCCACACAGCTCACCCATCTGGCCAGTGCAGAAAGAGGGAGTGGACAGCAGACCATTTCCTCCACTAGCTGGGTGACATTGGTACATTCATTTCCTGGGGGATGCAAAGGCCCCAGTCAGCTCTTTGAGACCAAGGCTACTTCCTGGTCACTCTGGGCCAGCACTGTTCTTCCGCGAGGCTGTAACCGGGGAGACTCATTCTCAGGCTCTAACTTCATCCAACCAGGCAGATTTTAAAAGAGGATCAAGCTGAGCAGCTTCGAGGTCCCAACCACATGTCCTTACAGCACAGGTCAGGTGCTGCTCCCCTCCCTGCCTGAGCTTTAGATGCTGCCAGATCGGCATGAAGTCACCTTGAGGCCATGGGCAGGATGACAGGTGTAAACTCTTCTCAAAGGCTGTATGCTGAGGTTGCATTTGGCCAACATTACCCTGAGCTAAAAATGCCGAAGTGTTGTTTCTGCTCAGGAGAGCCTGTCACCTGCTCCTGGATGCTAAGCAGAGCTGGCCAGCCCCCCGCTTCCCACGAGGCTCTTGTAGTCATTTCTCCCGGATCCTCTACTCCATGCCCGTCAGGAGGGATGGGGTAGGATGGCTCAAACATGATGTGAGCATAGGGTTTTGCTGATAGAGGCCGGTACAGGTGTCTCCTGGGGCTTGCCCACCTCCCCTCCTAACACGGCTGACCCATCCCAGGCCCAGTAGGGGTACAGTAGGGCCTTAATCCAGGGCCTGTGGCTCTCAGCGCTTACTCCTGGCCTTCTTAACAAACCTTCATTAGACCCCTAAAGTTCAGACGAAACTGAGATGCTTGACCCCCACGTGAATGCCAGCAGTCACGGAGATCTGCATTCCCAGTGCCCTGACAGGAACCAGCCCTGGCCAGGTAGACGATGAAAGGGAAGAGAATATGCCGCCCCAAAATACGTCATTTTGGCATGTGGATTATTTTGAGCTGAAGGCCATCAAGGCCTAGCAGACTCAGGAAAAACTTTATCTCCCCCTTAAATGCCTAAAAGAATTTGGATAGGGGGCCTGTATCAGCAAGAGAGCTATTACCAGAGATAACTTTTTTTATCTGAAAAAAATCTACGTGATGGGGCAAACATCTGATTGCCAAACATCTGCTGTTATCTTCCTGTGACTGGCTCTCCTCCCCTGTGGAGCCCCAGGTCCCGTCCCTTTCCTAAGCTCAGGATGGCTTATTAGCCTCAACTGCCTGACAGCCTTTGAGTCTAGTCTCTTCTCTGGGCTATGTAAGTTTGTTTTTCTCCCGTTAATTTGTCTTATGTCAATTTAATTATTAGAACAGCCAAAGAACCTAGAAAAGAAGAAGGGAAAATTTTACTGCCTCAAAAACAGGAACTGATGTGCTAGCATAGTTGGGGCCCTGTTAGGTCACCCAGCAGCCGGGACAGAGCCGCGGGGCTGCTTCACTGAGAACCCGCAGCCCCTCGTCAGGCTCAGTCTTCAAACTTCCTGCCAAACCTCCTCTCGCCCCAGCCTCATTCCTCCGTGGGTCCGGGGGGCTCCTCAACCTCCTTCCCCTCCAAGGTCTTCCTCACATTTAAGGTCTTTCTCCCCAGAAAGCCGTAGGGTCTCACCAAATTCCATATTCCTTGTAGCTCTCAGAACAATTGTCTTAGGGTAGAATGTAGCAGAAAAAAAAGAGAGAGAGG
>NW_006431920.1:1690105-1692789 GCF_000325575.1 Pteropus alecto | reverse complement strand
AGAAGAAGAAGAAGAAGAAGAAGAAGAAGAAGAAGAAGAAGAAGAAGAAGAAGAAGAAGAAGAAGAAGAAGAAGAAGAAGAAGAAGAAGTAGAAGAAGAAGAAGAAGAAATGAAAACGTGATGGAAAAGGAAAATGGCGAAGGTGGGGACAGGGGAAGGGAGAGAAGAGGAGGGGAGGGGAAGGAAGGAAAAAAGAATAGGACGAAAGAGAGGGAGAAAAGAGGAGAAAGGGGTTGGTTACCTGCAACTAGACCAAGATTATTCCTCGTTTTCCAAATCAGCATTTTCCTGTCCCTCTTCCTACCGAGTTCTTTTTGAAAGAACATGAAGCAAATTGTTTCAGAAATCCTAGTTTCGCTTTGTATCACCATTGAAAACCAGAGAAATAAGAAAAACTCTATTTGTATTATGATATTTTCTAGGGCATGGACAGAGAGGAGGAAGGAATATTCTTGGCATAGGGCCTTTTTTTTTTTTTTTTTAGTCTTTGTAGTTTCCTGTTAATTTAATACTTGAACCTTTGCCATGTAAATAACTCAGATAAAGGTAAACTTCACCGGCCCTGGACTCTAACCTGTATTTAACACCCACCCCCGCTCTGATCCATCCGCTACCCCATAACTGGAAAGTTTGGAATTGTTACCTGGACATTTAGAGCCAGGGATTAAAGAGGCAGAGCATGGTGGCTTTAGACAAGCCTTGTAAGAGAGTACAAAAATAACAGCACATCTGAGAGTTCTTCCCGAGTCAGCTGCTACGTCTTTCTCAAAGAGGTGACCTCAGCGAGGTCCATTCCCTTTGCATTCACTTGGCAGGACTCCCGCCGGCTCTGCCACCCTCTCAGGCTGTGTTTTGCTGTCACTGCACTGCACCATTTCCTTAGACAGGACTGATTCAAAGGAGTGATTCAATCCTCCCTACTTGACATTGTTGAGCACGCCTATTGTATTGATTTCTCTTCTGGTTGGAGTGCTTCCTCCAGTTTTTCAAAGAGGGGGTTCTGTATGATGAACCTGCTGATCCTTCAAACACCTGACAATTTAGCTAGAACTCCAAACCTCACTTCAAAGTTCTTTCTTGTGATACTTTAAAAATATTATTCAACTATTTTCTTAGATCCAGTGTCGGTGTTAAGAAATCTCAAGTCGATCTTATGTTTGTTCCTTCCTCAGCCCTCTGCTATCCAGCTGCCTTGAATACAGACGTGATACAAGACACACAGGCCGAGTGACTGAATCACTGAGCTGGAGCTGGGACTCAACCCTGATTCCAGCCCAGGGCTGCTTGCTCCAAATCTTGGGCTTTTTCTTCTACCCAAGTCTCTGGAGCTCTGCCTTGGGCAGACAATACACAGAAGCAAGAGGTCATATTAACTAGCACCTCAACAAAGATATGGGGTCCTTCCCCCCAAACATTGGCCGAAACAACTGCTGGATGATCAGACGTAGGACAGGGCTGCTTGTGCATCTTTGAGTCCCCACTGCTTGCACACAGTAGGTGCTCGAAAAAGTTTTGTTTTATCGAATGGTTTTGCAAACTCTCCAGGAGGAGATGGTTCAGCATAATTATAGGGATCAGGAAACAGAGTAACTAGAAGAGCAGATTGGGGGGGAGATGGTGAAGGAAAGAGCTGAGTTTAACATGTTCTTGACCCAAAGGCGTTCTCTGCTATGTAACAGAGGGGAGGTAAAGAGCTTTGACCAGCGCCGTCCAGTGAGGCAACCACTAAACACGTGCAGCTATTCATATTTAATTAAAATCACATAAAATGAAAATGCAAGTGCCTCGGTTGCACTAGCTGAGTGCTCAGGAATAGCCACATGCGGCTGGTGGTTACTGCGTTAGACAGCACTGGTAGTATAAAACGCCGCCATCATCACGAATGTTCTGCTGGACAAAGCTCGCCTAGTCTCTTGGAATGAAAGGAAATGCATTTTTTTTTTGGCCTAGTGACATCCTCCTGTACCCCCCTCCACATGGAGCACCATCAGTGCCCCACGTTTGCCCCCCGCCCCGATTTTCTGCTCCGTAGGGAGCCGTACCCCTGCCTTCTTGGTTTTTACCCCCAGTGCCAAGGCCAGTGCCCTAAAGGTAATAAGTATTTGTTGAAATAATGAGCCCTCGATTCGTTTTTCTTAAATACCGGAAGCCCAAAAAGTAAGCGACAGAAGCAGCAGAAGAAACCCCTGCTTCTCCTGTGTTCTCACCTCCTTCCCCGCTTCTATGCACCCCCTTCTCCCATGCGCACCACCACCACTGCAAAACAGCGGTTAGGGGCAGGTCCTGACTCTAAAAGTTCCTGTCCCAAAACCATGTGGATCCCTCAGACACAACTGCTCCAGGTCTCAAAACCATCTGACTCCTGAGGGTATATTTGTTCACATGATAATTTTCTGTCTTCCTGCTCCTTCTGCTGCCCTGCACCTAGTAGGTGCTCAATAAGTATTTGTTGGCTGGCTGGGTGTGTGGGTGGATGCGTGGATGAATGAGCAAACGCAGGGCTCATTTCCCCACCCCTCCCCCAAGTTTCTGCCACAGGGACTGCGGGATGCGCCACCCCTAGAGGACTCGGGGAGTAAGCCCCTGCCCGCAGCCCAGCTCCTGGTTGGAGCGCTGAGAGGCCGGCCCGCGGGCCGGGGGTCTGGCCAGGCGCAGCCCTCGGGGGCGTGTCCTCTCCTGCCGCG
>NW_006431920.1:1688456-1689630 GCF_000325575.1 Pteropus alecto | reverse complement strand
GGGTGCTAGTGGCCGAGGCCGGGCCCGAGGACGCGGTGGCGCCGGGATTGAGGCTCCTGGAGGCGCTGCTGCGCACGGTGTTCGGCCACCAGGCGGGAGGCCCGGTGCAGGCGGCCGTCTACTGTCCCGGCCACCCTGCCTCCAGTCTGGCCGTCCAGGCGGCCGCTTGCAGAGTCCTGCAAGCCGCGGGACCTGCGCGACCAGGTGAGGGGCGCACGAGCCGGGAGTGCATGGGCGCGGGCAGCGGCTGCGGGAAGGCCCCCAAGTTGGAACTCTTTAGGCCAACCGCCCCCCCCAACCCCTGACGATGCACCGAGGTAAACTGAGGTCCCGGAGAAAAGAGGTGCCTAACACTAGGCCCCCCCAGCTAGCGCAGAGCTAGCCTTGGGCAAGGGATCGAGTGTCGCGGGAGGATCCTGAATGCACAGGAGATAAACGGGCTAAGGAAAGCCGAGGGGACCGAAGGCTGGGGAGGTTGGTGGAGACGGAGTTGGACTGGGCTGGGCTGGGCATCTGGGAGCTCGGGGGAGGAGCCGGAGGGGGAGGAGACGCGAAAGCCTTGGGTTGCGCAAGTTGCAAGGCGAGAGGGGGACAGACTTGGGACTCGCGGGAGGGGGTTGCCGGTGCCCGGAGCTCCGAGGACATTGCGTAGCTCGGGATTCGGCAGTGGAGGCTCAAGGTGGAAGCGCCGCAGGGTCAAAGGAAGAAGGCGAGGAAAGATGCAGGGATTTGGAGGTGTGGGAAAAGGGTGTGAGGGCCTGAGGGCACAAAATGTTCTAGTCCCTCTTGGCTACCCACCCAGGTTGTGCAGCCGCTGCTGTACCTTCCTCCCTTCCCTTCCCTTCCCATTCTCCTGAAGTGTGGGGAGGGGAGTGAGGGTCTTTTTTTGCTCCCATCAGTAGCGAGGTCAGACTCTTTTCCATCCTGTACGCAAGGTTTTACGGGAACTTTCCCAGTGTCCCAGGATTAAAATACGCACAAGAAGTGCGGCTGGATCTGGCAAAGCTGGAAGATGCAGGAGCGTTTCTTGCACTCCCTGCTCCCCGCACCTCACCCCAGTACCTGCTTTTCCCCAAGCCCTCCAGCCTCCTCCCCTCCAGCCTCGCCCAGTCCTTGCTAAAGAGATAATGGAGACAGGTTGTGCTCTGCCTCGCTGGGCACTGATGTGTTAGGG
>NW_006431920.1:1606073-1688413 GCF_000325575.1 Pteropus alecto | reverse complement strand
GGGGCGGCTTTTCTAGCAAAGAGACCTCTGAGGTCACAAATGTCACAGACCCACCTGCCAGCCTGGCTTGCCTGGGTGAAGGCCATCCCTCTCAGCTGTGGAGCCTGCCCCAACCCCCACAACCTCTTTCAGTTGAGTCTGTGGAAGCCCGCTAACCTTGAAACTCCACAACCATCATCCTGAAAGACTCAGGGAATGCCCAGAGGTGGATTGTCCTTCCCATTGTTGATGCCAGCCCCTTCGTTGACCTGGCCCCATGGGGGAAAGTTTTCCGCCCCCTAATGAGCTGTTGCCTAGAAAATTCTCTGAGCCCTTAGTCTCTTAGCTTTCTCCTATCTTGGAGGAACAACTTTTAATTCCCCAGAGCCAAATTTGATCTGGCCTCTTAGGCTTTTGCACACATCACAGTCACCTCAGAATGAAAAGCCTTTTTCTTTCGTCCCTCTTCTTCACCTGACTAATTCCATCTCATCATTCAGAACTGGATTTCCTCCTCCAGGAAGCCTTCCCTGATCCTGCTCACTCATTTTTTTGCATGTTCGAAAGTGAAATCCCAGAACCCATTTCTGCTCTCTAATCTCTTACCACGTGGTTTTGTCACATTCCCTTGTGAGTTTAATCGCCACCGTATTCCCATTTCCTCTTTTGTCACTGCCTGGTGACTGTTCTTATACTTTTAGGTTGCCTGCCTCTTGGCATGCCCTTTTACCCAGTTTATGCCTAATCCAGCTGCCTTTGGGTTGAAAAACTACAAATCCAGTCTTGTTAGAACTGGGTGCAAATTAAGAATAAATAGGACCCTAGTAAAAAATTATGAAAAAGGATTTCCTGTGTGTTTGGCTGCCTGGAGTCTTCTTTCAAAAATCCGTTGCCTTATTCCAGATGGTTGGGGCTCTCAGATAACTTTGGTGGTACTGTAATAAGGAAACTGGAATCCACATGCAACCGTTTTGTGTGCGATTATCAAAAAAGGTTAAATCTATTCCTATTACGGAATAGTTTAAATTAAAAATCGGGCAACTTGCTGCTCCTTCCATATTTTCATTGGTGCTATGAAATCGTAACTCATTTCATGTCACTTGTGTTACTGTATTACTGTAGTTTCTCCAACATGGTTCCTACACCATAGGGTTTTTGTGAGGATGAAATGACATATATAAAGCAACCTTTTTTTTTTTGGTTCTTTTTCTTTCTTTAAGTACAAAGCCCCTACTCCCCTTTGCAAATCAGAATCTTCATTTTTTTTGTTTTGTTTTGTTTTGTTTTTTAATCAGATAGTTGAAACTAGGGCAGTTGACAGTTGAAGCTCTTGGTTTGCTGACCAGAAAATCTCCCAGTGGAGTCAAACAGCCTCTGACCCGCTGCCTCTGGGACTTTGTGTTCTTCTAGTGGAAGGAGCCTGGGAGAGACCAGGCCTCCCTGCGCTGCTGGCCTGCTTTTCCTGGGGTCCTTGGAGCCGGGGGAAAGACGCAGATGCCACCTCCCCCAGTGTCCCAGCTCAGGGTGAGTGTGTCGCCTTCCTGGCCTGGACCCTGAGGGCTGGGTGCTTGGGATATGGGAGTAGTCACGTGAACACAGGGACCTTAGGGAAGAAGTGGACCTGCATCCATGGAGCACTTTTCATGTGTGAGTTGTAGGGGTAAGCGATGTGCAATGCCCCCGCCACCAGACAGCCGGCACACAGGCTCGGTCAGCAGGGCTCTAGCCCCGGAGTCTCAGCTTAGCGAAGCAGTGTGGGCAGGGCTGTAACGAAGGTGTCGGCCACGCGGGCGTGGTGGGGCACATGGAGCCAGATGCATGGTCTCACGGAGCAAGTGACATTTGAGCGGGGCCCGGAGGATCTTCTTAGGAAGAAGTGGGAAGATTTGAAGACAGATCACCATGAACTTGACAGCATGATGTCACACTCAGAAAGGGGCCCCCTGTCAGGAGTGCCAGGGGCGAGGTACAGAAGGACACCCGTGAGGGCCGCGGCTACAGAAGACGGTGGGTGAGACCAAATCTGGGCCCTGGACCCGCGTCTCTCAGGAATAGTGCACCCCAGGTGATTTCTGAGCAGGGGTGTGGAGATTAGAGGTGTATTAGAGACTGGCCCGTAGAAGCAAGAAGTGACCAAGGGCAGAGCCCAGCTGGGAGGGGACTACATAGTCCCAGGAGGGACGATGGGCGGCCTGGACTCAAAGGGGCAGTGTTGGAGGGAAAGGAGCTCATCCACCCAGGACCCATTTCTAGAGTAGAATCATCTGGCTGCTCAATGGCGGTGGGGGGAAGGGAAAAGGAACGACATTTCCCTGAAGTCCACAGGGCACTCAGTCGGCTGAACGTGTTGTGACTCAGGTAGAAAGTACAGTCATTTGCTGCTTAACCTTGAGGATACAGTCTAAGAAATGCATCTGAGGTGATTTCATGGTTGTGGGAACATCAGAGTGCTCTCACAGAAACCTAGCTGGTCGAGCCTGCTACACACCTGGGCCGTACAGTACAGCCTGCTGCTCCTAAGCTACAGACCTGTACCGCACGTCACTGTACAAAACAACATGAGGTTAAATCAAGCACAAGAGAAAATGATACAGTAAATACAAGACGTATGAGGTTGCTGCCAGTGTAACATGGCATACTGTTTTACAGCAAACATTTTTTTACAAGTGGAAAGAATATATTCTAAAATAATGATGAAAAGCATAGTATGGTAAATACATAAACCGGTAACATAGTTCTTTGTTATTATTATCAAGTGTCATGTACCATACACAATTACATGTGGTACCCTTTTACACGACCGACAGCACAGTAGGTTTATTTACAGCAGCATCACCACAAGGTGATGAGAATTTTTCAGCTCCATTATAATCTCGTGGGACCACCTTCATATAAGCGGCCCATAGTTGGCCAAAACGTCGTTATGCAGTGCATGACTGTACTGGGGGCAGCAGGTTGTAACCAGCTGGATATGCGTGACCCCCCACACCCTTCCCAAAGCGTGCTGAACAGTATAGCTTTGTGACAGAAACAACGAGCAGTGCTTTAAAATGACATTTTATTGTGTCCCTTTTTAAAAAGAAATTATTAGTTGACGTTATCAGTCTTCTATTGCTGAGTAACAAATTATCACAAATTCAACGGCTTAAAACAACGCTCGTTTATTCTCTCATACTTTCTGAGAGTCAGGAGCTAGGGGTGGCTTAAGCTAAGCCTGGGCCTTCTGTTCAGGGCCTCACAGAGCCGCGTTCCTTTCTGCAGCCTGGGGCCTCCTTCAAGCTTGCAGGGTCATAGGCAGAGTCTCTTTCTTTGCCACTGTGGGACCGCGCTCCCTGCCTTCTCGCTGGCTCTCAGCTCCAAGCGTCCCCGCAGGTCTCTCACGGGCCCTCTTACCACATGGCAGCTGCTCCTTGGATCAGCAGGGGACTCTCCACGCTTCTATAATGTGACATTATCACAGGACTGACTCTCCATAACCTTTGTCCTGTACGGTGCCCAGATCAAGGGGAGCGACTGCCTCATCCTCACAGATCCCACCCTCGCTCAAGGGAGGGGCTTACGCAGAGGGAGTGGTAGCCAAGGGTTGGGATGGCTTGGGATGGCTTGGGGCCATCTTAGAATTCTGGCTATCACAGTTGAAAGCTCAAATAGTACAGAAGAAGGAACGGAACACAAATATTTAAAAAAATCATTCACTTAATTCCATCACTCAAAGACAACTACAAATCTGTATTTTGGGGTAGACCATTCTGTCTGTCTATATCTCCTTGTGCTACTTAAATTTTAATAAATTTACTTCTATATAATATGTAAATCATCTTCATCAGCTATTTAAAATATTTAATTGCAAAAATGTTCATTTCAGCCTCCCCATCACCATTTTGGATGTATCTGGAAACTAAAGGAAAACAAAAGCAAAGGAATCAGACAATTGAATGTAAATCTTAGATAACTATCCTCTGTAACATATTACAAATTGTTTAATCTCCTGGCGAAATGACTATTAAAATGCAAATTGCATTAATAGACTGTACATATACATTTATAATATATGATAATATGGAATTGTACATACTTACATACAAACAGTTATACATATTGTTTTGGAATCTGCTTTCTTCATCAATAATATATTGTGACTATACAATATTCCACGGCAATAATTATATGTCAACAACATCGTTTATGTTTTCTTTTTTTTTTGAGGTAATTGTGGAGTCACATGAGCTCCTGTGACACTTGGCCCAGTTTCCCCCATGGTAACATTTGCAAAACTGTAGGATGATATCACAACTGGGATAATGATATTGAAACAATCCACAAATCTTATTCAGATTCCCCCAACTTTACCTGTACTTAGGTGTGTATGTGTCTAGTTCCATGGAATTTTAGACATCATTTTTAATGCCTGGATGCCATCATGTGGGTGAGCTACAGTTTATTCAACCAATCCCCTTGTTGGACATCAAACCAGGATAGAACTGGTTTCAGTTACAGGTAAAGAAGCCATGACTCGAACTAGCATAAGCAACAAGGGTATTCATTATCTCACCTAAAAGACAGTCTAGAGGTCAGTCAGTTTCAGGGCTGGGTGATTCAGGGGCCCAGTGACTCCATCAAGGATTCACGTTCTTTCTTTCTCTCTGCTGGGCCATCCTTATTGCTGTTTCATCCTTAGGCTGGTAGCGAGATGTCTGCGGCAGTTCCACTAATTATTCCTAATTATTTCCTTAGGATAAAATCCTAGAAGTGGAATTGCTGGGTCAAAGGGTATGTACATTTTTAAGGTTTTTGATATGTATTTTGTTGTGTTTTTGAAGTAGATAGTCACTGGGGCCAAATCCCTCCCTTTCCTTCTTAGCTTACCCACTCATAAACTTTATCTTCTGATTGGGTGATTCCACTTCCTGTGTTCCAGATACCTTCCAGGACTCCGAGGAGGAGCTGGCACTGACAGCCATATTTCCCAACGGAGACTGTGAGGATCCTGAAAAGGGATCGAGAGCCTGTGATGGAGTTGTCCACCCTCCCGCTGAGCCCCCTGGAGCCTCGAGGTGAAGTCTGGACCCCTGGGCTGCCCCAGCTCTAACCTGCAGACTGGGGGCTGGCTCCTTCTCACTGAGCCTCCATGCCTGCATGTTGATCTTGGGGTGGCAGTAACTACGGAGGCCCCACCTGCTGGGGGCTGCCACACTTACAGTTACCAGCAAGGCAGCAGGACCTACTAAGCTAAGCAGGACCTACTAAGCTAAGCTGGACCTAGGAAAACATATCATCCCACTTTGCATTTGGTCACTCTCTGGTCATGGTGAGGTTGTTTCTTCTCTCTGGGCCTCAGTTTCTCTATGCCATTGAGACAGATGGCTGTCTACTCTGAGGCTCTGCGGTGCTGTGGCATCCTTTGTTTGTTTGCATGAGCATCCATCATTTCAAGTGTAGCTGGAAAGAACTCTGGACCAGAAGTCATCAGATGGAGGGGAGGGGGGTGGTCTTAGACCTGTCACTCAACCAAGGGCCTGGCTACCCCTCCAGGCAGCACTGGAAAGGTGTGAATGCGTGTGCGTGTTGGGAGGGTCCCTGTGACAGTGGGTGCTCCTGGCATTTAGTGGGCATCTCACATTGTGTAGGACAATCTCCAACAGCATAGAATTATTCCACTCAAAATGCCAGTCATGGCACGTTTGAGAAACTCTAACTGAGCCAGTCTCTTCTCCCTGTCATATTCTAGGAAGAGTCCCCAGAGCAGAGGAGGTTGGGCTTCCTAGGACCTGGGCTCCCAAGCAAGCCAGAATAAAGACTGCACCGCCATTGCCTGGGGGGCTGTGGGGCCAGAGCCAAGATGCCCTATGTGCTGCAGGCCCAGGACAGAAATAGCCTTGCAAACCCATGAGAAGAAAGGGCCTCTTTCTTCTTCATGTTGACACTGATTTTCTGTGCCAAGTCCTTTGAGAACAAGGATGCCAGGAACTGCCCACGGCACCAAACGGAAAATTAGGGGTATGGATTAATACAAGGGCATAGGAATTGCTCTCAATCTCAAGTCCTAAACCAAGATCAAAGCCGACATAGCCCAGAGGTGCCAAGTTCCTGAATCCTTTTTTCTCTGTTTATGAGTCAGACAGGGTTGATGACGTTCCCTTGAAAGTCAGGAAAGCCATCTGTTCACTCAGAGAGGGAACTCTGCATTACCTCCTTTGTCTTTCTTGCCTTCCCCTGGAGAAATCCAGTCTTTGGAATGGCAAGGACAGCTCCTGATTTTTCCCTAGTAGGAAGTACTATCTAAGGGAAGAAGCTAAATTCATTCGTTCATGCGTGATTCACAGCAGACATGCAATTGTGCCTACTATTTACTCAGCGTTCTGCCAAGCGCTGCATAACTTCCTTTAGTTATTCCAGCTCTCTCAACGATGGTGCCAAAATGTGGAATGGGAACCAACCCTTCCGTGGTGAGGGGCTCTGTCGTGTTAAGAGGATCCCTCTCTGCTCTATGCCTCAAATTTATCCTCTATAATAGGGAGCGTAATCCCTGTTAGTGTGAGGGCAGGTAGGATGCTATCTTATCCAGAGCGGGCTGGCATTTTCATAATGCAGAGCTAAGTCTCTGGTAGAAGGACTCAGCTGACTCCTGCAGAAGAATGAACTCAATGAATTGCTGTTGATTTTGATTTAGAACGGGAGACTGATATCTTTGAAGCTGCTATATTTTTCTATTTATCCATTAATTTCTTTGCAATGAGCTGGTTACAATTTTATTATTTGGTGGGGGGAGGGAGTTATTTTTAAGTCAGGAGATTTTCTAAGGCAAAAGTTATAAGGCAGCAGCCTCTGTTGTGTTTGAAAACATTATTAATGAGTTCGTTGCCAATATTTGAAAGTTAGGAGACTGCACATAAAAAAAAAAAAAAAGAAAAATAATTTGTTTTCTGGGTGGAGGGTGGGACCAGCTGTCACCTCTATTTTGCTGGATTTCCACTCCCCCACTTGAACCCCTCTCATCCATCCACCCCCTTCCTGGTCCTGGTCCTGGTCCTGGTCCTGGTCCTGGTGGGCGTTTGAGTTTGCAAGCCTCTGATGTAAAGGGGGGTTTACACGTTTTTCATTACTTTCAGTATTTCCTACGAACAGGTGAAGAGAGGAGGTTTTTCTTTACTGAGATTTGGTTTCGCCTCCCAATTGACAAAGACAAGACTTTCCGGGATCCTTCCGGGCCCACCTTGGCTTCCTGGAGTCATGGCTAAGATAAGTGCCATCCTTTTCCTGCAGACAGAAGAGTTAGGTGCTGGTGGGGATGACCTTGGTGGTGGGTCTCTCGCCCAAGGACTATTACGAGGCATGAAGGCTGCATGAGCCTATCTGAGAGTGGAGGCCCTGGATTAGATCAGTGGGACCAGGAGCCACTGGCGAGGGCCCTCCAGTCAGGTCACAGTCTGGGATCTTGAGGACTCGTCTTTATAATATGGCAGTAGTTGCACTGCTTCTGACTTGAATTGATAATTCCTTGTATCTAATAAAACCTAACAGTACCTCATTGCTGTCTAATCAAAAACAGAATGAATCTTCCCCTTTATTCTCATAAGGTGTTCCTTCCAAGAGCTCGTGGGAGCGGGCCATTTGGGAAAATGGTGGGAACTTCTAGAATAGTCTAGCCTGAAAGTCCCCCAGTCCTGCCCCAGTCCTATTGGCTGGGGTTGGAAAGTAAATATTTAACGAGAGATGTTTTAAAAGGTAGCATTTAGCTGGGTATTTAATGCGGGGGGGAGGGGGGTGGTATTTGTGTGCGCACACACGCACATTCAACAAGATAAAATGGCCTTGACCGCGTTTCAGAGAGCCCTTTAGAAAATTTGTGTCACAGTCTCTCTCCTCTCAAAGTATTTATCTCCAAGACTTACCACACAAGAGGAGTCCTTTAGTTGTCAAACCAAAAGCAAGGCAAATCTGCAAAGGGGCTAAGGGCTGAGGCCCCCAAACCTGTGATCTAAACAAGCCTTTCTTACCCTGGACAGAGAACCGGGACCCAACTCACTGGGGAAGGTCGATGACAGCCATGTTGACCTGGAAGTGGTCTGTACTTCTGAGTGCAGCCGGCCACACTGTGGAGCGGGGCCCTGTGGTCTGGAGGTCTGGGTCGCAAACAGCCAGCACAGGAGAGGGCCCTGGTTGTTTTGTACCCACGGCTGCATGTCCCCTTCTGACCTGGCTTTGTGTGTTAGTGAATCAAGGATTGAGAGGAACAAGGAATTTGGCCTGGGCAGCCTGCCACTTGTGTAATCTTGGAGTTTAAGGGGAAATGGGGTACAAGGCGGGGTGGATGCCCAAGGTCTTGTATGAATCCCTCAGATGCCTTTGGTCCCTGAGCCAGAGCCCTCTGGTTGCATTGTATTTTGGTGGCCCAATTGAGAACAGAATCTACTCCACCAGGCCACACTGTGGGTCACAGGGACCAGGGTGTGGGACGGCTCAGGTCCGAAGCTGGCCTGGGCATGGGGGCCGCTGTGGGACCAGGATTTCAACCGTCTGGCTTCTTCCCTGAACCCTCCAGCTCCAGCCGGGCCTCCTACTGCAAATGCAGACCCAACTGCTTGTCCCTTGACCGTGAAATTCAGAGGCCCTCACGTAGGAGTTCAGATTTTACATCTAAGTCAGACTTGTTGCTGTCCTGCTCTGAACTCATGGAGTAATTAGGTGCTTAGCTTAGTCCTTGTGACCAAGCCGTCATTTTGAGTCCTGGTTGTAGAAACTGGGTCTCTGTCTCGTTGCCCTGACTTCCTCCTCTCCCTGTTTACCAAGCTCTTCTCAGACCAGGATGTTGCCTCAGATTGTAGAAACTGGGTCTCTGTCTCGTTGCCCTGACTGCCTCCTCTCCCTCACTGTTTACCAAGCTCTTCGCAGACCAGGATGTTGCCTCAGGCCATCACCCTGACCCCAGACCTCTCTGACCCTGACCACCAACCATTCCAGGTATACTCCTCACTCCAGAACTCCTGGCTGCCAAGGTATCCTCTGCCAGCCCCCTGGCCTCCGGACAGGAGTGGGCCTCCCCTTCAGCCTCTGCCCCCCGGTCTGGTCTGGCCCAGCATATGCCAGAACCAAAGAGCAGGCAAGCCTGAGAGGCAGGCCAAAGGGTTGGGCCCCAGTGGGAGGTCAGAGAGAGCAAGACCTGGGGTGGGACTAGACCAGCCCAGCCAAGGAGAAATCTAATAATGCCAGTCACATAGGTAGCTTTACTTTAGATTTTCTAGGAGCCACATTGGAAAAATATAAAAAGAAACAGGTGAAATTAATTTTAATGATACATTTTATTCAACCCAGTCTGTCCAAAATAGTATTTCAACTGTAAATATAAAAAAAAATGATATTTTACATCTTTGGAATCTTGCGTGAAAATTTTATACCTACAGCCCAATTCAGGTATTAAATTTTTATCCAAAGTACTTGGTCTATTTTTAGATTTTGTTAAATTTATAGTTGAAAAAATAGATTCACATCCTCGAGTTGTTTCAAATATACTTAAAAATTTTCCTATAACGGAATTGGGTATCAGTCTTTAAATTTCAATGAAATAACATTAAAATCATTTCCTGGGTTGCAGTAGCCGCGTTTCAAGTGCTTGTTAGCACCTCTCGCTAGTGGCTAGGAAGGATCTGGAACACCGGACATGTGCAGGAGACCTGGCTCGGGGGTTCATTGTAGCTCCTCCCATCCCTGGCCACTTGCCCAGAGCTGGCTGGTCAACGCGGACCTGCGGCGAGGGGACCACAGTGGCTTCCGCGATCGGCTTAGTCTGGTTGCCCTCCTGGTCACCACCCTTAAGTGAGGAAAGCCTAGCGTCTCCACGGCTTTCTGGGTCCTTCTGTGGCTCAGTACACCCAGGCCGTTCCAGCCCTGGCCAGGAGTTTCCCCCTCCGACCAAGCGCCCACCCACAGGAGGCCCGTGTCACCGGCTGCGTTTCACGTTTCTGCTCTCATGAATAAATGCTTTTATTCTAAAAAGCATGTGGCACATGCCTAATGTAGCAACCACCAGCCTCCTGCCCAGTCGCGGTGACAAGATGTGAGGTTTACTGAGCACTGCTCTATGCCGGGCCCTTGATGAGAGCACGTCCCCTTACAGTAGCCCTGCCAGGTAGGTGGACCCCCACCCCTTTCGACAGCCGAGCTCGAGTGACCACATGGCCACAGCGCTGCGAATTGTCAGAGCAAGGATTTGATTTGAGGTCTTCTGGCTCCGACGCCTGCCCTTCCCACTTCATTACGCTGTAGCTCAGAAAGCAATCAGCCTGATTCTTAACAGTTGGACCGAGGGAGCCCTCCTAAGACCCGGGATTTAAAAGTCCGAAGGCCGGGGTGGGTGGTCACAGGGCGCACGTCCCTTTCAGAGTTCCCCGCCTTCTGCGGAGCATTGTGACCACTAGAGGGCGCTGCGCGGGTCAGGGGTCGTGGGCGCCCTGGCAAAGGAGGCGGCGGGTCACGGTTTCCTCCCTTTGCCCTGACCAGGGTCCCCGCCCAACCCACACCTTTGTGAGCCCACAGCTGTCCTCATGTGGGCTTTGAGACGTTTTGTGTCACTCCTATAGTTGGAGGGAGAGCTTTGTTTATGAACAAGGCACTCGGTAGGAATTCTTTCATTGATTGTACTACGTCATAGATCTCGTTTACTGCCTCCTAGAAAATAGAGCTGGTTTGGGTTTTGGAGAGGAGAGGGGTTTCAAAGACATAGGTATGAGTTCCAGCCTTGTGCCAATAACGGACTGACTCTGAGTTCACTCATCCAACAGATATTTGTTGAGCACTTACTATGTGCCTGACACGGTGCTATTGTTGAAGTAAATTGACTACTGAAGCTGGTGTAAGACTGCAAATGGCAGCAAAACTGCCATTTCAAGTTTCTAAAGATATATTAAAAACCAAGAACCGGTTGCTGTGGGCGGCGGGGAGGGGAGAGAAGAATGGGCAGATGGACGGCAAGAATGGAAGAGTTTTTACCCCTTTTGGAACACTTTTCTGTATCTTTTTATACTTCCGATTTTTAAATCATGCAAATGTACGGTATTGACTTCCAAATAAAAACTTTCATTGCATAAAGCAACGATTACTTATGGATTCATCATAATAATTTCTGTGAAAAATTCTTTTGAAGACAGGCGCTGCTTAAAAATGTTTGTTGGGTTGTTTGTTTGTTTGTTTGTTTGTTTTTGGGGGGATTATCACCTTTTTCAGAAAACGCTCTTTGCCCCATCCTCACCCCTCAAAGGCTTGGCGGAGTGGGCGCTGCAGCGAGACCTCCCACACAGCAGGTGGCGCTGCGCGCACCGCTCGCACCTCCTCTCGACACTTTCAGCAATGGCGGGTGATGGTGGGGGCCTCGCTCTGGGGGTGGCCATTTTGAAGCCTGATTTCAGATGCAGACGAGTGTCCCCACCCCGTGGGAACTCTGTCCTCGAGGACGGTTAGAGAAAACAATGGAGTTCTCTGTGCACCGTTCCGCGAAGGCCGGGGCGGCGGTGGCGGCGCGGAAGACGCAGGCCCGGGGAGAGCTCGCGCCGGTCGGCAGGCGAGGCAGTGGGCAGCCCCGGGGCGGGCGGGGTCCTCGGCGAGAAGTGAGCCGGCGGCCTGAGCAGGCGAGTGACTGAGCTGGGCACGGGGGCAGTGGGGAGGCGCGGCGCAGCGAGCGGGTCCCGAGCTGACAGATACACTGCGGAGCCGGGACGGCGAGCGAGCGGGCGAGCGAGTGCAGGGCGCAGCCATGATCACGTCAGCCGGTGAGTGCTGCCGCAGCCGGCGCCGAAAGGGAGGAGCCGCCGCGCCGGCTTTTAGCTGAGTCAGGGCCGGTGACTGGGCACCTCCCGGCGCAGCGCCGGCCTGCGCGGCCGCTCGTTGCCCCAAACCCAGTCCTGGCCCGGGGACGGGCAGTCTGTCCGGGTCGGCCACCTCGGCGCCCCTCTCCAGCCACACCCCCGTGCCCGGACCCCAGGGGCTTCCGGAGCCCTCCTCCGACGCCGAGGGGTTTTTCTTAATTCTGTTCCTCCTGAAATGGGCTGTGCGGGGCCGTCCGATCCTCGTCCTTCCTCGCAGGTGGTTGGGCCGGAACGGCCTCCCGGTGCGGCGGGGCAGTGAGGCAGCCTAACTACTGCTCAAGTGCATCAGCTCCGTTCTCCTTAGTGTGAAAGCTGGAATTATATTGGAAGCGGGTCGGTTCTGGGTCTACTTCAAGGATATTCAGTTAAAGCGCCCATAGAACTTTCGTGTTTGGCGAAGACGACACTCTTTGAAGATGGCATTATACTGAGAAGCAACCTACGGTTCTGAGCCTAGGTGCTCAGTAAATATCCTTCACTGGAGAAGGAACTGATGGGTGTGCGGAGCAGGTTTCATACACTTCTTTAACCATTGCATAAATAAGTTAATGTAATGACGGTTGAAATAGGCTCAACTGTAGAGATCAAGTTCAAGTGGTGACTTTTAACACCGCCTCGCCTCGCCTCGCCTCCCCTCCCCAACACGCACACACACACACTACAGATTCATTTGCTTATAGCTGTCCACAGCCTTGGTGCTTTTTTTCTTGTCTTCTTACACACTCTTTTCTCGTCCTATTTTCTCCATATTTGTCCCACAAGTATTTTGTAAACAACGGGTGATCAGAAGTCAGTAACTTGTAAGGAGCTCAAAACCATATTTTTATGAGAATTGCTTCAAGAAATTGGTGGAGATGCCCAGAGACATGGTAGTCATTTTCAAAGATTTGAAAAGCTGTTACCTGTGCTTGGAATTAGACATTTGTCTGCAAGAGCTAGAAGTGATTGGGAGGTGAATTTCAATTGAAGGAAGAGCTTTACCAGTCAGAGCTCTTTACAGAAAAAATATGCACTAAGCTTTTTGCCACCTGTAAATGAAGGCCTCATTCTATTTCATATCTATCCATTACCATTGCTTCTTAGCCCACACCTTATCCTCGTCCCTGGCCTAGTTACCGGAACAGCCTTCAGACTTTGTTTCTCCACTGTTACTCCCATACAGTCTATTCTTTTTGTTGTAGTCGGAGTATTTTTAAAACCTGAATCATGTAATATTTCATTGCTTAAAACTCTCCAGTGCTTTTCATTGTGTTAAGAGTAAAATCCAGAATCTTAACTAAATTCTTCATAATTTGATTCCTGCCTCATTTGGTACTGCTCTTCCTCTCTCACTACACCCTAATCATACTGGTCTTCTTTCCACACCTGGAATGTGTCAATTTCTCCCCTACCTCAGGGCCCTTGCACATTCTGTTCCTTCTTTTTAACTCCTCTCCCTCAAGTTTTCCCTTGGCCTTTCAATCTGCGGTCCTAGTTCGGATGTTAGTCTCTTCTGATCATTTTATTAAAATGAGCCTTTCTCCACTTCAGCTGTCCCCTCCCTTCATCACAGTTCCATAATTACTTTGTTTACTAGTCTGGTTACTGTCTTTCTCTCTCTGGTAGAATTTGGGGTGGGAAACTTGGTGTTTTCATAATTCTTGGAAGATTGCCTAGCAGATGGCAGAAGTTCAAAAGTATGTCTTGAATGAAAAAAATTAGTCAATCAAATCAGTAAGTCAGTCCCTAGAGTATTTTAAATAGACTGAAAAAGCATTTGGTAGGAATCAAATAGAATTTAAACCTGTCAAATGTGACAGGAGTAATGATTTTTAGGTCCTACCCAGAGACTCTGTGATGATAGTATAGTGTGTATTTGTTACTATCATTTGTTACATTTATTGGATTACTTATCAGTTTCTGCTCCAAACCTTTTGTCACCTTGTTCCCTGTCCTTTGGCTTATGTTGGTTTGGGATCTGTCCCTGGTGCTAAACAGGCTCGCATCATAGTTCAGGTGTGGGTTCATCAGTTTATTCATTCATTTATCTGCTAGGCACTAAGAACACAGTGAATAAGAGGTCGACATATACTGTTAAGTTTTTCAAGGGACTTGACTAGGAAAGGAAGTGGAGAAGTAGAGATAGGTCATTGCTGGAGGAAGATGTGAGACTGAGAGGGATTTTAGTGGTGGTGGTGGGTTTTTTTTTTGTTTGTTTGTTTTTAACAGTATAGGCACATAAAGGAAAATTATGCCAAAAAGTTTTAAAACAGTAGTCTCCCACGCCTCTTTCCCCTTCCAAATCCCCAGAGGCAAACATTTTCAACTGTGTGATTTACATGACATCACGAGGGTTTGATAAGATAATTTTTAAACTTCAGAATATAAACCTTTACAGTTTTAAAGAAAAGCAATCATTCCTCTATATTTTTTCTAACTATCATGTATTTTAAATTTCTGTCTTAGCATATATTTCATAATTATGATACACTTTTTGTCTTATAGCTGGAATTATTTCTCTTCTGGATGAAGAAGAACCACAGCTTAAGGTATGAGTCGAAGAAAAATTAACTGGGCTTAGTATGTATACTGTGAAACTCTTTGAATTTAATGACATCCGTATATCTTCCACCATTTAAAATAGCCATCCTGATCAGCCTATACCCAGGCATTGAAATCTAGTTCCCCGAGGACAGTATTTCAACAACAGCAGTTGGTTGTCCCTATAGTTTAACAAAGCTAAGGTGAATAAACCTAAATGTGGGACCTGAATACCCCCTACCCCTCAGTTTCTTTATGAACAGCACAAAATTTGTTTTTTGTGAGTCACATACTTTAAAATTATTTTCATTTGACAAAAATTTGAAATGCACTTCAAGTGGCTCTAGATACTTGAATTCATTTATAATCAAACTAGCCACCTGAAGTCAACCTTGTATATTCAAAGAAGAAAAACATTATAAGGAATGATGTTATATGGCTAGTCTGATGTTTGATGATTGGAAACAGGAAATGCGTGAACCCAAGAGAAAATATAAGTCAGTTGGTAAATTTTGATATTGGTCATAGATTAAAAGTTTTAATAAATATGACAGAATTTGGCCATTGGTTTGTTGGAAACTTTATTTTAAAGCAGTGTAATGGAAAGTCTGTCTCAAAATTGAATTTTGATTTTATCTTCTACAGGAATTTGCACTACACAAATTGAATGCAGTTGTCAATGACTTCTGGGCTGAAATTTCTGAGTCTGTAGATAAAATGTAAGAAATTACTTTATTTCTATAAATTGCAATAAGGTAATTAGCTTTAATTATATGTGGACGTGGGTCTTATGGTTTATAAATTCATTTAGACATTTACTGCTGCTAAATTGTGGCTTGAATATTTAGATTTGGGATTTTTAAGGAAAACCGCAGTTTGAACTAGGCCTATACTTCCTATTCTTTCAGAGAAGTTTTGTATGAAGATGAAGGTTTCCGGAGTCGGCAGTTTGCGGCCTTAGTGGCATCTAAAGTATTTTATCACCTGGGGGCTTTTGAGGAGTCTCTGAATTATGCACTTGGAGCAGGTGACCTCTTCAATGTCAATGATAACTCTGAATATGTGGAGACTATTATAGGTAATTATTTTCCATGTGCTAAAGCTTTATATTGTCAGCTGCTTTCTTGCTCTAGTGCATATAGCATTTTTTTCCCCTGAGTTACTTTTTGATGTTGCCAGATTTCATTTTAATTGGAAGTTCATAAGCTTTCCACAATAATTTTATGCAGGCTGAGATTTTAGATCTAATTTCCAATTCTGTGCTTTATTATTTTTTGACATGAACTGTAACATTAATAATTAATAATGACATCTCAAAATATTTTATGATTAAATCTTATTCAGAAACAGCTAACTTAACACGATGATAGACATCTCTAAATTCTTATTAGTAACAAATGATAGCACTTTATAGAGTTATTTCTAATATAGGAAACCATTATTGAGTTTCTCCATTTTGCTAGGCACTATACCAGTCATGCTTCACACTGTGGTTTCTTCCACAGCTGCTCTGTGAGGAAAGAACTAACCTTTTTTTAACAAATGACAAAACTTGGTGTTTCAAGATGATAAACACACATGGCTATTAAATAGGAGTGTCAGAATGTAAAACCCAGGCTTGCTTACTTCAGAATCCACAGTTTCTACTAGTAACCATTGTTTTCTCATTTATTTATTTTCGAAGTGAGGGAGCAGCACACAGGCAAGACTTCTTGTTCTCTATCTTGTAAGCTGAACCAACTATGTAAGATTTTGTTCAAAGATTTCGTATTTTTAAAAAGTGTTTGAAAACTTCAGATCTAGCAGATTAAAGAAGGAACAGCATACCCTTCAGACATGTCATTATGAATATCAAGCTTTAGATATAGTCACAGAGAGCCCAAGGGTGTGTTCTCTGTCAAGAATATACAGTATGGATACTTTTTGAATTGCCGATTAAGAGGAGAGCCGCATTATTCATCTGAACCCTAAAAAGGAGAAAGTTGGTATTCTCTTTCAGAAATTGGGAAATGCTGCACCAGGTTGTCCAAAGGGGTACTTTCAAATGTCCCTGAAGTTCTAAGTAGGATTTTCTACGTTCAAGTTTTTGCTGTGATGGTATGAAATGGTTGCAGGTAACTTTATTGCTGTTGGGGGCTCACTGAATTGGAGTTTTCATCTATGAATCCTATGGAAAGAACAGATGGTTTTAAAGAATAGACCATATCATTTGAAACCAGAGCACTTTCCTACGTTAGGTTAGAAATGGGCGGTGAAATACACATCTCTTTTTTCTTATTTGAAGGGCTTTTTTGTGCATATTGATAATTTTTTCCAAAAGTGATGTGCAAGTGCTTGCAATGCTATCATTTTAGAAATCATGCTTTTAAACAGGACCATTGGTCCCTAAAGAGCTACGAGGTAGTAGTAGATACCTTCCCTGTCTCTAAACTGTTTATCATCGTAGCCCACAGAACGTGATTGTTGATCAATAGGCAAGTTCGGTTTGCTTTTCTCTATATGGAAATAGGGTTCACCCTTCTAGATTTACAGGAACTGTTAGAATGGATTTTCTTTTAACGACAGTGAGATTTGTGAGAGGATACACAAAATATAATTTGGGAAAGGCTTCCTAGTGTCTTAATATCATAAAGGATACATTCTGAAAATTCAAGACTAATAAATCATCTCCCAGTTATGGTAAGACTTTTACTGAGAATGATTCTAAGATATAGTTATGACATAAACTTGCTAAATGAGAGCACAAATTTAAAAGTAGAAAGTACATTTTTCCCTCTCAGTTATAATCTAAGGAAAACTCCCTAAATTCTATAAATTTGAGGTTCCTCTTTAATGGGATGGAGATAATTTTTTCTCAATTAGCTACATTTGTTTCAAAAGCTTATATTAAAGCCTGATGAAGACTTTCTGGAACCAAAATTGTTTAAGGTCTACTTTGTGACTGCCACTTTGTTCTTATTAACTGTACCTGAACCTGCGTAATTCTACCTAAATGGCCCTCGAATGTGGTATATTCCAGTTTATAAAAGTCCTTTGCTTCCCCCAAAATGTAGACCCATTTAACACAGGCCATCTAGTGGGCCAGCAGTTCTTTATGCTCGTTCAAATCATTTCTGTTCCCTGAGGCTCTAGTTTGCAGCCGTTCTTGTACCCTTTGAAGGGGAGAGTGACAAGCCAATTAGTTATAAGAGGATAATTATTGTATATGTCAGTCGCATGTATATTTAATGGTGAGTGGCTATTTATCTTCTGTATGAAAGTGGAAGAAGGCTTAGAGAAATTCCCACTTTTGGTTTTTCCTAAAAGTTTAAGGTGCAATTGCAAAGTAGTATAAGTTGTAAACTTAAGTATTTCTCATCTAGTGTGCTGTTGGCACCCAAATCACGGTGAAATGTGAAAGCCAAATTGTGCACATGTACCACAATGAATTTTACCGCACATATACCGCATGAATTTTCAGACTCCCAGGGGCAGGGGTGTGTGACTAGCCTCCACCCACACCTCACATTGAGACAGTGACTATTTCAGTTGATGTGCTAGAATTGCTGGAAAGGTTTTTGGAAATCTTTGGAATTGTCTTTAGAACATGTGGCACATTTCAGGTCATTTTACCATTAGTCCTCAGAGATGATTTTCACATGGCCTTTTCTCTCAAGGAGCTAATAATTTCATTCATGTCAAGAAGTCTAATAATTTATTGCCATGTGATAATTGCTTCAATAGGTCCTTTTTAATATCCTCATTAAAGGCAAGTGTTTCTTTTTTGAACATGAAACAGCAGCTATTTGTAGCCAATTCTGTTAAATAAGCAACTTAGTCATGTTGAGTAATATAATTTTGGTCAAAAGTAATAAGTTAGAAATGTTTTGAATAATATTAGAATTAGCGTATAGCCCTCCAGTGTAATTGTTATGAAGGAAACAATGTTGGTTGGAATGTATAACTTCTAGTATTTAAAACTTTTGAAATTTGTTTATTACTCTATAGTCATTCTGTAAATTTTTTATAACTGTAGGCATTGTCCTTTCTGGTAGTTTAGCCCAATTTACAAGGTGATCAGTGTTATTTTATTTTCTCCATAGCAAAATGCATTGATCACTACACCAAACAATGTGTGGAAAATGCAGATTTACCTGAAGGAGAAAAAAAACCAATTGACCAGAGATTGGAAGGCATTGTGAATAAAATGTTCCAACGATGTCTAGATGATCACAAGTATAAGCAGGCTATTGGCATTGCTCTGGAGACGCGAAGACTGGACGTCTTTGAAAAGACTATACTGGAGTCGGTAGGTAGATAATTTGATTTTAGAGATTCTTGTTAGGGAATCAGCAAAGCAAATTATTAAAACAGAATTTCATGGGTATGAAGAGAAAATCTAGTTTAGAAATAATAAGGTGCTCTTTTGCCTGATGTTTTATTTTTATAATTTATACATGAACCTTGGCTGTGTTTTGTGTTCATCGAATATCTGCTTTTATATTACTGCATTTATTCCTTTGAAGTCTTGAACAGGGAAGTTGCATTAATTGCCCTGCCCTTTCTAAGAAGATCGTATTGATAAACTGCTATATTAATGTGTTTATTACGGCTCAAACTGCAAACGAGATTATGACAATTCTGTCACCAGCCAAAGAGGTCAGAAAGTTGCAAGACTGAATTCAGTGGACAGTGATCTGCGTGCCCACTTTGCTGCCTCACCACCTATCCGTTTCCGTGAGCTGGTTCTCTGCATTCCAGCCATTTTGACTTCCTGTCAGCTGCTAGGTGTATGCTGCCTTGTTCCCTTTGCCAAAAATATTGCCTCTCGCAAAAATATATCCTTTTTTTCTTTACCTGCTTTATTCCTGTTCAAGATTCAGAATTCAGCTCAACTGATACTTGTTTATAGATTCTTCTGTCAGTCCCCACCACCCATACCCTCCTCAACCCCAACTGCAAAGACTAGGTCCAATTCTTCTGTGAATCCCTTGGCGCCCTCCTATATTTTTTACATAGTGTTTACCACTATAATAATTAATTGTATTATAAGATAGTTAACATCTGTGTTTCCCACCAGATTATAACCTCTGTGGTAAGATTTGTTTAAATGAGTCAATGAATGAATCACCCAGTGTGATAGAATGGCCCTTGTTTTACTATGAATGAATCACCCAGTGTGATAGAATGGTCCTTGTTTTACTTTGTTTCATTTTTGTGTAGTTGTAACCTCTCTTTGTCTTTATGCTATTCTATATTAATGTGTTTATTACGGCTCAAACTGCAAACGAGATTATGACAATTCTGTCACCAGCCAAAGAGGTCAGAAAGTTGCAAGACTGAATTCAGTGGACAGTGATCTGCGTGCCCACTTTGCTGCCTCACCACCTATCCGTTTCCGTGAGCTGGTTCTCTGCATTCCAGCCATTTTGACTTCCTGTCAGCTGCTAGGTGTATGCTGCCTTGTTCCCTTTGCCAAAAATATTGCCTCTCGCAAAAATATATCCTTTTTTTCTTTACCTGCTTTATTCCTGTTCAAGATTCAGAGTTCAGCTCAACTGATACTTGTTTATAGATTCTTCTGTCAGTCCCCACCACCCATACCCTCCTCAACCCCAACTGCAAAGACTAGGTCCAATTCTTCTGTGAATCCCTTGGCGCCCTCCTATATTTTTTACATAGTGTTTACCACTATAATAATTAATTGTATTATAAGATAGTTAACATCTGTGTTTCCCACCAGATTATAACCTCCATAAGGACAGATACTTTTACCTTACTCACCACTATGTCTAGCTGTGGTAAGATTTGTTTAAATGAGTCAATGAATGAATCACCCAGTGTGATAGAATGGTCCTTGTTTTACTTTGTTTCATTTTTGTGTAGTTGTAACCTCTCCTTGTCTTTATGCTATGAATAGAATGAAAATACTTGTTTTCATTCATTCAACAAGTATTTTTTTGAGTGCCTACTATGTGCCACACACTCTTATAGGCACTGGAGATACAGTAGCAAACAATACTAATAGTCCCTCCCCAAATGGAGCAATCCATTGGAGGAATAGGCAGCCAGGCACATAATTAAAGGATGATAAATGTTTTAAAAGAATAAAGCAGAGTAAGAAATGCATCTTACTTTGCTTCCCAATATACATATGCACATAGACATAACTTAAGTTTTGTGAAATAATACCTATTTTTACTACTTGTAACTGACATTTTTAAATTGTACTTCATTTTAAAAAGTGCTAGTTCTAGTAAGTCGATTTCATACACTGATTGGTCACGACTCACTATTTGAGAAACATTCCTGTAGCTCTTCAGTGTATCTATTTACAGTGAAGGGCTTTTATAGGTTGGTATCTCAAACACTGGGCATGCTTTGGAAAGCCGTAAGGTAAATGTACATAGTCTGTAGTAGAAATTTCCACCAGCCAGATGTGACAGCACTCAAAACTTGAGTCACTCAGAGCTGAATAACAACAGCTCTGTCACATTATCTTCCTGGCCAGAGAGTGTAGGCAGTAAGTCATGAGGGAGTCCAGTGGCAAGATTGGAGGCAGAAAAAAACTTCAGCATAGTTGAAAAACATAGCCACTTAGTATATGGACAGTTATATCTTTTTAGGATAATTAAAAGCATCACTCTGTTATAGCATACTGTGTTCATATAGTGATGTTCTTGGATGATCACTATATATAAAATGTTTTCAGTCCATTTTTTCACGAAGACAGGGAAATATGTAATTTCCTTTTAAGATTTACGTCTAAAATGGTTACAGTTTTTAAAGTTTTTATTGTTGAAGGGGTTTAAATATTTGTCTGGAATGACTAAAGAATATAGATTAAATAATTGGATTTCTGAATAAACATGATGCTTCAGTAATGATGTATCTTTAAATTATTTCTTTCAGAATGATGTCCCAGGAATGCTGGCTTATAGCCTCAAGCTGTGTATGTCTTTAATGCAGAATAAACAGTTTCGGAATAAAGTACTAAGAGTTCTAGTTAAAATTTACATGAACTTGGAGAAACCTGATTTTATCAATGTTTGTCAGGTAATTACATTCCATTCCATTACTTTACACTGTACTGTTGGGCTGTGCCTCACCACATTATATCATATTACTTTTTATTACATCACGTTACTATAATGGTTTCATATATATATATTGGCTGATCTTCACAACAGCCCTGTAAAGATAAGGTATGTAGTTTACATATCTTCTTACCTGTACAAAACATAATGTCACAGAAATATAAGCTTTTTTGTTATAATCCATTCTTTCTATGTATTATTTTTTCTTTCGAAAATAATCCAGGCATTTAAGGAAATTGTGGAAACGAAGATTAAAAGGTAGAAGAAAAGATAAAAACAGTACCTATGTTATATCATTCAAAAAAAGAATTTCAAGTGAAAAAATTATCTTTAGTTTCATTACCCAAAGAGAACCAAAACATTTGGGCATATTTTTTTTTTATCTCTTTTCTTGTATGAATTTGTTTGCACATTTTTTTTTAAATTTAGACAGTACAGAAAATATATAAAATAAAATGTATCTTTTCCTTTCTTTGGGCCTTTTCTCAAAGGTAATGCCTAGATGTTTTTCCACCAATTATTATTAATACATGTCCAGCTACTGCATTCTTCTCAGTGGCTACATTGTATTTTATCGACAGTAAGTACACATTGGTTGGTTTTTTGTAACAATCATCACTGTATAAATTTTTGTATTCTCAAAACAGCATTTTATCGCACATTTTGTTTGTTAAATGTGTTCTCATTATGTGTGTTCATCCTCTATACATTTTTGAAATTTAGATCAATACATCATTTTTAATGCTTTTTTCAATGCTATTTTTTAATGCTTTTTAAAGCAAGTTTGAAACATAGGAAAAGCTGAAAGAAAAATATCCCATTTATGTATTCCAAAGTGAACTTAACATTTTAGTGTATTCCCTTTCAGTTTTCTCCATAAAGATTTTGGAGTTTTATTTGCTTCTTCATAGTTTTTAATAATTTTTAAATTTTTATATGAAAAACAGTAGTCTTCTGCCCTCCTTGTGTATTTCAGTTTTATTTCAATTTTATTTCTTTTAGTTTTATTCCTTGTCCCTTTAAAAATTTTACATTTAAAAATATGCAAACTCTATCAATTATATATGTCTTTCAATTTAACATTTTTCATGTTCTAACTCTTTACTGTGTAGTAGTCATTCAATGGATGTACTCTGCCTTACTTTCTCTATTATTGGTCATTCATTTCTATTATTTCCTATTTTTTGTAATAACTTTGATTATATGTTCATTTTAAAACTCAGTTATTTGCTACTGAAAGAGAAAATTTTTAATTTTTAAAAGGAAAATTCTAACATTGGATAATTTTGTTAAAACATATGGTAGATCATAAGAATAATTAGAGAAATACTTCAAAATGGTCTTTTTAATGCCTCATGTCCTGGCCCAGCACAATACAATGAATGAATGACTCCTACAGTTTATGGTAAAGCAGAAATTACAAGTTAAGGAGCTCTTAAATGTAAATAATGGGTAAGATTTAAAGAAGCCAAGATTTATTCGCCAACCAGTTGTTGAATACTGTTAATTGCCAGGCACATAGGACCTGTGACTATAATTTGTATGGATTTTCTTTGGAAGGCAGATGTAATTTTCAGGAAAACTATTTCTAGTGCCAGGATCAGAATTGGAGTGCTCGACTAGCTGGTTAGTCTGCTGCAGTTTGCCTATGCTTATATTTTAAGGGTTTCTATATGTTGACTGTCACTCTAAGTATCTTGTAGACAAAGTTTTTGATTGTTATGTAATTATTCTTTATCTGCATTTCAGTGCTTAATTTTCTTAGATGATCCCCAGGCTGTGAGTGATATTTTAGAAAAACTGGTAAAGGAAGACAACCTCCTGATGGCTTATCAGATTTGCTTTGATTTGTATGAAAGTGCTAGCCAGCAGTTTTTGTCATCTGTAATCCAGAATCTTCGAACTGTTGGCACCCCTATTGCTTCTGTGCCTGGATCCACCAATACGGGTACTGTTCCAGGATCAGAGAAAGACAGGTATAAATACCTTTTTCTGCATCAGAACTAATTGAACAATCTTTTTCATTTTGAAAATAGGTAAAATGTTCATAGTTTGCATATTTTAAGAATAAATTTTGCCATTAGCTTTCAAAGATTGTAAAGTCTTATTAAGGCTGTTCCCTTGTGCACTGTGCTGGGCACATTAAGGATAACAAAAAGAAATGACCTCTTCTGGAAAGAAATGGAACTGATATTCCGATGGGGAGGGCCTGCCTGACAGCGTGTATGCTACTTAATTAAATAAATTAAAAATCTCAGATGCGGTAGGTGGGCTAGATTTTAGGTACTTGAGTTAGATATTTGGAAATAAGAGACATTTTCAGTTTTTTATGCTTTTATTAGAACTATATACATATCAGGGTGATACAGCATTAGATTTTATTTTCCTGTATTTCGTTACACATTTAAGCCACTTGTTAAAACGTTTAACTTGTTTGTCTTTGTCGTGCCTGCATTTTTTCCTTTTAAAGTTGTCCATGTAGTGGTGAAAGTTCTCCTCAGAAACGTTAAACACGTCATATAAAATTATGTCTTAAAGATGACCTACAAGGCCATACGTGGTCTGTCCTCTCCATACCCCTCACCTCACCTCTTGCTACTTTCTTACCACCTTCAGATCTCACTGGCCGTCTTACTGGTCCTCAAAAACACCAAAAACGTTCCTGCCTCAGTAAGATTTTCCTGAATTTTAGCTTTTAGTATTTGTTTTTTTCCCCTTGCTTTTTCTTCTGTGGAGTCTCTTGTTCTATATAAGTTGTGTTTTCTTTGCCATCGTTTATATTTGCCAATTTCTTTTGAATCCTTTTCAGCTCTTTAATTCTTTTAATTGAATAATAAATACATCATAATTATACGGGTCAGTGAGTTCTGGCAACATAAACACTCATGTAACCATCACCTCTATTATTATCCCAGAAATTTCCCTTGTACCTTTTGAGGTCAGCCCCCTGCCCCTGAGGCAACCACTAGTTAGTTTTAAGAGTTGTTGGGGCTCCGACTGCTTCACTTCCAATTGGTCTTGTAGCTGTTGGTGGTGTCTGCACCTGACTGTTTGGGTAGTTCAGGGGATACCTTGTCACCTAGTTATATTGTATTTATTGTCCATGCATTTTGCTAACCTAGTTAGTTGCTTTGTGTGTTTTTATAAATTTATTTGGAGGAAATTCAATAACTGGGCTGCCTCCATCTTAGAATCTTTTCTGTTTCTTGACAGCAATACTTATGAAGTAATTGAACATTTTCTTCCTTGTAAAATATTTAATTCGAACATGGTTCAGATCTGCAGTTTGATAACAAGTCACCCACATGTCCTATTCAGAAAAGATTTATCAGATTGGTAACGCTGATTCTCTTCATTTTAGTGACTCAATGGAAACAGAAGAAAAGACAGGCAGTGTGCCAGTAGGAAAGACACCAGAAGCGGTAAGTTGAGGTTTTGAAGTTGAGATTGCCATTTAACATACACTCCCACAGTATATTATAAATTGCTTTAAAGTGTTGCAGACTTGTTTTTAAGGATGTTTTAAGGAAGTCTTTAGATTTGATAGCAAAGTCGTTTTTATAAAAATTGATTTTCTGTAAAAAGTAAAAGTTTAAAGACTGGTCCCAGAAAGCACTTAACTTAGAAGAAATCAAATCCTTAGATCCTTACTAAAGAATGAGCTCTGTCCTTAATAACTCTGAATTACCTGTCACAGGGAGAGAAAAATGTGTAGCCTCTGTATAAATGGCCACTAATCCTCGAGAGGGGCATTTTGGTCATCTTTGTTGCTTTTCAACGTTCGGGGTATGTGGAAGAGTCGGGTCAGTGTTAGAGCAGTGGTCTGTTGAACATAAAAGTTTCCTCCATGAGGACTCTTGGTTTCTGATGCTCAGGTATATAAACTTCAGCTGTTCTTCACCCAGATGGGTAGTTAGTTGTCTTGATGGCTTGGTAGTTCATGAGATCATATATGTGTTGACTGAAGATGCTTTCGGTTTTCTCAGTTTAGATTAAGGGCTCCTCACCTAAGGTATAAATTGGCTCTGTATAGAATAATTTTCCTTGCAGACCATCAGTAATTAGTTATTTTATAGATTTTTTTTTATTAAAATATTTTACATTGACATCTAGTTCGGAATGAATTTCATTCTCCTATCAAGCTGCTATCATATCTCAGTGGCATTTAATAAATAAATAATTCTTTCTCTAAAGCAAGTGATACATGAGTTTTCTAGATCCTATTAAAATATAAGTGTGGTTGTGTGTATGAACTCTGAGTTTCACGGCTTTGGGGCTGTTAAAATAAAGTTGGCTTTGTGGATTGCAGTAATATATGAATTTGCATTCTGTGTTTGTTTTGTCAGAGTCCAGAGCCCAAGGACCAGACTTTGAAAATGATTAAAATTTTAAGTGGTGAAATGGCTATTGAATTACATCTGCAGTTTTTAATACGAAACAATAACACAGATCTCATGATTCTAAAAAATACAAAGGTAGGAAATGAATCTATAAAGGAGGTTTTTTTCTTATATTTATTTCTTTGTCAAATATAATTATATTTATTTCTTATTGAACACTTTGTTGCATTTTATTCCTGATTAAGGAAATAAGTAAGTTTTTGTAAAAATAACAACGGGAGAAACTCTTATATTTACCTGTTGAAAAAGGGAGTTAATTGAGCTGTTTTTGTTCTAGTCTCTCATTGGGAAGTTTAGTGGATTTTTTAAAATTTTCTTTAGCAAACTTTATTTTAATGTGTACATGTAGCATTTGGACAGATAGTACAGCCAACATTAATATAGTTTACGTGTCTGTTTTCCTACTGAACTACAAACTTGAGAGCAGAGGTTCTTACCTTATCGTATCGTAACCTTTTGAGATATCGATAACAACGATTGTTCATATTTTAATTTCGAACAGGTAATATATTCATCTGCTTTAATATGAAAATATATAGCATGAAAAATCTTCCTTTCCTTGTCTCCTTTACCTAGTACCCTTTCCCAAAGTCAATCTTTTTTAAAATCCATATTTGCTATTCTATTATTAAACATTTGATTGAAGCATATGTAATGTTTCTCCAAACTTTCAATACAATTTTTACAAATGGCAAAAAGACAGTTACATAATTTGCATTTATGACAATTATTTGAAACTAACCTTTATTATATAGTCTCATTAAAAATAAACAAAATTGGCGGAGAATATCTCTGACATCTTGCCTCTCAAGACCCGCCTCCTATATAAGTTCCCTTAATAAACTCTTGACATAATTAAAAATAAAAATAAATAAATAAACAAAATTACTTTGGTAACTGCCAGAGGTGCAGTGCCAGAGAGGTGCAGCATTGCTCAGGTTATCCCAACACCTCGGGGACCTTGGGCAAGGTGCTGAAGAGAAGTTGTAAGTTAAACTATCCAGAAACCCAAAACTAGAAAGCCTACTGCCTAAATTAACCTACCTAAATCTACTACTAACCTCAACACCACAAATAAAGCTGAATTTGACTTGCTCGTTTATATAAACTGGCTAGTTAATCTTTATAGAGAAATATCCAAGATCCGTATTTTAAAGATCAGTTAAATTTATTCACGTTTCACCACAAAACAAGGCCTCCGTGTGTTCACGTGCTAACTTGCACACACATGGAATACTTTGCCAATGATAAAAATTTGTATTTGTTTTTGTAGGATGCAGTACGGAATTCTGTATGTCACACAGCAACTGTTATAGCAAACTCTTTTATGCATTGTGGGACTACCAGTGACCAGTTTCTTAGGTAAATATGCTCGAAGGTTTCCACTTTGTTTTAAATCATCTTTAACGGAGACTCTTTGGACAGTGTTACATGGATGTGGAAAGCTTCCCCTGCCTGACAGTCCTGAATTTTAAGTGCTATTTTTGCTGTTTTATATATTTTTTATCAATATGCCTGCTTGTTTTAAGATAAAATTAATTCCCTTTATTAGTTGGCTCAACTATCAGCTTTGAATGAAATATATTAAGCTCAGAAATTTAGTATAATTTTGCTTTTGTTCATAGTGGAATTATATATCATACATTTAAAAAAAAAGTCTTCACAATACTAAGAAGAACTTAGAGGGTAAAATACAATCAGCAGTAATTTGAGATCCATAAAATGAAATGATTTGTATCAGTTCAAGGTAAATTTTTAATGCTTTGACTTTAGTGTTATAAAAAAATTCCATGAAATTTGTTTCAACGGTATTGCTACATTTTCTCTTCTTACAGAGATAACTTGGAGTGGTTGGCCAGAGCCACTAACTGGGCAAAATTTACAGCTACAGCCAGTTTGGGTGTAATTCATAAGGTAATATACACTGATCAGTGTGCGCAGGCATCAGAACAGAGCAATTTTTCTGGAGTTAGAAAAAAATTTTACTATAATTTATCGACAAGTACTTTTTGTTAGATCAGTCCTCTTACAGGGAAGGATAAAGTAAGATATTAAAATACATATATATGTATTTTTAATAAAAGATGGAAATCCTTTTCCTATGAAGATTATTTCTTAAAGGACGAATTAAAATTAGTTATTTGTATAGTCTAAGATGAATTCGAGGAAATGTCATAAAATAAGGGGAAAAATTGAGGCATTTGTTTCTAAGCAGAATATGACCGGGTGTCTTAAAGGCTGTTCTCTCTTTTGAGTGATAAAGTTGTGTAAGAGAGAACTCCACTTCAGCAAGTGAACATTCTAGAGAAAAGCAGTGATCATAGAAAATGTTAGTTCTTTTTTGTCTTACTTTCTCTTAGTGACACTTTTGTTGTGGCTCCAATTTACAGGGTCATGAGAAGGAAGCATTACAGTTAATGGCAACATATCTTCCCAAGGACACCTCTCCAGGATCAGCCTATCAAGAAGGTGGAGGTCTCTATGCATTAGGTCTCATTCATGCCAATCATGGTGGTGATATAATTGACTATCTGCTTAACCAACTTAAGAATGCCAGCAACGATGTAAGTGTTAGAATGGAAAACTAAATTTCCATTACTAGAGAGTTCAGGAAAACATTATATTTGCCAAATTGTTTTAGTGAATAGAAATTTTGTGGGATTTGGGAATTTCCAAAACAGTACTGTTCTCATAGAAAATTTTTTTGAAAAGGTAATCTCCTTTCCTTTAAGGTTAAATTGTACTTCTTAGCTCTTTAAACCATATGACAAGCAAAATAAAGTGCAAGGTATTTGTAAAACACTTTGTATTCCCACACTGTAGAATCTTGCCGTGTTATAACGGTAAATGCCCTTAGTGATCATTTAGTCTAATCCCACCATTTTACAGGAAACTAGGGCCCAAAGAAATTGCATATACTCTCTTAGGAGTCAGAATTCTTGCCTGTTTTGATTGTTGATAATTTTTTAAATGTAGAAGTTTTGAACAAACTTAATAAGTAGCTCTGTCTTATTTTAAGTTACCTTGGAATAGGATTTTAGACTTGAACTTTTATGTTAGAGTAAACTCTTCAGAAAGCTGTTAGGAGAGTAGCTGAGTGAGCCAGAAAACTGTCCTCCGACTTCAGTGAGAAGGTTGAGGCCAGTAGGACGATCTGTCTCAGCTAATAAGGCCCCTGTCCATAGGTCCAGTGTATATCTACACATACCTTTACTTCATTTTTTCTGGTCTCAGGTAAAAATTTTCTTATCAGGCAAAGCTTTTTGATTGCCAGCAACAAAAACCTCTGATTAACCTAAGCAGGGAGTTTATTGGAAGTAGCTTACAAGTTAAAGGAAAAGCTCATGAACCAGTTCTCACACAGGTTAAGAACGAGGACAGCTCTAGGGATCTAGGTAACAGGAACTAATGGACTTGTCTCTTCAGATCCCTACTGTCAGGATAAATGGACTTGAAACACATTTGGTTTGCAGGTCATTCCACTTAAACAAGGAGCATGTGATTGGCCTGTCTTGGGTGATAGGCCCACACTTTGGCTAGAGGAAGGTGGGAGCTTCTTAAATGACAGACCCACCAAGGAGTATTCCCCAAGCAAGATTGTGGCGCTGTCACCAATGAAAGGATACTGTGCATTCAAAAATGACAGATGACCACTAAAGTGTCCCTCTTCAAGTAAAGACCAACTTTTGCTCTTGACCCCATTTTCTCCCACTTTATTCACAACCACGTTCCATCCATTAGATACCCTTTCTCCTCTTCAGCCTCCCTCTGTGCTGCCTCCTCCTCAGCCCGTAAGCTTATTCAGGTCTCAACTGTCAGAAAAAACTTTCCTTGACACTTGCTTCTTCCCTTAGTTATCTTCCTTAGGTAAACTTACTGAAAGAGAGCTGTAGTCTCCACTTTCTTTTATTCGCTTCTCAACTCACTATTCTTTGGCATTAGCAAGCACCATTCTTTTGACACTGAAATTGCTAAGGTTACCACTGGCCTTCTGAATATCAAATTCTTTGCTCATTCGCACTAGGCCAACTGCTCTATATGTTTAATATCAAAATATATTTTGTAATTAGAATAAAAGCTTGGATTTTAAGTACAGCCTACCAAATCAGTGGAGCCCATGCTTTTCCCCTAGATTGTTCGACATGGTGGCAGTCTAGGCCTTGGTTTGGCTGCTATGGGGACCGCACGCCAGGATGTGTATGATTTGCTAAAAACAAACCTTTATCAGGATGATGCTGTGACAGGTAAGTGATTCTTTCTACAGGCAACAAATTTTAGGGTTAATTAATGTAACCGTAATGCTTATTTTCTACCTATTATAGCCTCTTAAAAACCTAATGGCTTTCTCTACTTGAAGAGAGGGTGGATTTTTTTCCCATTTGTAAAACTCATTAAAATATGTTTTGTAATAAATAGGCTTTTAAAAATTGTATATCCTTGTGTGTGTCTGTATAATTGACGTTTGCAAATAGAAATTTATTAGCGTGATCTACTTGTATCTTAGGGTTATCTATACTGTGGTAATAATGTAGAAAAAAATGTCATAATATCTCATTTGAAATCACTGTAGAATTTGATGCTGCCTTTAGTCAAGATTTAAAAGGAAAGTACCTATAAATATAGGGATGTATTTCCACATTAAAAAAAAAACCTCCTTTTTGCCAGATAGTTTGAAAAAAATGCTATAAGAAGCTGATGATTATTTTGATAGTCTATGTTAATAGGTGCCACTTCCAATAGGACAGATTTTATTGACTTTACATGCTATTTATTTATTTATTTATTTAATATTATGATGATATTGACTAATGAAATCCAGTAAGTTTCAAGTGTACAATTCAGCAGTAAGTCATATATATTTTGCATTGTATGTTCACCACCCGTAGTTAGATTTCTTTCTGTCACCACATATTTGACCCCTTTTGCGACTTTACATACTCTTTAATGTTTTACTTTTTACTCACTAGGGGAAGCAGCTGGCCTGGCCCTAGGTTTGGTTATGTTGGGCTCTAAAAATGCCCAAGCTATCGAGGACATGGTCGGCTACGCACAAGAGACTCAGCATGAGAAGATTCTTCGCGGTCTCGCAGTCGGCATTGCATTAGTCATGTACGGAAGGATGGAAGAGGCTGATGCTCTCATTGAATCTCTGTGCCGTGATAAGGTGAATTTATCTTCTCTCTGCACTCCCTCACCTTGCTGTTATTGCCACCATTTACAGAAACACTTACCTTCACTGAAAACTATCTCTGTGTCCTGAACACCTAGCTACATTTGTTGACAAAATTCACAAGATGTATAAAGCCTAATGGACTTTAAAAAAAAAAACTGATTAGAAGAGGCGAACAGGAGTAATTTGAGGATTTTAAATTGAACGAAGACTTCAGTGATTTTCAGATAAGAGGTCAAGAAAAGTTCTTCAGAAATTTGCAAGTTGATTTTTTAGAAATAATGTTTTTGGAATGATTTCATATCCATTTGAAAAGATAAAGTTTACTTTGTTTTTTCATACTTAACTTGAGTGAGTTTTTTTTCCATTGCCTTTTGTTTTGTTTTTACAATAGTATTGGTTATGATAGGTAGTCGGTAATATCGTCCTCTACGTTCTGATGAAAAGAACCACTGCTATAGTTTATTGATAAAACTATAAATTATTTTGCTCAAATATCAGACTCCATGTCTCTTCCACTCAGAGCTTAGTGCACTAGATCTAAATGATAAGGTAAAAAAACAAGTTAGAATGTGGAATTAGAAATGAGCTTCTCTGTTGTCCATTTGACAAATGGAAGTTGAGTGTCACAAGGCGATACGTATTGGTATTGAATTTGAGTTTATACTTCCTAGACAGTGTGAAGCAGGAAAGGCATGTTGCACAAAATATTGAGAATTACAAGCAATTAACTCCTCCCTTATTAGCGTCTTTTATTTCCCCATTCATTTAGAAAATATAACCACAAAAGAGTTCTTGAGTTCATTATTTCCTAAAACAAACTTTCCTAATGTATGCTCCTATGCTTGTTAGACTGTAAAAGTTAGTTTTTGCCATGATAAGCCAATGATTGATGTTGAGTTATTCTTTCTTAGGATCCAATTCTTCGAAGGTCTGGAATGTATACTGTAGCCATGGCTTATTGTGGTTCAGGTAACAACAAAGCTATTCGACGCCTGCTACATGTTGCTGTAAGTACTCCGACCTTTCTTGGGGATGGGCTGGAAGGGCAAGTTTGCAGGTGGACCCTAAGTGTCTAGGTGGGTGCAGCACTCACACCACGTGACCACCACCAGTGGTCTTGGGTTTGGATTCTCATTCACAGGACACAATCAGCCATAACCTAGCACCAGATTCACTCAGTTTTTCAGAAGGATTTAGGACAGGACAACAGTATGTCAGTATGAATGAAAGTCCTTAGTCATTCAGATGTGACTTCTGAACCTCTACTCCAAGGAGCACCCTCATTGTAAGGGACAAGACTACATGAGTGTGTGCAGCCGCCCTGGGATTGGGTAATCTAATTAACAATAGGAACCACTTCTTTGTACAGCCTGTGAACTTAACTTTCAGGTACCCCCCACCCCCACCCCAAGGGACATACTCTATTCCAAGAGACACATTGCACAGGAAAGTCAATGCCCATGTTTTCCAACAGGCTTTTTCCACTTATTGTCCTAATCCCGATATAGCTACCAACGATAAATAACGTTGCCTGGTAACACAGCAGGCATTCCATATATGTCTTAACTCATTAGGTTTCCACTGTTACGGTGCTGGGGAAAGGTAAACCCAAAGTCATCTTTTCTTGCAGAAAGGGTTTAAAACCATCATTAACTCCTCCTTCCCAAAGATGTTCACATCCCACAGTATTTATTAGTAGTTTATCCTTTATCAGTGCATTATGTGGTACCTTCTAAATGTCTGTATTTTGCTTGAACTTAGGACATAATGTTTTTCAAAAATAACATTGAAGGAATGGTTAGATTTTCAGTGTAGCCCACAACAGCTATAATGCAACAGAAATAGTCTTTAAAAGTAGCCTTGAATCTTAAACATTACCAAGTTGGAAAGGTTTCTAAGCCCTGAAATGAAGAAATTCTCAGATGAGTTCTTCTAAATTGGAGAAAGACATTCTAATAAAGGTATAACATATTAATGAGGTTTAATTTGCATTTGAATGATTTAGGCCTCATATCAGTGTAGCAATGGAGTGCGGGTATAATGTAATCATCCTTTAAATTTTTTCCTAGGTAAGCGATGTTAATGATGATGTCAGGAGGGCAGCTGTAGAATCACTTGGGTTCATTCTATTCAGGTAATAATTTCTAACTTCTGATTCTATTTATATTCTATTTTTTTACAGTCATTAACTAAACAAACTAAAATATATGAGGGATATAGCTAAGTCCAGAGTGAGGACCATTTAACGATTAGATTAATACTGTGCAATTGAAAAAGAAACATACATGTCTTGAGATTATGAGAACCTATTTGAGAAGCAGTAAAATAACTTAATTATTATTTATCTTTGTTTTTTCATACCATTTCTGCTTATTCACTTAATTTTTAAAATCCAAGTAATATCTTCAGTGTTCCTCTTTCCATGTATAGTGGAAATTCAAATGGGATGCTGTCTGTTACCCAGATTTATGGAGTTCTTGAAGACATGTCTTGAGATTATGAGAACCTATTTGAGAAGCAGTAAAATAACTTAATTATTATTTATCTTTGTTTTTTCATACCATTTCTGCTTATTCACTTAATTTTTAAAATCCAAGTAATATCTTCAGTGTTCCTCTTTCCATGTATAGTGGAAATTCAAATGGGATGCTGTCTGTTACCCAGATTTATAGAGTTCTTTTTCATGAGAGTACAAGGTTTGTTTAAATGAAAAAAAATGCACATTTGTAGATTTAAAAAAGCTAGTTTGGAATTGGAGATTTGGAGATGCCTTTGGCAGTATGGCATAGTTTTGATGAAAAGGTCATACTGCCTGGGTTGAATCCTGGCTCCGCGACTTATTAGCTGAGTCTTTCAGATTGTTATTTAGCCTCCTTGAGCCTCAGATTCCTCATCTGTAAAATGGCTATGATAATAATACCTACTTTTAGATTTAAAAAAGCTAGTTTGGAATTGGAGATTTGGAGATGCCTTTGGCAGTATGGCATAGTTTTGATGAAAAGGTCATACTGCCTGGGTTGAATCCTGGCTCCGCGACTTATTAGCTGAGTCTTTCAGATTGTTATTTAGCCTCCTTGAGCCTCAGATTCCTCATCTGTAAATTGGCTATGATAATAATACCTACTTGAGAAGAGTGATTTTTGACAGTAAAGTGAATTAATATCTAAAACCTTTCGGACTGTGTCCGGCATTGCTATTTGAGTGTGTGTCAGTGGACATGGTGGTGGTGGTGGTAGACACAGTAGTCCTCCAGCAGTTCTCACTTTCTGCTCAGCTCTGATCTTAACACTGTTCTGGTTTCGATTCTATTTTTGTTAGCTAAAGTAAAAAATCCTACTCATAGTCTCTTTGTTTTGTTTTTTCATTGTTAGCTATTAATTCTTCCTATTAGTGACTTTATATTTCACGTCATATAAATCAGTGGCCTAGTGTGCATATTCTGCTCCATAGGAAGTTAATGGGCTAATTGAAAACTTTTTTTTTTTCCTTTTTACCTCAACAGGGCTTTGCTCTCTAATTATCAAAATTCATTTCTACCCTTGGGTTTTCTGTAGCTCACACATATGCTAAATTCCCAGTTTCAGCAGCAGATGTCTCCCTGGAGTTGCTTTCAAGCTTTGCTGAGATCTCTACCTAGATAGTCAGATCCAGCTGAATTGTTCGTGTGCTCGTTAATTCTAAGGGACCATTCTTAAAAGAAGTAGAATCTGCAAAAGACTTTAGAGATGGTTTTATCTCAAACTTATGTCACAGATGAAGAAAATTAAATGTGATCAGATTGTCTCAGGAGCTGCAGTTAAAACCAAGTTCTCTACATTTTAGATTAGTACCGTTTTCCTGGAGTGAGAATTTTGAAAGGTGAAAGAAACTTAGAAATTAACCAATAGTCTCATCTTTTTAAAAGAGAAAATTGAATTCCAAAATGGTTAATAAAATTTCCTATTGTCGCAGAGCTAAATGATGGAACTGAAATTTCAGAACAGTTCTCGTGACAGATCAGTGCTTTCTCCACCGTTCCCTTCCATAGAGCACTCTCTGCCCGGGTGGCTCTAATAGAACATTTTCTTCTCAGATTTCCTCATTAACTTTAACATTTGAAAAGTTTCTGTCCTGTCTCCTAAGAATAGTAAATGTTTTCTGATATGTCATCATTTACTATCTGAGTGTGTGTTCCATTTTATCATCCTTTTTAGATGTTGCTTTTAAAATAACTACAGACCATTGGCCTTCCTAAAACATGTCTTAATGATTTATTTCTTCATAACTTTTTTAACATCTTTTTAAGTGTACTTATTGGACACGAATACTGCAAACATATCAGTAAACATGTATTTGTACTTCAGCAACTAATGTGAAATTGTCTTTGTGGGAAATTATATTATCTTTATTATCCAGGGAGATAATCCAGGGAGTTGTAGTATTTTCACTGTTTTTCTCCTGATACTTGTGGATTATTTGTTCATTATGTGTATGATAAAAATAGAAAATTAAACAGAAAAGCATTCTTGCCTGGTTGAAGTGAACCTAGTGTATTTTCGATCTAATACATAGGTAATTATTGGGCTCATTGTTATCAGTCTAATCAGCAGATTTTAGTGTAACATTTCTTTCTACAATACTGTGCTTGACATCGAAACTCAATTAGAATTTATCAGAATCTAAATTATTTTAACTTGACATTGGAAAGAGAAATAAAGTTAAAAGAAGCATTGGTCTTTACATACTTTTGAAATAACATTGCTATAATGGTGAGCAAGTTGATCTGATATAAACTTTTCTTAAAATTAGACAATCTTGGAGATTCTTAGTTATCTTTGCTATATGAATTAAGCTGTTACAGTATGAAACTAAGCAAAGAAATTTTTTTTCAGAAATTGAAGCTAAATAGTTTAAAGGTTTTATAGTTAATTTTGTAAGTGCGCATTTGTTTAAGCACATACACAGATTCGGGGTATAGAGCATGTGGGAAGGTAGTCCTTCTAGATTGTCTAGGGGTAGAACTTTGGCAGTGTGATTGCCATTTCTAGTATTTAGATTTCCTGAACAATTATATATATGTCTTCAGATACATGAAGTTTGGGATACTGTTAGAGTGATACCTGGACTTAATCTCATGTGACTTGGCAACAATATAAATATTAACGTATGCCAAACCTATCATATTAGAAATAGGAACCGAAATAGAGAATTTTTTTTTCTTTCTTTTTTAGGAACCTAAATTATTTTGCCTCTTATGTGAGATAGCCCACCTCAGTGCTGCTGGAAAATCTTAGACTAGTGGGGGGAAATGCCTAAAGCTTGGGTGATTTAGAAATTAAAGTTGTACGGTAAGGTAAGCTCTTTCTGGCAGATGGCATAGAGCCTATAAGATCTATGTATTAGAACCATGTTCTAGAAAAAGATTCTGCATTTGGCAAATATGTACCTGGTTCACTTAGGCTGAGCTTCTCATAGCCAACATGTTTCTTAAAGTAATTTTCTTAAGCTGAGTTGTGTGGAGGACAGCAATAGAGCAGTAGGTTGAAACATCAGAATGAGTCAGTCCGAAAAGGAAAAGCTAAGATATTGCCTGTCTTTACTGCAGATCCCCTCAGCCTAAATTTGTTCACTATTTATGGAAGTAGAATAAAAATAAAATATCAAAAGTAAGTAGAGTTGTCCACCATTTAAAAAGTACCGACATGTACTCACCCTCATTAGAACCCTATGAAGTGCAGATGAGGAAACTGAAGCTCAGAGAAATTTAGTGTCAGGTAGTTATTAAGTGACACAGATTGAATTTATTCCCAGATCTAGCACTGTGAAATGAAATAACCAAAAGGTGAATTGGAAATTTTGTGCCCAAAGTTCAGACAAGTCTTTGGGCAAGCTTGGGCAGCCATGATTTCAGTTTATGAGATCATTTACGTTTAGGTGCCTGGACTGAGGTCCCATTTCTCCAGTTAGCATGTGTTCTTTAAGGAACTTGAGATTTAGGTACCCCAAAGTGATTTCATTTGCTTTCTCCTCCTTCTCCAGTACACCCACCTCTGCTGAGTAGATGCCTGGTACCCACCATTTAACAAACAGCTCTAGTTTCAAGATCTTATTTTGTTTGATATCCAACTACTGTTCTCCCTACCCCTTCCATCAAGACAGTTTCTTGATCAAAGCAGTCATGATTTCATTTAAGCCAGACTGTATCTCCAGTGTGATCATTATTTTATGTACTTATTGTTAGTCCTCTGTTCCTATCACTGTTGTTCCGTGTTATACTTTTAAAGTGTCAAAGAAAAGATTAATATTTGTTTGTTTTATTCACAACATAGCTTTGCATACTATTTAGAACTGAATAGATTCATATGATGACATTGGGGGTTTTTGGGGGGGTTTGTTTTTTTTTTGGTTTTTTTTTTAAGCCTAAAGTTCATAATTTTATTTCATTTGACTACCTTAACATTTAACCACAGTGCTGGATTGTTTTAATTTGTAGCTGTACAAAATGACTTTTTTCATTGAGTAATTTTGTACAAATAAACAAAATTGGGCAATCTTAATACATAACTCTTAAAGAGATGATTTGATATGTAAGTTCTTTATATAATTCTTGATACATTTATATCTTCATCATCTTATCCATCTTTATATTAGTTAATGAAAACTGTGCCATTCCTTCTATACATAACTGACTTGCTCTTCAGTTTTGTCGCCTTCATTTTCGGTAAGAAGGAGTGTATCTAGTAGAATGATTGAAGAAGACTGCATGGTTGAACTTCGAAGCCTCATTGGGCTCTGGTATATGGCAGGATTAATCCCATTTCTCATTCCATGTTTTATGAAAAACTTAGAGTTCTCTGCCATTTGATTCCGGAAGTAGATATTACTGGAGCATTTTTGAAGAGTTTTTACTGATCTCGTGGCCCGGTAATTACAGGTGATGTATCGGCCAAATGCGTCCCTGAATGTCTTGTTGAAGAGAGTGTAGACCAGAGGATTCACCCCTGAGGAAACGTAGCCTATCCACACGAATATCTCCAGGAGCATTGTGAGAGTAGTCTGGTTGCAGGAATCACATAAAACTAAAGTTATATTTGTAATAAAAAAGGGGCACCACATCAGCAAAAAGAGGAAAAACACAATCCCTAGAACCTTGGAGGCTCTCTGTTCGTTGGAAATGGTCTGCAGTGACTTTCTTCCTACTGTAGACATTCTTCGCATAAGTATGTCATCGTTTGAGTTGGGCAGAGTTTTGTCCTTGTGAGAACCGTCCAGCATTGCCACCTTTTCAGGTGATGAGCAAAGTGTTTCATCCCTTTGGAATACTGTGGACACAGTCAGCCATGTTAGGCGTTGAGGTGGCTTGTTTTTGACCAAGTAAGCTTTCTTTTGTAAAGTATGGATGGTGAGAAAGTAGGTGACAATCATGATTGCCAGAGGTATAAAGAAGGAAGCTAGTGAGCCAAAGAACATGAAATTGCCAAAACGTTCCTTGGTCAGCCCACAAGTGACGTTATTTGAGTTTCCCACGTCAGTTCTTATCCCTTTAATAGGGACTGGAACAGCAATGCCTAAGGAGGAGGAAACAGGATAAACTGAGTTAATTTTATGACCTTCGACTCTTAGATTAGGTCCTTTCAGAGTTCATTTTAGTGACTTTATGTGGTTAGTATATTGTAATTCCTTGTACCCACAATGCAGAATCTGTCATAGCACTTAATCAATGGAAGTAATATTTGGCAAAATAGAGCATAATTAGGCATACCTGCTGTTTTTAAACAGCGATCGGTTAGTGATTTCAGGTTCATAATTAAGACTTCCCTGAAGCTGTAGTACATTCATGAAATGGCAGAGCGTGTCTTCATTTATTCTCCATTTCTCATAATCTGTTTTTGTGTGTTGATCTACCCCAGGTTAAGGAAAAGGAATTCATAAGAGAATCTGCTCTGTCTTTATATCCAGTATAGGTGATCTAAGAGACTTCAGAGTACATTTGTGCAATATCTTAATTCTGAGTAGATAGCTATTATCTTTGAGGTTACACAGTTTCATTTGACAGTTTTATCTTTTGATGTTTATGAATGTTTTTTAATCTTTTCCTTCTTAGGGAAAACCAAGAGGTTCATTTTAATGCTATTTACAATTTTGAGAGCATGTGAATCATGAAATATATTTTCAAGATTGAGTTCCTCATACTAACTTTCTAATATTTTAAATACCATGAAGTAAATATTTAAATATGATCTTGCTTAGTGAAGTAGCTTACTAGGAAGATAAGTAACACAAAAGTTAGCCTGAATCCTTTCCCTTTGAAATAGCAGATATTTAAAAATAAGTCTGAGTTAATCTTTAGAAATTTCTAGAATCCTTGTGTTGTTTTATGAATCTAAAAGTACTTCGTTATCTGCACAGCCTTTTTATGGTAGCTCAAGAGCCCTTGGTGAGAATGTTTTCCTCAGACTCTTTGTAGTGGAGGCCACTGCTTTTCCTGCTTTTCCCCAGAAACACCACCAGAAAGAGGATTCTGTACACTTCCTGTTCTACACTAGGGGTCAGCAAACAACAACTTGAGGGCTAAATCTGGCCTGCCTTCTGTTTTTGTAAATAAAATTTTACTGGAACACAGCCATACTCATGTGTTAGCGTATTCTCAATGGTTGCTTTTGTTGTACTGCAGAGTTGAGTAGTCGTGACAGAAACCATACAGAGCCTGCAATCCCAAAATATTTACCATCTTGCCCTTTACGGAAAAAGTTGGCTGACTCCTGCTCTACCCTCTTACTTCCAGATAATCATTCCATTGTTCTTTCCCCCAAAACACTTCCCCTGTTAAAATCTATTTAATCTGCTTATACCATTTGCCAGCCTCCAGGCTCTTTGCCCGTGTTGCTTAGTAGCGCCTTGCTATCGTCTTCCCTCCATTGCTCCATTGCTGTCATCCTACTGATGACCCTTCTGACACCTTAACTTTATATTTCTTTAACTCCTCGACTCTATTATTATATGTACTCCTGAAGCCATCCATAGTAAATTCACTTAAAACTATCCTCTGTCTAAAATCATGAACTCTGATATTTCCCTTTCTTGTCCTGCTACTACTCTTCATTTCTATAGAACTTCTCTTTACTGTTATTTTGACCTCTAGTCCATTTGTCTCTGTTTTCACGTTCCATTAACTCCATCAAGGCTCATATTACCTTCTCAACCAGCTGTTGGTCAGTAACATTTCAGTTTTCACTGCTATTTTTGTATGAATCTCTTATAAGTTAATATCAGAAAAACAAACAGATTCACAACAAACAGTTGTGAATCACAACAGTTGTTGTGAATCTGTTTGTTTTTCTGATATTAACTTATAAGAGATTCGAGTTATTTATGCTCTACTTCATGCTAAGATACCGTATTATAGCAGCTGTCTGCATATTAAAGATAGGCCCAGGGTCATAAAACAGTTTAGAAGAAATATGATTTCTTTCTCTAAATCATTTCTGAACATCATTTACATCTCTCTTAAAACTTCTAATTAAACATTTTGATAACACTTAAGCACTTATTACCTTTAGTATGAAGACATATTTGCTTCCAAGATGAATTTATGATCTTTGATACCTGCATACAAAATGTTTGGGGTTTTTTTTTCTTTTCTTTTCTTATTTATCTTCTTAGATGTTAATTATGATGCATTTCTTTTTTTATTATTTTAATATTATTTCGGGATTCTGTGTGTTACCCAGACCATAATGGTCTGTTGATCAGTACGAAAACTGTTTTCAGACTTAGTCTTCATGCATATTAAAATCAAAGTAGAAAGATATCAGTACACACTATGAAGATGGTTCTTTCTGCTTTTTCACACTTTTTACTGGTAGTATGGTTTAGAAGCTATACGATGAAAGTAATGGCATAAGGAGCTTGTGTTGGTTTATCAGGAAACTGCCTTGACCTCTTGTGCTGAGTTTCATGGCCTACCAGGCCTGGAATTCTCCTGGCCAAGTGGAACCAAAGGCTGTATACACCACCCCACACCCTGATGTTCCCCACATACCTATTGAAATTAACCACACCACTGTAATCTTGATGAATGCTGTAGCTCGTGAATTACATTGATTGGCCTGGATTGGCTTTTTGATGGCTATGTAACGATCCACTGAAATGGCGCAGAGATGCATAATGGATGCAGTAGAAAAAAGAACATCAAGAAATAACCAGGCAGGGCATAGAACAAGTGGGAGGGGCCACATAGCTTCTGAAAGAAAGAAAAACAAAACAGAAACATAACTTCTGCAAAATGGCAACCTTCAATCTGCAGTTTCTCTTTAAAGTGATACATATTTTTTAACCTTTTTGTTATTCATCTAAAATGTTAAGACTTAACCTCCACAAGCTAATGCTTAACTTCAGATAATGGAATCAATAATATTAAATATATTTCCGTAAGTGATATCTTTTAAATACATTTTCTGCTTTGTATATTGACTACAACCCTTTTTCCAAGTCAGCAGCAGTTTAGCATTATTTTGGCCTATGCCCATTTGTTCCTCTTGTGATCTTTTAAAATTTTACACAGTGTTGCACCTAGAACTTAACCTTGCTATTCAAATAAATTTTATTTTTCAGCTGCTTTTGTGTAAGAAGAAAACATTTTACCGTATGGAGGAAGCGATTTAATGTGCAAAAGGAGTATTAGAACAGGAATCTCAGTGAGGCCAGGGATTTGGTATAAACCTTGTTTATAGCAAACTCTCATTTGGTGGAATGATTTGAGGATATTTTGTGGGGTTTTTTTGTTTGTATTTTTTTTGACAGAAATAGTTTTTGAATATAGTTTGTAAGCAAAAGGAATGGCTTCAGATTATCCTGAGGAAAAGAGGATTATTATCCTTCCATATAATAATAAACGAAGTATAATAAACGATACAGACCTTTGGTTCAAAAAGAAAACCTCTGGATTAGACATAGTACTTAACTTATTCAATTAGATTCAGGTAATCTAAGAGTTTATACAATTTAAAAACAGTTCTAAACATTCTCAGTTTACAAAGGGACTTTTCCTAGTCCAAGTACTTTTATTCTAAAATTATCTTTTCAGTTCATATTAATTTGATAGGCTCAAGGTCAGAAAAGTTTCTTACTATTGAGAATAACTGTAAAAGGTTAAGTTGGTATGGTGAGATAGATTAACTATTCGAAAACTTTATATGTTGTTTTTATTAGAAGTTTCACTCTTTTAAGCATTTATTTCCAAAAGAACTTAATATATTATTTAAAATGGAAGTTACAGATTTACATTTTAAAAAAGTATATCTAAGAGGTAGTCTAAGGGAAATAAGTTATCATATACTTGAACTAAATTAATTCTGCTATTCTGGGGCTCTAAATTTAACCTTTTAAAAAGCTACTAGAGAAGCGAGAAAACATTAAAATTATATAGCATTTGTTGTCCTACAAAAAGAAAGCACACAAAATTTCTCTGAAAAACAAATCCCATTTTCTACCTCTTTCTTCCACCCAGTTCCAAATTCAAAGAAGAATTTAATTTCAATAAGATTTGAATAATGGCATTTCTAAGGACACCTGCACTAATTACAGATTAATCATTATAGAAGCAAAACAAGGCTTAGATGAGTCTGGATCATAGACAGTTTATTATTTACCTTAAAGTATTAGTAGCACAATTTTTTTCTGTTTAAAATGAAGACTTATGTGCTTTAAATACATCTATACATAACGAGTGGTAGAATTGCCATTCAGTTAACGTAAGTTTCTGTTTGTCTCCCAGACAAGGTTCAGCAATTTCATGCATAGGCCTAAGCCTGATATCTTCTTCAGATAAGAGGTCTGGCAATCCTCCAAAGAATTCATACATATATTGATTAAGACCCAGTTATTCTGTATCATGTATTATGAAATAGAACTTTAAAAATTGTTGGGTTCTGCCTTTGTAATAGAGAAAATTTTATGGCCGTCTTGTTAGCATTATTTAAGATATAAATGTTGGCTGTTTGTCAAACTTAACATTTTCGATTGGAATAATTTCTCATTTCATTTGAGAAAGAGTAATAGAGACTAAGAGTGTGAATTCTAGAGTCAGTTCTCTTGGGTTCAGATTATGTCTCTGCCATTTATTTTTATGTCCTTTTATAAAATGGTGATGATAATACTATTTTTATAGGGTTGCTTTGAAGAGTAAATGCAATAATACATATAAAGTTTTTAAACTATCTCTTGCATGGAGAAAGCACTCATAAATGTACTGGTATTGTTTAACAGAAACTAGCCAACTAGCTTAACTGTTAAACATTCTTCCTTAGAAACAATAAGCCATATCACCAGTATAAAATCAGTGTGTTTATCTTCCTGCCTGCTATAGCAAGCGTGCCTGCATGCAGTTGACCTTAAAGCTGTACTTCAAGAAGGGCTTGAAAACATGTTTAACTTTTAATTTGTCTTGAAAGTATGCCTTTTACTAAAGGTGAATTTTAACTATTCTTTTTATATACATATACGAGAGTTCTGGTGTAGCATCCATTTATATATATAAATGTCAAATAAACATTAATAACCCATAGGCATTGCCATGCCTGTTTTTTTGTTTTGTTTTGTTTGCTTTGTAACTGGTATAAAACCCTGATTTTTTTAACCAGAAACTGTTTTTTAACAAGAAACCAGAATTGTTTCTTGATGAGATAGACTCATTTTATTTTGAAACCTGTTTACCCTTTGGGCAGATTTTTAGCTTGGAAAGCTGTGTTATGTCATTGGTTCAGAAAAAAGTTGACAATCTATAAATCTGGGCCATAAGCAAGTTTCCTTTTGAGGATTTAAAAGGCTGCATTTTTAAAGCAATTCTTTGAAGGCTGTGCCTATAGCGTTTACTGAGGTAAGTGGTTCATGAGTGGGTGGGTACAGGACAAATCCTAAGTAGACTTGATGTTTAAAAAGGACATGGTTTTCAAGTACACATTTTTTTAATCTCAGAAATTTTTCTCTCTTTGCTTTCCAGAAAAGAGAGACAGAGACCAGTGCTTAAATGTTTATTATGAAGCTTCTGGGGGTTTTTTTGTTGTTTTTCCATTACATTTGAGAATGTGAACTATTGTGGGGTTAGATGTCTGATGTGATAGTGTTTTAAATGATTCAAGTGATTTAATACTTATAAAAATTTTTCTTTGGTCTTTAAAATTTCCACTTTCCAAAAAGAAGTGCCTTTAATTGCTTCGCTCCTTAATTTAAGAATTGGGTAGATGAGCATTTTATTGTACAAATGATGAACCGATTTATTGTACTGCTACACATCTGTTTCATCTCTGGTCAGACTCACATCTAAACTAAGTCACATATTTTAAGTATATAAACCTTTTGCATTCTGGACTAATACCTGCCAGTTATCAGTGCCTATAATGCTCTGGGCCCTATTTGACAATTTCACAAGATACTTGCACTGTAAATTTAGCATACCCATTTCACAGACAAAGTAATCGTACTCATATGTTAAGTGACTTGCCTAAGCCAACACAGAAAAGCCAGGATTCAAAGCCTTGGTGTCTTGCTTCAAACCCATATCTTTCAGCCATTTTATAAAACCTCTTTCAACTCTACCACAGATATTCTATCAACTTATAGATCATGAGGCATGGGTTAAAATTTAAGTTATAAATAAACCAGTAATGACCAATGTTTAACTAAATGCTGTATTTTTTCCCTTTACACTTTTAATCATTTATTTAATGAGAGAAGGAAAAGTTTAGAGAAGTTCTTAAACTGTGAACTTCTTGTATTTTTTTATATTGACATGTGTTCTATTTTCCTTTTTGTCCTACTCAGGTATTTCTGATGTAGGCATTTTCAAGACTTATGTTATAAGCTACTAATTTGTGATTATGGATTTTAGGAATTGTAGGCAAGACAGTAAAAAATTAGAACTGTAAAGTAAAGGTTAAGTATAGTGGTCCCAGAAAAGAAATGACAGAAAAGCTGACATAGCACAACTCATTTGAAAGACCATGTTCTGCCAGGAACCATAATCGTCATAAAATAGAAATTCAAACAATATATTATCAAATATTATAGAAATCATTGGTGGAATAAAGTATTTCTCAGTATAAGAGCTACTTTTTAAAATTCACTGCTTTCTTTTTTTAACTTAATTTTAATAGAATATTAGTACAAAATCTCTGTGTTACTTTCAGCAAATTTCCCTGAGATAAATCATTATTCCTCGCTCATAATGGTCGTTAACTTTTTATGTTTATAGAACTAGGGACACTTGTTTGTACAGACTTCAGGAGTTCCGAAGATTATCTCTATATTGAGAGAAAAATATATAAAATCTATCCTTGCCTTTTAAAGTTATCAGACATTCTTGTAAATGCATTATTTTAAGAAGTATATGTCAACATGCAAAGGTTGTCAAGAAAACTTAGTATTTGAAGCCAGGTCCCCATTTATAATATATGCAATTCGCAACTTGTGATCGTATCTTTTTGAAGCTTTTTAGAGGACAACATGCATTTTTTCATATACTTTCTCATAGAAATACAATAATATTTTCAATAATGAATTAATGGCAATAACATTTTAAATATTAGTTAAGTTCCCAGGTTAGTTCATTTTTTAAAAATCTACTAACCCCACTCTGCAGTTTAATTACTGATAGTATAAATGTTTGCGGCTATGAAAGATTTTATTTTGTAATTAAAAATTAACAGACATTTGAAAAAATGAAATGCAGTTAAAAATTCACATCATAATTAGGACATAAAAAATTAGAAAGACATACCACATATTTTATGTTAAAATATGTTGGGTTTCCTGCTAACTTTTATTGCTAAGAATATCTTGGGCCCCAAAACTTTAAATAATGTAGACTTAGTTTTTAGTTGCTGGATACCTGTTCCTACTATTTTCTTGTGGAATCCATGGAATTATGTTTCTTAACCCGTTTTTGTGTTTTGTTGGTCACCTCGCTTTAATCCTGCCTTTTAAGATCCTTTAACTATTTAGCTGATAATTTAATATCTACTGCATATATGTTACATATAGTAGATGTTTGATATTTATGGACTTTTGAATTTTAAAGTTAAAATTCACTTCTACATAACTCAGTCTTATTTATTTAACATATTTTATGGTAGTATGAGTGAACATTTTAATGTTTTCTGTATGTCTATTGTAGTATGAAATGAGCTTTTTAATGTTTTCTGTATGCCTAGCAAAGCACATTTAAAGAAGTATGGTTTTACATGTTAAGCTACTATTGTGTGTGAAAGAGCTTAAATCAAATGCCTGCACAATCTTTACTAAATACGCATAAGTGTTCCTATATAATCCTCACTTTATTTCTTTAAACTTTATTCAGAATTAAGATTAGGTTCTCCTTTAAGATTTCTTATTTTTGGTTATGAGAAGCACTAGATTATTCAAAAGATTATAAATTTTTAAAAGGGAGAATAGATAGAAGGTATTAATGATTAGAGTCTATTAAGGCAGTAATACCTTATTTATTACTGCTTGCTCTGCCACAGAATTTAAATGTTGATTTAGAACGGAAAATTTCAACCCATCACCATTCAGTTATATTTGGGGGATCAAGTGCTTAATTTTAGATATCTTTCTATAATTACTTATAAAAATATAACATTTCAACCTAAATATAATAGTTTGAATGGTAGTTTTTTTACCTCCTAATATGCATTCTGGTTAAATAAATTTTACTTCTAGTAACCATAGTATTTTTATCTTCACCATGTAAACATAATTCGAAGAAACTCTGCTATAAATAATCATTTTTCTTAAGCATTTAATGAATGGAATATCAGTTATGCCAAGCATCAAATAAGTTAAATATCTTCTTCATGCTCCTGTCCTCTTAGGAGCCCTCATAAGTCATCAGCAGATTTATTTGTGTTTACTCTTTCTGTAACTAAGATGTATGCATGGAACAGAAACCACTTACATCATTTTAATATCTTTTTTATTAGAACAAACTAAAATTTCTATTTCAAACTATATTTTTTATTGTAATAACTCAGGTATTGGTGACTTACTTTAATAACTACAGGTCTGATTCCTCTTACGTATTTCAAGGACACGGGTGGTCAGAAATCGTGAAAATTAAACAGATGGATCATCTCTTGGGATGCTCTGAGCCAGACCATTTCCTTCAGCAACTAAACATAATTTTTTCTTAAAATGACACATGTGTAAGAATTGGGTTTAAGCTGAAAGTACACAAACTATAAAGGGCTAAAACAAGAATTTTTAGAACAATTCCAATTTAAAATTGGGGTTTAGTGATTTAAATTGCAATTTAGTGATTCAAAGACCTTATCATTAATAATTTTCCTAGCACATAACTGTTACAGAAGTATCCTAGCTATTGCTTTGTCAAAAGAAAATATTAATGGGAAAGTTAAAATATAGGTCTGTTCTTCACTATATTTTTAGGTAATGTATACAGAATCTATGAATATTGCTAACTTGGATGACTTTTTAAATTATTTTATTAGATGGCTGAGAAGGAAATAGAATTGTTTCTACGAAATTATATTTTTGCTCTTTAAAACTAACTATAAACCATAGAAAATGATGAAAAATGAACTCTCTACTCACTGTGTGTTTAAATAGTCCAGGTCCATCTTTAAAGATTAAACGAGGATTCATTTCTCTGGTAGTATATCATAGTTCTGTGATTTGATGGCAGGGAACAAAGTGAAATACTTACCAAACATTATTGTCAAGAGGGCAATCGGCATCACAAACAATCCAACCAGCAAATCGGCCACTGCCAGGGACATTAGAAAATAATTGGTAGCATACTGCAGCTTTTTCTCCAGTGAAACAGCTAGAATAACAAGGATGTTTCCACCAATTGTGGGTATTATCACCATGAGTATCAGAAGAGCTGCCCAGCGCGGTTTATTCCCCTGTTCCTCGCCAGTCTGTTTCATTTCCTCTCGTATCGATCCTGTCTGTAATCCAGACCAGTTAGAAGAGATTAAGTGATCAAATGAGCTCTGCAAAGTGTGCTCAGGAATTGTGCTTTGTTCGGATACTCTATAGGAGAAAGCCATTCGCCGTTTTTCAGTGATTTGATCCGATTCTGGACATTGGTCAGCATGATCAGTAGCTAAGTTGGTCATCTGCTTTTTTAAGGCATTGTACCCATGCCAAATACTCAAAGCCAAAGTTGACTCTTTCCTTTTAAAAAAAGTCTCAGGTTCTCTGAAATGAGAGCGTACATGCATCTGTCCATGTCTGTAGGTAAGGACCAGTGTTGTATATTCTGCAGAGGCTCAGATTTCAGATGATTAGCGAAAGAATCCAATAGCTGTAAAAAAGGACTATTTTATTAGTTTCTCTTTTTTTTTATAGTGGTAGAGTTGTGTCTGAATTTGAATGCCAGAGAATTCCCCTTGATATGAAATACGTGGATTGCATTGTTTTATTTATTTTCAAAAAACAATTTAAAAAAACAATTGAAATTAGTAGTCTCTCTTTTCTCAATGGATTTCTTCTGCCTTTGTGACAGTGCAGCCAGTTCCCACAAACATATTCCTGATATATCTCAATTAATGAAACAGACACATTAATTTTTTCAGTGATTATAATAAAAAGCGAGGTGTTTTTTGGCCCTTGAATATCTTTTTACCTTTACTTTAGAATATGTACAGAGGACTAGAAACATCAAAGTGCTAAATAGTTCTGCATAGGACTTTTTAGTACACACTGGCCACACACCTAGAAACACTCCCAGCCCACCTAAGATCTGAACAAATGGTTTACCAGCTAGCAACCCTTATTTGTAGTTGTGTTTTGTTTGACGAGGTTTATCTTATAGGATGCTATTGCTTTGTCAAAAGAAAATATCCATTATAGGATGCCTTTAGTATGAAAGAAGGAAAAAAAAATAGGTATTACTAGGATCCAAATAATTGTTTTTAGTAAAAAGCATGTTTCTACAACAGATATTTCCAAATTTATCACTATATGCCGGATGTGAACCAGTTTTTTGTTTGTGTATCAATTTTTTTTCTTTAACTTTCTCAGTTTCCTTGGGAAGGAGGGGTCTCTAAGAGGAAGATTAAACCATTTATTCATAAACTCTATAAATCCCGTATTAAAAATTTCCCCTTTAACATTGGTAAATTTTTCATTTTGGTTTTTTCAAACCACTGAATAGAAATGAAAGATTATGATAGCAGAGTTTTTGAAGAAAGAAAAAATACCTTTAGATTAACTATTTATTTGTTAAATACTTACCTCTTATTTGCTTGTTTCCCTTATCTGCTTAGTAGTCCTGCTTGCTGCTGTGACTGAAGTCCTCTTCCCATTGACTTATTCTGAGCCTCCAGCACTGGCACTTGAAAGTAATGAAACTAATTTGTTGTGTAGCTGTAAGCATGCCAAGGAGGTTATTTCCTCTTTGATACATTCATTTTTAGAGTGTAGCGTCATTCATCGTAATTCATAAAACCACTAGTGAAATACGTTCAACCAGTTCGTGACCCTTATTCAAGTTATAGTCTTAAGAGCTCTCTTTAACACCGGGGGGATTGTAATGAACTCTCTGTCCTTTTAGCTTAAAGTAGTTTTGTTTTGAATTCACCCTGAGTTGTTTTACCCATTTGAGAAAAAATAAGACACAGTCTAGAGATTTTAGAGCTTTCATTCTGTGAAGATTCTGCCCTGTGAGCCTTATAGGGATTTTCAGAGTTCTAATATTTAGCAGTGAAACAAGATTCTTATCTGGCTTTTGTGCCTTTGCTGTGGAACATAATTAATTCGCTCTGGTTGCAGCCTTATATAGAAGAGCACAGAACGGTCTGAATTCTGCATGTATACATAGGTTTTAGCAGAAATTTTTTCATTGCTCATTTTTAAACAGATGGCCCCTGAATTTAAGAGTTGGTTCGTTGGCATTTTTTTTTCACGGGTTTATTGGAGAAAGTATGTGATATGTAATGAAAATATATTTCTGCCTTATTTTAGAAAATTGGTATAAAAATCTTAAAAGCTATGTTATCTAAGTTTTCTCTAAACTGTTAGAGTAGCTTAGTACTAGAACTTAAGCATTCTCACGGTTTCCTTTTTAAAAGCTCACCATAGATCACTCATATATTGAAATTATTTAATTACTTCTAGGTCACCAGTAGCAGTTGTACCCTTTTTCTGTTTCAAATTTATATTTCTTAGCTTGTGTGAAAATGATTGGAAAATATTTGGTTCATTTCAGTTCTGCTGAGCACTTCAGATATTATTCAGCATTTTAACTCAAAATTCAATATTTTAGAAAAAATATTTGCTAAGAATTTTGGGTGAAAACAAATAAAATAATACTCAACAACCAGATGGATTTTAATGTGCCAGAATTTCTCTTTAAAATATGGAAATATTTATAAATATTGCTTATTATGATATCAGAATTTAGCATCAGCTTATGCAGGCAGATAGGGGTCTGCAAAACAAACAACATCATATAGAAAATAGCAGCACCATTATATTCAATGAAAAGACTTGTATGAAATAAACCTTCATTGATTTGTGTTTATAGATAAAATTTTTTAAAAATATACATCGAGTATATTAAAAAATACTAACCATTAAGATTTTAATATTTTGCCAGTAGTAACCCTCCTCACCCCCATTCACTGACTTTTTTAAAAAATCTTAACTGAAAGTAGTTAAAAGTGGTACTTGTTATATTTATTTTTGTATTTTTAAATTAGTTTAATGGCTAAGAAACATAACATACTTGTTATATTTATTTTTGTATTTTTAAATTAGTTTAATGGCTAAGAAACATAACTAGTTACTTATTTTAACAACCTTGAGTTATTAGAAGCATGGCTGAGAATCAGAACGAAAGCTAAATAATAATAATAAAGAAATAAATAAAAGGGCAGACAAATATCTCAGATGGCAAAGAACTAAGCCTGTGCTCTAAAACCTCATGCACATTAGATAAAAGGCAGCCTGTAAGTCTCCACTCCAGATTTTTTTGCTCCACACACACACCGTTTCAAAACTGTGTCTTCCCCTCTTTAATGAAAATATTTGCACATGGTGGTAAATCTAAGTAGTACAAGAAAATATTCGGTGATTCATTTACTCTTGAGACAGTTTAACACACATTTCCCTGCCTACTCCAGAGCGGAGTAACAAATTGAAAGGTGGACAAGCACTTTGATAATAGAAAGCAGAATCAACTGAAGAAACAGGAATTAAAAAGTATAGGTCTACTCAGAATAGAGGCTTATAGCTCTCATATAACTCAGCACTCCACAACTAATGTGGTATAATTGATATAGTGGTTACTCCCACATTTTTAAGGAAAGGTTAAATCATCTTTATTCAGCTCTGTTTTGGATGCAGGAATATGTGACATGCATTTTTTTTAAAGATTTTCTTCCAAAATAATATAAATAACAAAAATATAATTCTTAATTGTAGAATGACATTTCAGATATCTGAAAACTTGGTTTGTATAGAATATGTCATTTACCAAGAACTTCAAATAAATTAATTCTTAGTAAAGTAGCTTAAAGGTCAGATTCAGACTCTAATCTGACCATAACCAAAAAACCTGATTGGTGCTTTCTTTCTAAAATACTGAATTTTATCCCCAATGCCTTTTAAATTTATTTGAACCAATTCTATCGTTGACTTAAAAGGGCAGTGTAATATCTTTTCTAGGCCTAGGAAGACAACTTAAATATCATCCAAGGACATTTTTTACCTCTCAGTCTTATCTATCAAACACCAGCCATTAAGGAATTTTTAACAATATTTGGATTGTGTCCATTACATATTCATTCATTCATGAAGTATTCGTTGAGTTCTGTTTGCTTGTGGAGATAAAGTGATGAACAAGAAACAATTTTCTGTTCTTATGTAATTTATAATCTTGTGGGGATATAAATAAGTACATTGATAATTATAATGGAGACATGGTAGAGCTAAGACTAGCTCACTTCAGCAGGGCCCATAGTGCAGCTTAAATATTTTTTGGCTCTTTTTTTCTTTCTTTCTTTCTTTTTCATTCTCTTTGATGAGATCAAAGAGCTGAAACTATAAGAATAGCTATTCCGAACTTAATCTGATTTTCTTAGACTCCTTCACTCATTTTCCACTGATGACTAAATTTACTTCTTATTTTAAGGAAAGACCAATCCGAAAGCTCTATTGCATTTCACCTTCTCTTCTCAAAATGTCTTCATTTTCATTCATTCTGTTCTTTGGAATCATGTTGTCATTCCTCTTTTCCAAAGCTAACTTACACATAAGTTTTTGATTCCACCTCTATTATATCCTTTGCAGTCTTGCTAACTAAATTATCTTCTTTTTCACACAAAGAATCCATGCCTTGAATATTCAGTTCCTCAGCTCTGACTTCTTTCTTTCAGTCATGCTCAGGTTTCCAATTAATGAAAAATAAAACTTTTCCTTATCCCTTAAGTCTCTTTCCATCATCATCAAACTTCTTTAAAGAATTGCCTATCCTTTTCTTACTCCCCACCCAGTCTGTAACCCTTATCAGATTTTTATCCCCAAAATTCTACTAAAACAGCTCTTAGAAAGCCCATAATTAACACCAGTTATTGATTTTGTTTGTGCGGTATTTGGCACCGTTGACTAAGCTTTTCTCCTTAAAACTTGTATCTTTTCTTGGCTTCAGAGACCATTCTGGTTCTTTGCCTTTCTTATAGAATCTATTCTTTTATTTTGCCATCTTAATATTCAGGACCTCCCCCCTCACCCACCCACACACACACCATTATTTCCTGTCCTCTGTTAACTTCCTCTTCCTCTTCGTGTTCTTTCATTCACTCTGTGGTATGGTTTCCATTAACTTGCTGACGAAAGCTCCTAAAACACTTCTCCAGCCTAATGACTATTCTTTTGTGGTCATGAAATGAGAAAAGCAACACACCTAAAGATTAGGAGACTGCAGACAAACCAATTTCTGAGTTTTAAGTTCTCTGCATTTGTAAAAAGGTTGATGTAACCTACTCTGACACTCATTTGTGGACCTCCCTTGCACTTGTACTTGGTGATCCCATACATATTTATGGCTCTAAATACTATCTATACATAGTAACTCCCAAGTTTGTATCTGTAGCCTAGAACTTTTTTTCAAACTCCAGACTCTTATGTTCAATTTCCTACTAAGTATTTCCCTTAGATGTCAAAAAAAAAAATCTCAAACTCAAAATGTCCAAAACTGAACTTCTGCTCTTTCCATCCAAATCTGTTCTGTTGGTTTCTTTATGTCGATTAAAGGCAGTTACAGCCTTCTAGTCTCCTTCTCTCACAACCTGTGTTTTATCCATCAGGAAATCTTGCTGGTTCTGCCTTCGATATATACCAAACTCAAACTTCTTTCCTTCGGCATCCACTACTGCCACCATATCCATGTCACCATCGTATCTTGGCTGCATTTCTCAGGTAGCCTCTTAACTGGTCTTCTTTCTTCTGCCTTTGTCCTCTATTCTCAATAGAATAGCCAAAATGACCCCCCCTTTTTTTTCAAAATGACCCTTTTTTAAACAAGTCAGATTATATCACTTCTTTGCTCATCATCATTTTCCCGTGAGTGGGCTGTATTTTATTTCCCCTGATGGCCTTTGATTTGCCTTTGAGTAAAAGCGAAAAGAAAGTTCCTCTAAAGCCCTGCATGATCTGACCGTGTTTTCAAGTATCTTTGCTTTCTTCACAACACTCAGACTGTTGGCTTCCTCGCTGCTCCTCAGACATGGCGAACATTGTTCCACCGTAAGGCCTTTGCATGAACTGTTTCCTCTACCTCATAATACACTCCTCTTCCAGATAGCCACTTGGCTCACTCCATCACTGCCTTTCTTTCTTTGCTTAAATAGCACCTTATTATTGAAGTGTACCCTGACCACCTTACTGAATACTGCAGTATGCCCTCCTGGCTCTTCCAGTACCCCTTATTTGGTTTACTTTTTTCGTTCTCCTTAGTACTTCACCTTTTGACTGACTTTATTGCTTACTGTCTGTCTCGTACTAGAATGTAGTTAGTCTCTGTCGTTTTCGTTCACTGATCTCTTTGAGTTTATCCCACTTGGAATTCGTTAAGTTTCTACTCTTTCATCAAAATTTGTAATGTTTCTGGCCATTCTTTAAATGTTCTTTTTATCCCTCTCTCCCCCTCCTCTCCCTCTGAGACGCCCTTACGCATATGTGTTGGTATGTTTAATGGTGTCCCACCAGTCCTATAGGCTCTGTTCATTTTTCTTCATTCTTTTCTCTTCCTGCTTCTCAGTCTGGATAATCTCAATTAACCTGACTTCAGTTCTTAATTAACCTAATTTTATTCTTCTGTCTGCTCACTTCTGCTGTTGAACTCCAACTCTAATGAATTTTTTATTTTACTTATTGTACTTTTCACTTCCATAATTTCTATTTGTTTCTTTTTATAATTTCTACTTCTTTATTGATGTTCTCAATTTGATGAGACATTGTTCTTCTGTTTCCTTTAGTTATTTGCCCATGGTTTCCTTTAGCTCTTCGAGTATATTTATGGTAGTTTATTTAAGTCCAATACCTGGGCTTCCTCAGGGACCAATTCTGTTAATTTTTTCTTTTCCTGTGAGTGGACTGTATTTTATTTCTTGGCATGCCTCATAATTTTTTGTTGAAAACGGAACATTTTGAATATTATAATTTGGCAACTCATAAAATTAGATTCTCTCCCTTTCCAAGGGTTTGTTATTGCTGCTTGTCAGGCACTGTAAGTTCTTCATTGACTTTTCTAAAGTATTTTCATAAAGTCTGTATTTTCTCATGTATGGCCACTGAAGTCTATATTCCATTAGCTTAGTGGTCAGCTAATGTTTTGATAGAGTTTCCTTAAATACTTAGAGACAAGAAAGGGAAAAAAAGAAAGGAAAGAGAAAAAAAATACCCTCCCAGTCTTCACAAATCGGCTCTGTGTCGGGGCACTCCTTCAGTGCTTGGTCGGTCATGTACCATTGTCCTGCCCTCACTCCCTGCTCATGCAGAGCATAACGTGAAAGTTCAGGGTCTTCTCAGGCCTTTCCTGAGCATGTGTGCTGAGCAAGTATGCATGTGGTCTTCTCAGCTCCCTTGGTATACATGGGAGTTTTTAAACACCCTTATTACCCTTTCCCAGCCTCTTCCTTTCTGGGCTTTTCAGTCTGTTTATAGCCTATCCTGGTTGTTATCCCTTTCCCCAGGCTGCTATGGCCAGCACTTTTGCCTTTAAATGTTTTTGGCAAATGTCACCTGGGGAGTTGCTTCAGCCCTGGGGGCACTTTAAGTTAGGTGAAACAAAGGCAGGCTATTGCACTGGTCCTTCAGGGAGCTGCCAGACAGGTTCAAACACTCAACCACAGTTCTGTGAGAACAGGTCTGTATTGCTTCTTCTCACTAGCACCTGGCACCAGGAACACACGGCCATCTTCACTGCCACTGCCAGTCCGGGGAATAGAGGTGGTAGGTGGACAGTTCAGAATGTCATGACCTTCTCTCAAACAATACAGCAAGCAGGTTTCTTCATTATGTTTTCCCCTGGTTGTAAGTTTTTCACTGGATTCTAGCGTTCTATAAAAGTTGATTCCGACAGTTTGTGCCTGGTCATTGTTGCTTGGTTATTGCCAGAGAGCTGCTTATACTGTATCTGCTTTTGTCAAGAACAAAAGAATAAGATGTTTTTTAAAATATCAGTGAAACTATAATACTATTTAATGTCATCAATGATGATGGTCTTTAATCAAAAGCATTCTTATACTTGGAAATATGTTGCTCATAAGGGACCCAAATATCTTTGGTGTAGATTTGCTCAATGCTGCAAGTCTTCAGTGATCACTGTAATCAGTTATTAGAAGTAGACTTTCATCATCAGAACACTTATTTAAATATCAGAAATGAATTAAACTTTCTGAGAATTGTAGTATATTTGTGTTCATTTTTATAAAATTAAGGAAATGCCAATAAAGTCCTTTAATAGTCTACAAGCTGATGGCAGCCCACTCACACTCCAAGGCTTCTTGGTTTCCTGTTTTGAAGGGAGTGCACGTGCTACTGATGCTCTGACTTTTCAAATGTTACAGCTTTCTCTAGGCCCACGAATTCAGTTTGAGATTTTTAAGAGCCATATTTCTTATTACAGTGAAGTAGTAATTTCTTTGTGTAAATCTTATGAATCTACTTTCTTCTTGCCTCTTTAAGATATTTCCACTCTATTTGGCAGCATCTGAAAAAAAATTCATCTATTTGCAAACATACCAAAAGCTTATCTAAAACTATACTAGTTTTTAGTTTTCTAAAGTCTAGTGAGATGATATAAAGGAAATACTAAAGGTAGGAATAAATTTGTAAAGTTTAGGGCAGGATCTGTGTGGTTTTGTTTTTCTTATGGTACTTTACATGTAGTAGATAAAAATACTAAACGGATAAAGTAGAAAACTACAGCTAGCAGTAGCTTAGGATATAGTGTTTCATGGGGCAAAAATATGTTTGGGAAACAAAACTATTTTCTTCTTAGTTATTTTCCTGATAATGGATATTTTTCTGCATCTCTTTTATGGTGTGATGAAAACAAAATAAAAATATATATATATCCTCTTTCTCTTTTTAACCTCTAATGGTATTCACTTTTTTTTTTTAATATAAACTAGCCAAAAAATAAAGGGGAACAAGAAAATTGGCTAGAATTCTCAAAACATGTAGCTCCATTGTTGAAAACAGACACAGCTAGCAAATTTGTAGTTGTCTGAACAAATATACTTTTAAATTCAACATATCAAAACAAATATGTGAAATGACTAAGTCATAGATAACACATTCTGTGCTAATAAAATGGTTTCCCAAGTATTGAATTCCTTGCTTTCTACCTCCCCTCAACCCAATAAAGCAAAAGCCACTATTTTTCCTGTTACTTAATCATTTCTAGACAGTTATTTTTTCTAAATTTGTTTATGGAGACATAGAGATGAGCTTTTATTACTGATCAGAAATTAGTCATTTAAATGTTTGATTATATAATTGTACATATGAAACCTATGTAATTTTATTAACCAATGTCACCCCAATGAATTTAACTTTAAAAAATTATGGTAGGATATAGTGTGAAAAACAGACAGATTTTAAAATTTCAGAGCAACTTTGGTTGGCAGTAGGGAAAACAAGATAGCTGAGACTTGCCTACAAATATTAAAAATGTGATTTTTTAATATAAATACAAAATTTTATTCCTTTATACAACTAATGGAATATGGATCGAACCACTAGATTATTTAAAAAAAAAAAACAAAACAAAATAAAACAGTGGTATAAAAACTACAAATAAAGTTAGTTATAAATGCTAATTCAAGGGTATATAACAAACTATAGGAGTTATTTTGTGATATTATCTAAGAGAGAAACGTTTAAAAAGCTAAGATTTAAGGAGTGTCAGAATTATCTAAAATGACTGAAGGTAAGCCTGATAGAATTAAAGATTTGGTGTATTTTCTTTTAGTTTACACGTTTCTCTCCATCTTTTGCCTTGCTTGGCCCCTCACTCTCCCTTCTCCCCTTCCTCCCCCCTTTCTCTTTTTCCTTCCTTGCTATTTATTTGTTGAAGAAACCAAGTCATTACTGTCAACTTTCCCACGGTATGGATTTTGCTGATCGCATCCCTGTATGTAATATAATGTTTTTTTTGGTCTTCTATATTTTCTGTAAATCGATAGTTGGATCTAGAGGCTTGGTCACATTCAGGTTTATTTTCTCTCTCTTCTCTCTCTCTCTCTCTTTTTTTTTTTGGAGGGGCAGAACTGGCAGTGCACATAAGGTCTAGTTGTTTCTCTTTTCGTGATGTTAACATTCAGTAATAATTATGCTGCGGTCCATTCATTACAAGTTGCAAAATGGTGAGGTGATTTTTATCATTTATTAATTTATTAACTGTTACTTTAAAAATTTTTAGAGATAACATACACTATATGTGTGTGTATATATATGTCTAGATGAAGATTAATGTGCAGAAGTTTTGCTTTCAGTGAATGTTTTCATTCTAGTCATTGCTTAGATTCTTTTGTGCTTTTAGAGCTGACTGCTGAAAAATTGAAGAAACAGAATATTATGGTTTTATTGTACTTTTGAAGAAGTCAAATGTCTAAGCTAATTTATTAAAGAATTTGTCATTTCTTGTCTTAACACTTTCCTGAAGAATGTGTTAGAGTTGAAACTGTTATTTGACTGAGAAACTTACAGGAAATTTTTTGTGAGCTTTCAAATTTATAGCCGTCACAGTCTGTGGTCATCTTTAGGTAAAGCCCTACATTAAGCTGCCAGTGTTTATGTTCTCAGGCAAATTTATTTTTTCCTAAATCTCATGAAATTGTTAGTGCTCTATTCTAAGTATATTACTTTTTTAACAGTGGGGGATCGTAAAATAAATGAAGTTTTAAGATACATTTAAGATAAGCTGCTTGCTCTAAGTCAGTTTTCCCTGGTACATCCTGCCTTGGCTGCAGCTGAGTGGCAAGTGGGTAAGTGTTCTGTGTGGCATTAAAGTTGGTGAGGAAATCTGGACGTCAGAACCCTTAATATAACCCACTCTCTAGGTTTAATATCCAACTTGCTCTATATTGTTTTGAATGAACTTTGGGGCACGAGGTACCTTACCTTTTTAAAAATAAGAGCCCAAACTAAAGCATTCTAGTAGTCAAATTTCTGGTTCTGATCCAAAGGCAATTTCTGGTTATGGTCTAGATTTCAGTGATTATAGTATAGTATTCTACTATACCACACCACCAACTCTCCCCAGCATGAACAAGGTAGACCACATATCATTTTTATAGATAAAGTAATTAAGACTCAGAGAGATATAGTGAATGCCACTCTATAATAAATGGCTGCACTAGAATTGGAATCCAGGTCTTTGTGATTCCAAGCCTGTGTTTTTTCCACCATAGCAGACTGAAGATGAGAGAGAAAGAGGTGGCAGAGACGTAATCTAAGGAATCGCTGTGTTATTTCCAGTGAGAGATGATCAGGGCCTGAAACAGGCAGTGGAAACAGAAGCAAGATTTAAGGGTTTCGCTTGACATGGTAGCAGATTAGATGTGAGGAGTGAGAGAATAAAATGATCGAAGATGTGAGTTTCCTGGTCCTAGAAGAATGGTCGTGGTGGGAGAAGCAGTTTAGGGGAGGCGTGCCCTTTATTTCTCTTTCCGCATGGAATTCTGTATGTTGATTGAGGTGTTCGTGGTGTATTTAGTTAATGACATTCAGTGGGAACTTCAAAATTAAGGATTCTGCTCAGATTATTTGGAGTCTGTTGGTAAGGAGTAAAGGGAGTTAAAGGGCAGGGGGTGATATATTCTTAATTCTTGTGTTGTTAATTCTGTGGCACTTACCTAAAGAATTGTAAATTTCATAATTCTACCAAGGAACTTCTCTGAGTTTTATAGCCTCACCAAATCCCCACTGTGACAGACCCCATGTTTCTGCCCACATTTATGTTGCTATATTTTTCTCCTCTAGTTAATGTAGATTAGAAAAAAGACACCATATAAGTATTGAATAAACAGTAGTTAACAGCCAGTATGTTGAAAGAAAGGAATTCATGTGTGCAGTTTATGGTCGGATGATGTCACAGCGACTGCTGCATATTCTCTTGCACAATTCCTGCTCTGTGGAAGATTTGTACAAATAATAACATTGGCGAGATGACTCTTAGCTATAAGCCAAGAAATTGTATTGAAACTACATATCAGATATTAGTTACCTATTTCAGTGTGTGTTTCATTTTTTTTTTAACTAAGTCTTCCCTAGACCTATATGTGGTCTCCCTCCTGGGAACTTGAAAGCACGTAAAATTTAAAGACATTCAGTTAGTTAGCCCTTAGGAAGTAACACTCACAGGTACTAGTTAACTCCCGTTTTTGATTATCTAGCTGAATTATAAACTTAAAGGGGAAGGGGAACCGTGAAAGGCTTGATATTTTTCCCAATGGTTAACCATTAGGCCTTGAACCTAGTAGAAAGTACCTGTTGGTTAAGTCTCTAAATATAAATTTAATTTGGCTCTCTTTGTATTTTACTAAATAATAAAAGTTATTTTATCTTTAATACCTAACACTGTGTTAATAATTTATGAGAAATAAAAACATAGAAGACAGTCTCAGCCCTTGGCCCTTGAGACATGTACAGTCTTGAGTGGTGTTTGTAATTAATTAGGTGACAGAATGCTTGACTTTGTTAGAGGATTTGGGTGTCAGATTATGGACAGAGCATTAAGTTCTGAGGCTAACAGGAGTGAAAAATGAAAGTTAAATGATGGTGCTGTCAAGTACAATTTGCAGACTAACTCTCCAACAGTCTCTTTGGTATAATATCACTTTAAATTTCATAGGAATAGTTCTCACTGAAGAACTATCCAGTAGTAATGAAACTTGATTTAAAACCTTTGATGATTGGTTCATTTTTAAAAGTCATAGAATTGTAAAGTGGAGCAGACCTGAGGGGACTTCTGTTCCCATTCCCTCTTTTTCCAGATATGGAAAGGGACCCCAGAATGTTTGGTTAATTGAACCTTGGCTAAATTACCCCAGCTATTTGCAGACAGAGTAGGCGCTTGAACATGGGTTTTCGACTCCGTGGCTTCCTCTTATATAACTTACTATTGATCTCAGTACATAGTAACCGAAGCATTTATGTTATTACCATATTTTCAGTTATTTGCTCATTTGTTTTTTATATTATTCCTGCAAAATAGTCAAGAAAAGTTGTCTCTAATTACAGAAAGGAAAATGTAAGTGATTTGTTCATCATGTACTAAGAAATTAGCAAAGCTATGGCTGGAACCCAGATTTTCTGTTTGGGAGTGTGTTGCTTTTTTCGCACCACCAAACTGTTTTTCCCATGTTGTTGCCAGTAGTATTATTTCCAGATTATTCACACTCCGAAACTGAGTCAAACTGAGAACATTTTTAAGAGTGATGGACTCTTTCGTAAGGGGAGATGATCCAAGCAGAATTCCACTTGCATTAACTTGGCTGGCTCTACTGCATTTGAAATTTGAATTTACCACTGACTGGAGTTTGAGGCTAGGGGACAATTCCTACATTGAATTATAGATATAAATAGGTCTGTAGGTAATAACTGCTTTCATTCATCACAATAGTGTTAAAACTGTATTGAAATGTAACATATAGTCTTTTAAAAAATATATTTTATCGAATTGTAATATACATCCAAAAACATGCTCATAGTCATAAGCCTACAACTTGATGAATTTTCACATTTGAACACAGCTATGTAACTGGTACCCAGTTCAAGATCATAACCAGCCTCCCATAAACTCTCTCTACACTCTCTTCTGCTCTCATCCTGCTCCCCGTCGAGGGTAACCACCATAGCAGGATAGTCTAGAGCAGCGGTCCCCAACCTTTTTAGCACCAGGGACCAGTGCTCCTGTGAGAATGTAATGCTGATAATCTGAGGTGGAGCTGAGGTGGTGATGCTCACGCTGGCTGCAAATACAGATGAAGCTTCGCCTGCTGGCTCACCGCTCACCTGCTGTGTGGCCCAGTTCCTAACAGGCCATGGACCAGTACCGGTCCACAGCCCAGGGGTTGGGGATACCTGTTTTAGAGGTCAGATACTTCATTAGTCAGGGTTGTTCTATTTTTTGTTGTCTCGTTCACACAAAAATAATGGCTAAAGATAAAATCAGAATTTCCTCATTACCAAGGCTTATTTACCAGTTTAATATTCAACCACAATATTAAAATCTCTGGGAGATTTAAACCACGCAGCTTTAGAAAACTCCTAGAATGACTTTGTTTTCTGAAACAAAGCACAGAGTAGCAGGAAATATAAGAATGGATATAGAACAGAGTGTGTCCCCCAAATCCCCGTGACTGTTCCCCAATGTGGAGGAAGCACAGGGAATGGCTGTAGTGCTGTAATGCAGATCTGTGGTTAAGGAATCAGTGATACATTCCCCTTTCTTTGCCTATCTCTGAATAGTGAAGATAGATTTCTAATATAAATAATAGAATTCTCTAGATTTTTAATTCTGCAATTTCTGTGTTAAATGTAACTGTTGTTTCCCAAAACTTTAAAACAATTGGTAAAATTCTATCTTAATTTAAAATACATTAACGTGTGACATCGTCTTTGCTTTTCCTGTTTCCTGTCAGGACCCCTGAACAGTGCCCCAGCGTCGTTTCGTTGCTGTCGGAGAGTTACAATCCTCACGTGCGGTACGGAGCAGCCATGGCCCTCGGCATCTGCTGTGCCGGTACAGGAAACAAGGTACAGCCCAGAGCCAGTGGCTCAGTTCTTTCCTGGCGCCAGATCGTTTTCCCTCACAGAAAAGTTTATGGAACAGCTGTAAAAACACAAGTGTGGTGTGATCTGTAAGACTTGACTTGCCTCCCAAAGCTCCCCAGAACTTCCTTGCTTCACTGTGCTGGATGGCTCAAAGCCCTTTAAGAACAAACCAGCACATTGCATGGGTGGCTGTCATAGAAACAGTGCTGTTGACTTTTTGAAAGCATTGATGTCTTTTAAAAAAAGAAAAGGAAAGAAGAAAGTGATAAAGTATTGTTTTTCTTTAAAAAATTAGTCTGGTCATTTTACACAGTTATTTTACATGTTTAATTTGCATAATTTGTATTATAGAAATCGAGGTTCTCGTCTGAGGCCAGCAAAATCAACTCAGTTTGATTTGCTTTGTTTCGTTTTAAGCAAATCACTGAACTGCCATTTGCCTGTTTTCTCCTTACAATCAATAGGTAACTTGATATTTGTTAAGCCCTCAAAAGTGACAGAGCTGGGTTAAGCAAACCGATGATTTGGAAAACAGTTCATCTTGAAATACGTAAAGTGCTGCACTGTTGCTTAAGTAACAAAGTATTTTTGGTTCACAGCAATGACATAATCATCACATTTACCTTTGACAGCACACGTGCATACATCTTGGCGAACTTTTCTTTTAAAAAGGCAGGCAGCGTGTGTGTGTGTGTGTGTGTGTGTGTGTGTGTGTGTGTGTGAGAGAGAGAGAGAGAGAGCGCGCACACGCACACACATGATCTTGCTCCCAGTGCCACCACATCAGAGGGAAGGCGTCACTTTATCATCTCTTGTTCAAATTAAAATAAAACAAAGCATAGTTATTAGTTTATTGATTGATTCCAGGAATTAAATTTTAATTTGCTTGATGTTTTCTCTAAAAAGGGTATTAGTATTATATACAAATAATTTTTTCTAATCACGTAAAACATAATTGAAGCTAGGAATTGAAATAGGCATTTTTACTAAATTTGGCAAGACTTGCATAAAAATTTATGGAGACATCCCCTTCCAGTATTCTTGTTCTTCCTCCTTACCCTGCTTTATTTTTCTTCATAGCACTTATCACCACCTAACATATTTTTACACCTTTTTTATTTATTGTCTGTCTCCTCTTCACTGAAATGTAAAGAGCCTGAGAACAGTATGTTCAGTGCTGGAACCTAAAGTCAGACCTGGCACATAGTAAACTTTCAGTAAATAATTTGTCAAGTGAATGACAGAGTGAAGATCATGTAAGGATATGATGGTGAATAAGTTGGACATGGTCTCTGCCCTCACAGACTTTTGTTTTTAAAATGTTTTCATTTCTTTTGGGTGAGAAATTCTTACATGAGAATGTATCTTCAGTTTTATTAGAAATGTCATTAGGTATATAAAATGCAGTTTATAGAAATTGGCCTTCATTGTTTTCTGGGACACATCTGTTCCAAAGGAAAAATATAGTTGGATGTTTTACTAAGTATTTCTCCTCTCAGGTCTTTAGTAGACATTTATGTCAGGCCTCATAAGTTACATGTAAATTAGATATTTTTTCTTTACAGATTATTCTAAAGTTAATATGATATCTAGAAGCAAATGTTCTTTACACAACATCTGACAAGTTAATTCAATGAAGAATTTTATTACTCATACTAAACAAGTCTGCTTTATTTCTAGTTAGTTTGTATCATCTACATATCAATACCTGTCTGACTGAAGTTTGGTGATTTGATTATTTTCGTTTCTTAAAACCTAAAACATCTCTTCTAAAACATATCTTTGATGTTATATCACATACCTCAAAGGCCAAGTTAGTGTCTTTTAACTTGTAGATTGGAAATTGGTTATATTTTTATCATAACTACTTTATAAACAGTATTGACAGTATGTGAGTAATGTTTGAAAAACACACCTCTGTACATTGTCATTACATTTTTCAGCAAAGTGGGGCTAAAGAGAACACTTATCTGGTATTTTTATTAACTGTTATTAGCTCTGATTTTTAAAACACAAATACAGTCATGCACCAAATAATAGTTTTTCAGTCCCATAGGATTATAATGGAGCTGAAAAATTCCTATCATTGAGCGGTGTGGTAACCATGGTAACATTAGGTTAGTGCAGCACGTTACTCATTCACGTGTTTGTGGTGATGCTGTTGCACACAAACCTACTGCATTGTCAGTCGTAGCAAGGATAGCACATGCAGTCACAGTAGTGGGCTGTGCCGTCTACGCCTGCGCAAGTGCACTCTGCAATGTTCGCATGACGGAGTCACCTAGCTACTCATTTCTCACAGTGGGTCCTCATTGTAAGCTGTACATGAGTGTAAATCCACATGTAAGGAAGTCTAAAGTCATTTTCCCCAAAAAAGAAAGAATTCAGTTTATTCTTCGTTTCCTTGGTCTTGGAACAAAAGATATTTGAGAAATATAAGAAATATGTTTGATAACCTAACATGAACCTCACTTTCTCTTTCTTTTTGACCTCTTTTTACCTCAGGACAGGAGCACTCGTGTTCTACAAGGTTCCTTTTCACTTACCATCAATTATATCAAAACTAAAAGTATTCTCAGTTCTGAACTATTGCATCTAGTTACCCTTAAATTAACTTTTTATTACAGTGCGATGAAAATATTGACTTAGAATGACAGTGACTAACTTGAAAATCCAGCTATATCAACTTTATTTAAGGCTGTTTTGTTTTGTTTTTTAATGATTTCAGGAAGCAATTAATTTGCTAGAACCAATGACAAATGATCCTGTGAACTATGTGAGGCAAGGAGCTCTCATAGCTTCAGCTCTCATCATGATCCAGCAAACTGAAATTACTTGTCCAAAGGTGAGCAAACTAATCCTCTACAACAGAGCTGGTCTGGGCTTTTTTAGTAACTTATCTTCTTTTGAGGATATTTTTACCTCAAATATGGTAAACGCTGAACTCATAGGAAGTAAGAAGGTTAGGAGGATGGGAAAACTTTAAATGCATTTTTTTACAGATTTATGGTCACTTTATTAATTCAACTATATAGCCATTTTTGAAAAGTTAGAATTCATGTATTGATGAAATCATAAAAATCGGTGGGATAACTTGTTCCTCTGAGGTAGGATACAAACTCAGGCGGTCCATAACTTCTTTGATCCATCCTTTCATGGTCATGAAAAGGTCTTTGGTCACATTGTATAGTACACACAATCTCCGTTTAGAAATGAGTACATCCAGATTCTCTGTTAGTGTCATTACCCTCTTGGGTGATCTCTTGGGCAGAGTTTCAGATGGCTCCAGAACAGCTTTCTTTCCCTCTTGACCAACAACTATCCAAAGAAATACTCCTGCATATTTTGCCAATGTTGTAGGAGGGGATATAATAGGCTCTCAGTACAGCTTTGCCTGCCTCTCCCTCTGTCTCTCTCGTCCTCTCTTCCTGCCTGCTCTTCTCCTTATCTGTCTTTCCTTCCCCTTTCGTCCCCCCTCCCCACTCTCTCTTTTTCTCTCTCTCTGCTTATGCCTCAGTCGATAGCTGATGCCTTTTATTTTATGTGCCAGATGTCAGTGCACAGTGACCACTGATCATATTCAGCTCTCCAGGTGGTCCCTCTGAAGCCCATCTCTAGACTTGGAGTGAGGGGGAAAGACTAATAACCCAGCTTTACCCCATAGAAATCCTCTTCACATATTCTGCTACAATCCATGCCTCATATATGCCCAGCAGATTACTCTGTTAACAGATTTTGAGACAATTATTTTAAAATCTCCTCTTGGCAATCTCTCAGACCTCATGTTAGAGTTTAATAACTAATGTATCTTGGCGCTTAAGCCAAAACTTCTCATTTCGTTGAGAAGTAGAAAAATGTATAGATCTTATTTACATGTACTAAAAATTACTATGTTTGATACATTAAATAAATGCGATAGCTTTTGCAATAATTTCAGATCTTTTTTTTTTTAATTTTATTATTAGTTTCATGTATACAGTACATTGGTTAGACATTTACGTAGTTTATATAACTATCTCCCTGATTGCTCTTTCTCTCCTCTGGCTCTAAACCTAGCCATAACATTACTGCTAACTGCATTCCGTATGCCATGCTCCCCATCCCCATGTCCATCTATCGACTACTAATTTGTACTTCTTTAACCTTTGCCCCTATTCTACGAGCCTCCCCAACTGCCCCCCACTGTGGCCATCACCAGATTGTCTTCTATATTTGTGAGTCTGTTTTTGATTAGTTTGTCTTTTGTTTCTTAGATTCTGTATGTCAATGAAATCATATGGTATTTATCTTTCTCTGTTTGACTTATTTCACTCAGAGTAATAACCTCTAAGTCCATCCATGCCGTTGTGAATGGTAGGATTTCATTATTTTTAATGGCTGAGTAGTATTCCATTGTATATATGAACCATAACTTCTTTATCCAATTGTCTGTTGATGGGCATTTAGGTTGCTTCCATATCTTTGCTATTGTAAATAGTGCTGCCATGAACATAGGGATGCATAGGTATTTACAAATTATTGTTTTGGTTTTCTTTGGATAATTTCTGGGTCAAAAGGTATATCCATTTTTAAGTTTTTGAGATACCTCCAGACTGTTTTCTATAGTGGCTGTACCAAGTTGCAGTCCCACCAACAGTGTATGGGGACTTCCTTTTCTCCACATCCTCACCAGCACTTGTTATTCTTTGATTTATTGATGACAGCCATTCTGACAGTTGTGAGGTCATATCTCATTGTGGTTTTAATTTGCATTTCTATGATGATTAGTGACATTGAGCATCTTTTCAGATATCTATTGGCCATCTGTATTTCCTCTATGAAGAAATATCTGTTCAGGTCTTCTGCCCATTTTTTAATAGAATTATTTGTTTTTTGTTGTTGAGTTGTATGAATTTTTAATATATTTTTGGAAATTAACCTCTTATCAGATGTATCATAAGCAAATATCTTCTCCCATTCAGTTGGTTGTTTTTTTCATTTTGATGATGGTTTCCTTTGCTGTGCAAAAACTTTTTAGTTTGATATAGTCCCATTTGTTTATTTTTCCTTTTGTTTCACTTGCCCAAGGAGTTGTCCAAAAAGACATTGCTAGTAGCAATATCAGAGAGATTACTGCCTATATTTTCTTCCATGAGTTTTATGGTTTCAGGTCTTATGTTTAAGTCTTTAATCCATTTGGAGTCTATTCTTGCATATGGTATAAGAAGGTGGTCCAGTTTCTTTTTGGGCATGTGTCTGTCCATTTTTCCCAACATCATTTATTGAAGAGACTGTCTTTACCCCACTGTTTATTCTTGCCTCTTTTGTCATATATTAAGTGAGTGTATAGCCATGGATTTATTTCTGGGCTCTCTATTCTGTTTCATTGATCAGTATATCTGTTTCTGTGCCAGTACCATGCTGTTTTGATTACTGCAGGCTTATAGTATAATTTGATATCAGGTAGTGTGATACTTCCAATTTTGTTGTTCTTTCTCAAGATTGCTGTGGTTATTCTGGGTCTTTTATTAAAGGTTCCATATAAATTGTAAGATTATTTGTTCTACCTCTCTAAAAAATGTCATTGGTATTTTAATAGGGATTGCATTGAATCTATAGATTGCTTTGGGAGATCTTTTCATTCTTAACTTAAAATTAGGATAATTAACAGCCTTGTATTCTGCTCCTGTGTGAGAAGTCAAGAAATTGACAACAGAAAAAAACATTGGCACACTGTCTTCTGCCTCATCGAGCAGGTGTAGAACAGCAGCCTATTTTCAGCAAAGTAGATTGATGGAGGGGATAGAGAAAAATTTCTAGAACTCATTGATTATTTATTCTCATTTTATGGAACTTTACTTAATAAATTTCAGTTTCTAAGCAGTTGCTATCAGTTTTATTTTTTTTATTCGGCACTCCCCTCTCTGTGTCAAAATTATTTTTTAAGACTTCGAAAAATTGAATTATTGCAAAGATAGAATCAGACTTCTCTTCCTGTTTTAATAATATTAATGTTATTCTGTCTTCTAGAACATAAACATTTTTTCAAACAGACCACATTTCTTTTTAGTTTTTGTTTTTAAATATAGCAGTTATATTATGAGTAGCTTTTGCATCTTTTATTTTTGTTTTTGATCTTCTGCTGATCATTTTCAGTTGGAGGTTATCCAACTGAGTAATGTCATTAAAGAAGGAAATTTAGGCCATGGAATGCACTTCCCCTAATGGTAATATATAGATACTTATTCACTTTGACCTCATATGTCAGTTTCATGTTATTTGTATTGTGAACAAGATAAATGTTTTACCAACTTCCCATCCTCTGCTCTAGGACTTCAATGATTTTACAATCATAAGCTCTACACCAACAATGGCAGCATCCTTTGGAACGGGTGGGGTGGGGTAGGCTCTGTAATTTGTTCTAAAAAATATACAACAGTTTAAATAATTAGTATTATTAAATATTTATTCTAAAAAATGCAGCAGTTTATTCTAAAAAAATACAGCAGTTTAAATAATTAGTATTATTAAATCATTTCATAAAACATTGTTGAACCTAGTCTTAGCTGATGTGAACACGTGGGGCTCACTTCCATCTTTAGGTTGTGTCATAATGTTGAGTATTGATTAAGAATGCTGAAATGTTGTTATGGCTGGTAGCCTTTGCTATTAATATAGACTTGGTGGAGAAAGTCAAGTGTGTACCCCCACCGACTACAAAAGCAAAACTGTGTGTGACAATATAAAAATCAAATATCCTTTCAGGAAACACTATCCCTTAGAGTGACATTATTCGGTGCATTAATTCTTTAAGTTCTATTTTATTGTTTTCTGCTATTTAAGCACATGATAAAGAGCTTTGTGGACCATAGTTTCTGTCATCTCTTATCCGATAATGGCTAATATAAGTACACTGACATTCTTTTGGGGTGGTATGTGACATTTTGCTGAGAAGAAAAAGCTGTTAAGCTCGAAGAGAAGTTCTCAAGGCTACAGAACCCTAGTCACAAAGTTGTAAATTAGTCCATGAAATAAAGTGGAAATGCTTCGAAATCAAAGGTTAGGTGTTAATTTCATCAAGATTATAGTCCCTCCTGAAAGAATCCAAAAGGGACCTTTTTTTCAGATATTTTGCAAGATTTACAATGGAAATTTCCAAAGGAAATGTTTTTATATAATCATAATACACATCACATCCTTTTACAGAATGTTGTCTTAACACCTAGCTCTACATATTGTTGTCTTAGTTTAAGTAACTCTAGTACATTTTTGCTTTTCTTGGCAGTTTTGTGCTCACTCACTCTCACAAACATAAACCTAGGAACATGCATACACCCCTGGGTGGTTACAAACGCAATTTAGAAAGCCCTTAGACCAGAGGTTCCAAACCATTTAACTAGAATAGTATCCTTTGGACATTAACTAGAATAGGTCTTTGGAGCTATTTTCTCTAGAGAATCCAACTCTACTCTTTATGAAGGATTTTTCTTTTGTTTTTTTTTTTGTTTTTTTTTTTTATTAAATGAAATCTACCTTTAGTAGGTATTTGGGACATGTACATAGTAAGTATCATATATAGAATCAGATAAAAATATTACAGTGTAAGAACAGGATCTGATGCTCCTCCTTGCCTAATACTGGCCTACGGTCTGCTGCAAGGAAGCGTCTCCCACCACTAACAAGATGCACTTTTTGAAAGTGGAATCATATTTGGCCAAGGTTAGTATGGTTTTGCAGTTCTAAAATCACAGTTTGAGTAGATTAGGCTTTTGTGAGCCATCATGGTAACCTAGAAGTATTTCTGTAGTGAAATATGTGAACTTTTATAAAATGAAATTATAAGCATGAAATTTTATATTACATGGTGATATTTTACAGCATAACGCATTTGTAAATAGTAATTTATATTTCCATACCATTACCTTAAGATAGGGACTTGGTAATATAAAGGGCTGCAAGCAACTACCATGAACAAAATAATACTAATAAAATTGAGAAGGAAGCTAAAAATATTATTTGGGATATTGCTAATGGGGAAATCCTGATAGTGTTGATGGGAATATCTAAAATTTTCATTTTAGGCATGTTGAGTTTGAGATGGTAGCAAGTCAGTTGGACATAAGATGAGAACATAGGAAAAGAAAGATTTGAGAACTAGCCACAAAGAAATTATGTATGTGTATAGCTCTTTACCTGCAATTCCAAAATCCAAAAAAGCTCTGAAAACTAAAGGAAGTTTGTTTTTAAGGACTCATTCAGCTGCAGAACCTGACCCAATATGAACTCATTTATAACCTTTATCCCATTTAGTGTTACTGTTCAGTCATTTTGCTGCTTCAGAAATATTAACTCGTTCATTTATGGAATATTGCCCCCACATTCCACTGAGAGTATTGCATAAGATGCGGTATATGCACCATGTTAACTTTCTAACTTCTGAATTCCAAAATTCATTTGGCCCCAAGGATTTCATAGAAATAGAGACCTATAGTTCAACTCATAAGAGCAGATGTAATGCCACAGAAAAAGAATAGAAAAGAAAAAAACCACCTGAACCTCCAAAACTGATCCCTCATGTTCAGCCACAGTTCTGTGTTCAGGAAAACAGAAAGAACAAGACGTAGGCAGCCTATGAGTACCCTCAGAAATGACTCCAAGGGACTTTATTTTCTTCTCCCCATTCTTTATTTTTCTCTCTGGCCTTTAAGAGTATGTTTTTCCCCCAGCAGTATAAGGTATAGAGTTAAAAACATGGCAGGTTAAAAATGCATGAATTTGAGGAAGGCAGAATAGAATGCTTGGATCATATAATCATGTGAATAATCATGCAGAACAGAACGCTTGGATCACAGAGTTGATTAAAATTTAATTGTCTCCTATGAGATTATCATAATATAAAATGGGAAATTAATATGATTTTCTCCTACAAATTCTACTCTGTTTTTATGTGAGGAGCATACTATTCATAACAATGAAATTGAGTCAGAAAATCATGATCCCGGTCATGATTGCAGTTAGTCATTGGTGATCGCAAGCAAGCCACTCATTTCACCTGTCTTACTTCTGTTTTCACATTTGTAAAGTGGAGTATGCCAGATGATCTCAAAGTTGACTTCCAAATTTAAGATACTATCCTAACCTAAAATAATAATTTTTATGAAGAATTATAATAATGAGATATAAGTTACTGCTACATAAGTAATAAAATGTGAAGAAAAAATTTCTAATGATTAAAAACTAGCTTTTTAAAATAGTAAACTTAATTAGATAAGCCCATTAAATATTTGCATTGATTTTTTTAATCCACCTTTGAATTTCATTGAATGTTTGCCTGTTGCTTTGGATGCAATTTTATATTTAAATTCTTCCTTATAATGTATATACAGCGCTTTGTCCATTATTTCTTTTTATAAGATCTTGAAATATTTCATAAATCTTTTAGCACATAAAATTTCTAGCCTATAAAAGGTAATTAAGTGTTCATCTAAAATAAGTTCAGAATCAAAGGAATCTGACCTGTTGAACCAGAATAAAAGTATCAAACCTTAGGATTTTTAAAACTAGAAGAGAATTTTGTGATGATCTAATTATGCTGGGTTTTATAGTTAGAAAAAATAAGAGCTAGAGAAGTAAGTAGCATACTAATATTTATATGCTGAGTAGTGGCAGAGTTCTTAGTTTTTTCCATCGCATTCTGTTGCTGCCTATGAATAAAAACGAGAACCATGTTTAAGGAATATAATTTTGTTAGCAGCATTTAAGTTGCCGAAATAATAAGAGGACTAGTAGGATTCTGCCTTGGTATGGTAAGACAGCCATTGAACTATAGATTGAACTATATATAAAACATATGCTTATTGAACCATATATAAAATGCTTTTTACACTTTACATACATGTTACCTCGTATAATCCATACAACAGTCATGTAAGGTAGGTTCTGTGATCTGTAGAGATGAAAAATTGAGACTCAGAAAAGCTAAATAACTTACCGAAACATCTTATTAGAGCAGAGGTATTTATAAGCCAGGGTTGTCTGATTCTGCACTATATCATAATATAGCCTGCTAGACCAAGATGAATGAAGCGGGGGGAGAGATTCTGAAAGAATATTTAATGCATATAAAGACATCACATTAGGAAACTCAAATTCAATATTTTCTGCTTTTGGCAGATTTGGGGAGCTCCATGTGCTTCTTGAACAAGCAGACTTCTTCCTGGGTGCCTACCATTTGAAAAGCACTGGTGGGAAAACAGAGAAGTGTAAGATGTAGAAGAAACAAAAATAGTTTCCTTATTGTCATCCAAACACTTTTAAAGGAATCACAACTGTATTAAGAACGTATATTTTATAAATAGTATTTTCTAATTGTAAAAGCAATATATATTAATTTTAGAAAATGCAGAAAAGAATACAGAAGCAAACAAAAATTACCAGTAATCTCATCCTAAATGAGCCAGCACATGTTTCATTTTGGTTTGTTCCTTTTAATAAGAGTAATTATTGTGACATGTCCTCAAAAAATTGTGTGCATAGTGAAAATTTTTATATGTGAATACACTCGATCCAAAATATACCTCACACTTTCACTGAAGAGTAGTTTACTTTAAGGTAAACGTGAAGGACCACACCTGTAAAGAAATCTGTAAGGTTGATGGTAAGCAGAATAGCTGGAATTCACAGTGCAATGAAAGCCTTACTGTTCCCTTGAACTATTTAAGCCTGCTGGCTAACAGTGGTGCCGTATGAAATCGCATTCAACATTTCCTTGAGTCTGAATCATCCACTGTGGAATGAGGATTGAAAACAGAACTGGTGCTCCCATACCAGAAAAACCTTAACACCGTGATTTCAACCATGGAGAACTGTGTTGTATTCAGATCTGGTCCTTCTCCCTCTCCTTTTGAATGTTATGAAATTCAGAAGTCAAGTTTCATTACCAATTGAGCAACCTGTTTCTTACTCTAAAATGACACAACAAATGAATAGAATTAGACTATAATTCTTTTTCTTGTTCCTTCAGGTGAATCAGTTCAGACAGCTGTATTCCAAAGTCATCAATGATAAACATGATGATGTCATGGCCAAGTTTGGCGCTATTCTGGCCCAGGGAATATTGGATGCAGGTAAATGTTTTTAAGTCTTCTAACTTTATTTACCTATTTAAACTAAATCCAGTGAATTAACTATATGATGTGGTAGAAATTGAATCTGGGGTAAATTATACCTGGAGAAAATTTGGAGCCTACAGTTCATAGAAATAATTTAGTAGAGTTGCTAAGAGTGTAGACTGAATACCAGTCCCTTTACGGCAGTGATCCCCAAACTTTTTGGCACCAAGAACCTTTGCTCCCAATACCTGAGGCGCTGAGGCGGAGCTGAGGTGGTGACGGTAGCACTGGGAGCAGCTGCAAATACAGATGAAACTTAGCTCACTTTCCTGGTGCTCACCTCCTGCTGTGCAGCCCAATTCCTAACAGGCCATGGACCCATACTGATCTGCGGCCTGGGGTCTGGGGACCCCTGCTTTACAGTACTAGCTATATAACCTTGAGAAGTTATTTCCCCCTTTCTGTCTGTTTTCTTGTCTTATAAAGTCTACCTCCTGGTGTTGGGAGGATTAAAGATACATGTAAACCAATTAGAATGGTGCCTATCATTTAATATTCAATGAGAGTTGGCTGGTTTTTTTCCCTATAATTTTATTAATATATATTAGTTTTAAACAGTTGACATTGGACAGTTTTCGAGGAAAAAAATAGGTTTTCGGCAAATTCTAGCAACCAAGTCATCCTAAAATAAGATACTTGGAATATTTGCCTAATAAATGTGTAGCACACTGGGCTGTCTGGCTCCTGAATTCATGCCCTTCACCACTACAGTGTGGTTTATTTCAGAAGAGACGGGCTGTAGAACGGTGTGTGTTCGTACCTTGGGCTTGAAGTTCGTTTGACATACGTCTTAACTGTTGTTACTGGTGACAGTAGGGTAGAAGAGAGCCAGCCTGTCTGTTTCATTATACCAGTATGTGATTCCTTTTCTTACTCTACCTTAGCCATGTAAAATATAATCTTTTTTATTAACATTTGTTAATTTAAAAGGTAAAGAATAGTATCTCAAGGTTTTCATAGTAGTTCTATTAATAGATGAACATTTTCTCAAATTTATTAGCCATCTGCATTTAAGTTTATTTTGTTATTTAACAAAATAAACTTAATTTTGTTTTCTAATTGCTGTGTTTTTTAACCGTATCAAAGTTTTTGGTGTCCTTGTTTAATAATTTTAGATAATCTCTTTTATATGGTCTTTTTTTAAATCTCTGTCTCCTTTCTAATTTGTTTTATTTTCTCTTTTTCTTGATTGGATTTGCTAGAGATTTCTCTTTTCGTTTGTTTATATTCTGATGCTACTCTTTTTTCCTCTAAATTCTTTATTTTTGCTCAGACCTTTTATTTGCTTTTTCTTATCTTAGGACACTGGTGCTCTTTTCTAAGTTTTTGAGGCAAATATTCTCTTTTAATCCACTTGTTTAGTGGAGTCTTTTGTTTTAATTTTCCAAGAAGTTAAAAGTTTTCTGCTTAAATTTTTAGCATTAGGTACAATTTGTATTTCTCTCTTTGTAAACACAGTTCCTTGCAACTATATGTAAATAAGGTACTATTCTATAGTTACTTTAGATAAAGTAAACCATTTCACTTCTCAATGGTGTTCTCTCCTGTGTATAAACAACACAGAAATTGATATGCCATAGTTTCTCTCTCCTCCTTCCTTACCACTTTTCAGTATTTTTATATTATGTTTACATTGTCATGGTTTATAACATTTGCATTTGCTTGTAAAGTCCTAGTTCTCACAGTTTAGTCTTAGTTTATATTTAAATGGATTCAGTGCTTAGCACCATTTCTTTTATTGCTGTTTCTTTTTCCTGGGTACTGTACTAAGGCTTGACATTTAATTGGCTGGATTTTATCAGCCCTTAGTTTATATTCAGCATCAGTCTGTATGGGTTTTGACAGATGCGTAATGCTATGTATCCACCACTACAGTGTCATACAGAGTAGTTTCAGTGCCCTAAAAATTCTCTGTGTTCCACATTTTCGTCCTTCCCTCCCTACCTACTATCCCCTGGCAACCACTGATCATTTTATTGTCTCTATAGCTTTAGTTTGTCTTAGAATCATATAGTATAGAGCCTTTACAGATTGGCTACTTTTGATAATTAGATTTTAAATAGGATTTAGGAGTGTTGTTTTACTATTCCACAATCTTTTTTCCTTCCAGCTGCCACTTTTTGGAGTTTGTAGTTTCAGACTACAACCCTTTACTTGTTCATTTAGTAAACTACAATTTTTTGCTGGTTTTCATTGTATTAGAGTTTTTGCTAGAATTGGGGGAGGATAATTCTGTTTCAGCTTTATTCGGCCACCTTTACTAGAAGTTCTCTCTGTTTTCCCCTCCTTCCTTCCTTCTTTCTCCTTCCAACTCTTTATTTTACAAGTGTTTATTTGTCATGCTCCCATCAAGTTTGATGCTTCCATTCCATTTCTCTATTTCTCTGTTATATTGGCTCTTGCATTCAGTATTTTAGTGGTTAGTTCATAAAAGTCTGTGCTGTTGTGTTCACTAGTATGAGTATAAAATTATTCTCTTACCCCCATTTTACTTTAATATCCTATCCTTCAAAACTGTGCTGCAATTGCATTAGAAAAATGTATAGTCTTGCACTCTCTCTCTCAGAAGTTAGTGGTAATTGAGAAAATCTGGAGAGGACAACTTCAAAGGAATGAGTGAAGTTATGAGAACTCACTCAATGATTTGATCTCTTCAGGGAGAAAAGCTGAAGAGTAAGGCTTCTGATTGAAGTTTGTAAAACTGTAAACATTATCAATAGGAAAAACTTCTTTGTTTTATAATAGAACAAGAGGCTAGTTTAGTTTCTAAGTCTGAAGAAAATAGGTTTCACTGAAAGAAAAGGAAATTTAGCTTCAAAACTTAAATCAAATATCACATTCTCTAAGAAACCTTTCCCCCTCTTCTTCTGCCCCAGCCAGTCTCTGCCTTGGGTTAATCCATGCTTAACTGTATGTTCTCAGTAGTACCCGGGTTTATATCAATACTTTTATGCATTAAAATAATGCATAAAAGTATTATGCATTCTCTAATAGATTGCAGGCTCCTTGGGATCCTTTTTAGTATTTTATTCAAAATTCTCAATATATAGTAAGCATTCAGTGAACGCAGGGGCTCAAGTAGGGAAGAATACAAGCAGATAATAAATTTATATAACTCATTCTTGTTGGAAAAACAAAATTAAAATGAGCCTGATTTTTTTTCCGGTTAAAATCTTAAATATCCATAGCAAGGTATTAAGAAAATCTAGATTATTTGGTTGAATAATAGAACTCTGATTCTTATAAAAACTTTAAATGCTCTTTGGTTGAGTAAAGTTGATACTCAGTTCCTGACTCCAAGCAAAATGTGAAGACATCCGTGAGATACTGAGATTAAGAGGTTAAGGAAAGTGAAATGTGAGCAAAAGTAATCCAGAATTGGAAATCAAGGTAGGATGGTGACTAGGCACAGACAAGTCCCATTGCATAGGCTATATTATGGAAACTAAAAGATTTGTGTTTCAGAGTTCTGGGGTTCAGCACTAACACTTACCATATAGACGAAAGGTGACAACCTAGCTGCCCATGGGTTAGATCTGACCTAAACACGTGCTTTGTTTTGTCTGCCTAGCAAAATTTTGTTCAAAATCCAGATTCAAGTCTTCGACTCTACTTTTAAAAACAAGATTACCTCATGACTCTAGACCTACGTCCCTAGTAATGTGTCTTTGTTAAATAGGACGTGAACTTTCCACTTTGCTTCCATCCCTACTGCTTCCAGCCCAAATTTTCTCATTCATTTCCCTGACTGGTTCCCAAAGGCTTTCCAGTCTTTCCTAATAGCCTCCTAGAATCTCAGTCTTACAAAGGCCCAGCTGTCTAACACATGCTTGAATCTTAGCTCTTATTCACTAACTGTCTGCACTCCCTCACGGGATAATCTTGGGGACGTGGCAAGAGGTAGATGAACAGGTCAGGTTCCAAGCCATATACCCTCTCAACAGCCCAAACTTCTGATTAAAATTAGCTGTGCTTTCGTTGTTTTATGTATTATGCTTCCTCAAAATAATTTCAGTTGAATCAGGATTGAAGACTAAAATTTTTCTTTTGTTAGTGGTAGTGCTCTAGTTCAAGTGTTCAAGTTCAAACCTTCATTTTGCCAATGAAGAAAAAGATTTTTGGAGGTAAAGTGATTTGTCCAAGGTCATAAGGCTAGTTAATGTTGGAGCTGCCTGCATTCAGATGTGTTTAAAGCAGGAAGAGTAGAACTAAGCAGACGGTATCTACCTCTTGCCTCTTTGCTATTGTTTGCAAATAATGATGTGTATTGAAATTTTACTTGTTATTAGTACATTAAAAGCCAATGTATAATATAGATTAATATTTAATTTAGCATACAGTTTTGATATCCTTCAGGCTTACTTTTTGAAAAATGCCTACCTATGTAAAAAAAAGGCCTAGATTTGCCCTGAGTCCAGTTAAAATACTTCCAGTTTTAGAGACCTTAGATTGCTCACTAGCTAATGAATTTCAGGAACTCCATATTAGGTTTTTATGAACTGTACTCTTAAAATAATCACATGCTTTGTTAGTGCAGTACTTAGAAATCTTTATTATTGAACTACTAGATTTATATTCATCATTTCTCCTTTTTCTACAGGTGGTCATAATGTCACAATCTCCTTGCAGTCCAGGACTGGGCACACCCATATGCCTTCTGTGGTTGGTGTCCTTGTCTTTACCCAGTTCTGGTTCTGGTTTCCCCTTTCACACTTCCTGTCATTGGCTTATACCCCTACCTGTGTGATTGGCCTTAACAAGGACTTAAAGGTATGTTTGTGAGACCTCAGTTTTATAGTGTATCTTCTTTACTATATTCTGTTTACCACCCACTTAACAGGGATTTCCGTGAAATTTTAAAGATGAGGTGGCATCTCATCAATAAAGTATTTCCCCTTCAAATTAAGTCATCACCTCGTTGAGTGGAATGTGTTGGTGGAAGTTTTGAAAATCAAGTCTCCTTACTAACTTTGTAACCCTGGGTAAATCAATCAAGAGGGAGTGGTGAGAGAAGGGACAAAATATGAAAACATGAAAAGGCATTATAGATACTCTAATTAACTTCATTTAATACTAAAAATCTGTGGGAGCTAGAGAACTTTATAACTGGTCAGTAAGTGATAAAGACTTTTCCCAGTAGGCTCATGTTAGACCCTTGTAAGGTGTGAATATATGATGTGGAAACTGTATACAAATTTATATAGTTGTTATTGCGGTTCAAGGAAGGGACATGGAAGTTAGATATGCAGGCTGGATGGATAATCAGATAACTCTTTCCTAAGGAAGTAACAGTTGATGATCTCTGATGCTCACACCATGAGTGAGACTTAACCCACTGAAATAGGGCGCATGGTCTGTAAAGATGAGCTAAAGGGATGCCTGTTCAAAGGCACAGAGCTTCAGGAAAGTATAGGGAACTGCAGGTAGTTCTATAAAGCACCACAAAACTAATTCACTGAAAGAAGACAAATGTCTTTAAGGGAGGAATAACATAATTGAATAGCACCGTAGTTGAACATTTAACCTAGATTGAAACTTCTGGCATCTATTTGCATTTGCTTGTTGAAAGCACGTAATACTTAAACCTTGGTTTTGATTATTTTAATGGATGGGGGAAATTCTTTTATTTTCTTCAGATGCCTAAAGTTCAGTATAAATCAAACTGTAAACCATCCACATTTGCGTATCCTGCCCCTCTGGAAGTACCAAAAGAAAAAGAAAAGGAAAAGGTAGGTTCTTTCTTTCTTTGAGCAGAATTTCTACTTATGTATAGGAGCTGCTTAGTATTTTACTTGGGTTTGTTTTAAATATTTTTATATTTTAAATTAGACATTTTTTAAAGTAATCCTCCTTATGGTAAAAATCTAACATTACACAAGAATATAAAGTAAAAGCTGTCTCTTCTGGGCAATCAAGTCCCATGTTGCAGGAATCACAATTTGTGAATCCAAAGTTTTCTCTGCACATGTCAGTACTTTTTATATCACAAATTGAATTATTCTCTACATATTGTTTTGCATCTTATTGTTTTTACTTAAACAATTTATCTTTAAAATTTTCAATGTATATGGATCTTATTTTTTCCAGAGCTGCAGAGTAATCTCTTTATGTATATACCATTATTTGTCTTACCAGTTCCTTACTGCTGGACATTCAAAGTTATTTCTATTTCTAATTTTTCACTGTTACAAATGAAACTGGAATTAGAGTCTTTATCATATATATTTGTACACTTGTACAAGCATATCTATAGCTTAGGATCTTAGATGTGGAATTGCTTGATCAAAAGTAATGCACATTATTTCTTTTCATAAGTATTAACTATATTTCCCTTCAAAATAGATGTAACCAATTTATACTCTACCAGCAGTGTCTGACACGCGTTGTCATGTGTGAAATCAAACTGTGGTGACTTAAATGGCTGCACTTGCCCCTGAAGTTTTCTCAGTAAAATTACCCTACATGATACACCTTGTGTGTAGGAGAATGGTTCCTTTTCCCAAGATAACATTCCATATTAGCCAGTTATTCTTGATTATTTGCTGTACATTTGTGTAAATAGGGATATTATATAATTGGCCTAATTTGAGGGTGGTGGGTGATAAATATCCTTTGATGACAACATCTTGTTTCATCAGCTATGATTCAGACCCTCCGCTTTGAGATCTGAAACAAAGTCAGTTTATACCAACAACACTGTGCAGCCTTTCAAAGTCCCTGTTTCACCTTTAATTTCAGTGAGACCCATCAAGGAGGATAATTCCAGGCTAATTACTCACCCACTATGTATTACCATTATATCCCTGGATGTAGGGCATCTAGTCCAGTGAGAGTATCTTTATGACCAGATTTGGAGAAAATTTTTTATTTTCTAGTGCTTTTCCTATAAAGTAAAAAGGCACAAAGCACCCAGATCTCTGTCTCAAAAGTTCATAATAGCAAATCCACATCCAAGGTAAGCTTCAGATCAAAAAACAAAAAAATTAGAGCTATGTTGGACACAAGTCTCCAGGAACTAAAACTTTACCTGCTGACCATAATAGTAAATTATGTGAATAAATGTCCTGCTTGCTTTTCCCATTTATTTCTTGATTATTTTGTTCTTTGTGATACTTACTTGCAGGAAATAGAATAGCATTGTAGGACTAAATTCTCCTTGGACTTGTACATTTGTATGTAGATAAGGGATTAACAACAATTTACCCTGTTTACTTTCTTTAGGTTTCCACAGCTGTGTTATCTATTACTGCCAAGGCTAAAAAGAAGGAAAAAGAAAAAGAAAAAAAAGAAGAGGAGAAAATGGAAGTGGTAGGTATAACTTGGTGGTCATATGGGTTGATTTATCTATCTCTGTCATGGTATAGATTCTTGAGCATTATTATACCTTGCTCTTGACTTCCTTTAAATAATTTTCTTTTTCCAAGCATAGAGCCTCATATAATTTTAATTGGAAGAGACTTTAGAAATTATATTCATTTGTGGGAAGAATAGAATATTTCATGGTACAAATCAGGAATGAGTTCTTAGAGGAAATGACAACTGAAATAGTTCATTTTCTTAAATAGACTCCTTTTTTCTGATCTCTGCTGGCAGAAAAACTTCATCCTTTTAAACCAAGTTAAATATCATTCTCACCTCCAAGCAGAGTTACCCTCTCCCTCTGAGTCCGATATTACTTTAGTTGTACCTCCTAAACTAACTTATCATAGCTAATCCTAACTCCCTTTTGTACCTGATAGTTGCCGAGTAAACTTATCAAACATTATTCAGTGATGTAGAACAGAGTGAACCTTTATTGGGCTATTTTTTAATATTTTCTAGGATGAGGCAGAGAAAAAGGAAGAAAAAGAGAAGAAAAAAGAACCTGAGCCAAACTTCCAGTTATTGGATAACCCAGCTCGAGTTATGCCTGCCCAGCTTAAGGTTCTCACCATGCCAGAGACCTGTAGATACCAGCCTTTCAAACCAGTAAGTTACCTATGGCCCTTAGCTATATACTCATGGGATATTGATCCATAGGATGATGGAATATTGACAGAAAAGCATAAATCTCCAAAACACTGAGGAAAGCTCTTTAGTGCTAATAAATCTCTTAGCAAAAAAGAGAACATTTCTTCCATTCAATATAGATATGGGGGAGCTTTTCTTCTCTTTGTGTAACCCTGCAAATATCCTTCATCTACCAGAGGTTTATGCCATAAAAGTTCCTCATACAGCATAACAATTAGGAGCATAGACTCTGGAGTCAAACATTTCGAGTTTGAATCCTGATTCTTCTCCTTACAGTCTGTGTGACTTTGGGTCAGGTACTATACCTCTCTCAATTTCCTCTACTGTAAAATAAGAATTATCTTTCTTAACTCATAGGAATTTGGCAAAGATTAAACAAGGAAATACAGTTAATACACAGGCACTCAGAGCATTGACTTTTACAATTGAAAAGGATCATCATGCCATTTAAATTATTCTAAGGTAGACTGTTTCATAGATGAGATTTCTAGATCCTTATAGAAAAGTAAACCCTTTCTCATCAACTTGAAGGTGGTCTCTGATGGCGGCGAGTGGAAGGCATCCTTACATACAGTTATGAGCCAGGGTCTTATCCGACTAGATTATCAGCTACAGGAGACAAGGGCAGGGGTTAGAAGATGGCTATATTTAGTGGTAAAGAGCTTAAATTGGGCAGAACTGAGTTTAAATTCCAGCTCTGTCATTTTTTAACTGTGTGACCAAGACAAGTTGTTTAATCAGGAATGAGTTCTTAGAGGAAATGACAACTGAAATAGTTCATTTTCTTAAATAGACTCCTTTTTTCTGATCTCTGCTGGCAGAAAAACTTCATCCTTTTAAACCAAGTTAAATACCATTCTCACCTCCAAGCAGAGTTACCCTCT
>NW_006431920.1:1590191-1603365 GCF_000325575.1 Pteropus alecto | reverse complement strand
GACAAGTTGTTTAATCAGGAATGAGATCTTAGAGGAAATGACAACTGAAATAGTTCATTTTCTTAAATAGACTCCTTTTTTCTGATCTCTGCTGGCAGAAAAACTTCATCCTTTTAAACCAAGTTAAATACCATTCTCACCTCCAAGCAGAGTTACCCTCTGTAAAATTGGCATGATGATGCTGCCTACCTTCTAGGAATGCTATAAAGATTAAATAGTTCGTTATATATAAAACACCTAAAACAATGGCTGGCATAATTTCTCAGTACTTAGTGGTAGTGATAAGTCACCAGATAGCTTTAAGTAGCAGGCAGTCAGGCCAGGAGGGAGGCAATAGTTGAAGATCTTCTCCCACCTCCTATTAATCTTGCATTACTGGGATATTAACACTACTTAGTCGATAGTGTTGAATGAATTAATTGAGAGTACCACCAGTGGACACCTTAAATGTAGTCACCGTCTAATCTGCAACCCAGTACATCTGAGTGGAATATTTACAGAGAATATATTCCAACTGCATCTGGAAACTGCTCTTGACAGTTGAAGTGAGATATACTCAGAACAGATACATAGTACTATACAACTAGTGAATACTTTAAACATCCAGTGTTTTCAACAATTAAGAAGAACTAAAGACAGCAAATTATATGCTCAATGTCATGAGGCCATATGAGGAGACTGATATGTCTTGGATGGAAATTGAATGACCTTTAAGCCTCTGCTCAAAATGTCAGAGGAATCTGCAAAAGGACAAGAAACTAAATAGGAAGCTTGTCCATCTATAAGTCAAAAGACTGCCTCTGTGCAAGCAAGAAATGAAAATTCGCCAACTACCTGGCCGATTATTGAACGTGAGCTCCAACACACACACAGCCCCTCAGCACTGACTAGGAAACTTATTTTTTCTGGGGTTTAAAGAAATCCCTGTCCAGTCATTACTTGGCCATTGAGAAACTTCAGTGGTCACATACAACAGAAAATACAGACTTCATAGGAGTAGTTCAGAAAAGTCACAAAACAAACCTTGGGAAGGGGGCAGAATCTGACTTCTATAGTTGCCACATAATATCACTAAGTATCCAGTTTTCAAGAAAAAATTACAAAACAAGCAAAGAAAAATATGGCTCATACACAGAGAAAAAAGCAATTAATAGAAACTGTTTCTGAGGAAGCCTAAAAATGGCCGGAATTAATAGGCAGACTAAATCAACTATTTAAAATATGTTTAAAGAACTAAAGGAACTATGTCTAAAGAACTAAAGGAAAGTATGAGAATGACGTCTCAACAAATCGTATCATTAAATAGATAGAACTTATAAAAAATAATCAAATGGACATTCTCGAGTTGAAAATAGAGTAACCGAAATGAAAAATTCACTAGAGGAGTTCAATAGCTGATTTGAACAGACATGAGCAAACTTGAAGATAGGTCATTTGAGGAACAACCCCAAAAAAGGATGAAGAAAAATGAACAGAGCCCCAGAGACTTCTGGAACACTGTCAAGCATACCAGCATTCACAGAGTGGGATAAATGGAATCCGAAAAAAGGAAGGGAAAAGAATAGAAGGATATTTGAAGAAATAATGGCTGAAAACTTCCCAAATTTTATGAATAAAAATCTACATATCCAAGATGCTCAATGAATCCAAGTATTATTAAACTCAAAGAGATTAACACCTAGACACATCATAAAGTGTTGAAAGACAAGAAAGGAATCTAGAGAGCAGCAAGAGAGAAACAATTCATCATATAAGATCAACAACTGATTTGTTGTCAGAAACCATGGAGGCCAGAAGGCAGTAGGATGACATTCAAAGTGCAAAAGAAAAGACTCTCCAACCAAGAATTCTATAGCCAACAAAACTGTCCTTTAAAAATGAAGATGAAATTAAGACATTCCCAGATAAAACCTAAGAGAATTTGTCACTAGCCAACCTGCTATACAAGAAATACGAAAGTGAACCCTTCAGGCTGAAATGAAAGGGCACTATAGAGTAACTTGAATCCACATGAAAAAATAAAGAGCACTGGTAAATATAACTGTATAGATAAATATAAAAGATAGTATAAATGTTTTTGTTTGTAGTTCTTTTTTCTCCTATCAGATTTAAAAGACAACTGTATAAAGCAATTATAAATTGGTGTTGATGTGTACACACCGCATAAAAATGTAGTTTGCATTACAATATGTCTTGGTTCTGGCTGCTATAGCAAATTGCCACCTACCATTTAAGACTGGGTGTCTTAAACAATAAGCATTTATTTCTCATAGTTTTAGAAGATAGAAATACAAGATCAGGGTGCCAGTATAATCAGGTTTTCAGTAAAAGCCCTCACCCTAGTTTGCATATAACCCTCTTCTTGTATCTTCACATGACTGAGAGCAGAGAGAGGGGAAGCAAGCTTTCTTTGTGTCTGTTCTTATAAGGCAGGGATTTCCAACCCTCGGCCTCAGACCAGTACTGTTAGGAACCAGATCACACAGTGGGAGGTTAGCGGCAGGTGAGCAAAGAAGCTTCATCATATTTGCAGCCGCTCCCCAGCGCTAGCATCACCGCCTCAGCTCCACCTCAGATCCTCAGGCATTAGATTCTCATAGGAGCACCAACCTTATTGTGAACCGCATGTGCGAGGGATCCAGGCGGTGATGCTGGCGCTGGGGAGCAGCTGCAAAGACAGATTAACATTAGCAGAAAGGTTTGACTGAACAGAGACCACAATAATTCAGTTGCTTGCAGACTCATATCAAAACACTGTCAATGTGACAATCCATATCTGGTGGCAGGCTTTATGCGGCAAGTGAGTTGATGCACTTAGGTTGTACAGTTGCATCTGGTGGCAGGCTTGAAGTCAGAATCCTTCACTTATTTTAGTCTGCGGGCCCACACACTCATCTCAGTTACAGTTTTGATAAGCCCACAAGTAACCCTAGCCAAAATGAATAAAAAACAAACATCCCAATGATGAGACAGCGGAAGACTCTAAGACTGCCAACAAAAAGCTGCATTTAAAAGAAATTTAAAATATCAAGAGTCCTACTTAAATTACTGGTTCATTGCAACAGGTGATTCACATTCCCCAAGCCCATTTTGTATAATATGTGATGACTGGCTATCCACCGAAGCCATGAAACCTTCAAGCACCCTGCGTTAAAATACAAGCCTTTGAAGTTTTTTCAAAAAATTAAAACCTGAACATGAACAGAAGTAATAATTGAAGGCCACTACTTCATCAAAGGCGTCTGCACTGAGAGTATCATTCTTAGTGGCTGCATTGCTAAAGCTAAGAAGCCCTTTACTGATGGTGAAGAGTTGATCTTGCCTACTGCTAAGGACATTTGTCATGAACTTTCAGGAGAGGCTGCAGTTCAGAAGGTGGCACGTGTTCCTCTTTCGGCTAACACCATAACTAGACAAATGATAAAATAGCAGAGGACATTGTTAGAGAGGATTAATGAGTCACCATGGTTTGCAATCCAGGTTGACGAATCTGCTGATGTTGACAACAAGGCAACAATGCTTGTTTTTGTACAATCTGTTTTTCAGGATGATGTGCATGAGGATATGTTATGTGCACTTTTGTTGCCAGCCAACAAACACCACAGCTGCAGAACTCTTCAAGTCTTTGCATGATTGCATATCAGGAAAACTTAATTGGTCATTTTGTGTCAGTATATGCATGGACAGAGTGGCTACCATGACCGGATGGCTTTCTGGTTTCACTACAGGGGTCAAAGAGGTCTCTTCTGAATCTGAGTCTACACACTGTGTCATCCACAGAGAAATGCTGGCTCGCGGGGAAATGTCACCTGAATATAACGTTTTGCAGGATGTGATTAAAATTATCAACCACTTTAAAGTGCACGCCCTAAACTCACGTCTGTTCGCACAGCTCTGTGGGGAGATGGACGCAGAGCACACATGTCTTTTCTTACACCCAGAACTAAGAAGCCTTTCTAAACAGATCACTGGCCAGAGTTTTTGAGTTCCGAGAGCCTCTCCAGAGATTTCTTTTAGAAAAACAGTCACCACGGGTAGCACATTGCAGTGACACAGAATGAGTTGCAAAACTTGCTTAATTGTGTGATATATTCAACCTGCTTAACCAACTCAATCTATCACGTCAGGGAAGAACAATTGTGTTCAAGTCAGCAGATAAAGTGGCTGCATTCAAAGCCAACTTGGAATTATGTAGGCGACAAGTGAACATTGGGACTTTTGACATGTTTCAAACATTAGCAGAGATTTTGAAAGAGACTGAGCCTGGGCCTTTCTCCCAACTGGTGCATGATCACCTATCTCAGCTTTCAAAAGAATCTGAGCATTACTTCCCAAGCACAAAAGACCCCCAAACTGGGAAGGGATGAATCCGTGACCTATTTATGAATAAGCCAGGTGAACCGACTTTGTCCATGCTAGAAGAGGATCAGCTGCTTGAGATCGCAAATGACGGTGGCCTTAAAAATATGTTTGAGACAACTTAAAATCCCCATACATTCTGGATTAAAGTCAAGGCAGAATATCCTAAAATTGCTACAAACGCACTAAAAAGCCTGCTTCCTTTTCCAACACTCTGTCTTTGTGAAGCAGGGTTTTCTGCAGTGACAGCAACTAAAATGAGATTACAGAGTAGGCTGGACATAAGCAACACACGTCGGGTGTCACTGTCTCCCAAAAGGAGATAAAAGGAACCATCTAGTTGCAGGAAAACCATCTCAAGGCTCCCTGCATTATGGTGAGTTGTATAATTATTTCATTATATATTGCAATGTAATAATAATAATAGACATAAAGTGCACAATAAATGTAATGCACTTGAATCATCCTGAAACCACCACCACCCTCCGCCCCGGTCCATGGAAAAATTGTCTTCCATAAAACCTGTCTCTGGGACTGCTGTGTGAGGGCACTAATTCTGTTCATGAGGGCTTCACCCTCATGACCCAATTGCCTCCTAAAATCCTACCTCCTAATAATACCACTTTAGGGGTTATTATTTTAACATAAATTAGAGGAAGACACATTCAGCCCATAACACAGTAACACAAAGGAGTCAGAAAACAGCTATATTGGAGTGAAGCTTTTTATACTATTGAAATTAAGTTGCTATTTTTCAAATTAGATTAAAATGTTCATTGTAACCCCAAAGGCAACCACTAAGAAAATAACTCAAAAAAATAGACTAAAAGAAACAAGGAATTAAAATAGTACACTGGAAAAGAAAATATAATAATTTATAAACATATGCACCTAATAACAGAGCCCCAAAATACATGAAGCAAACACTGACAGAATTGAAGTGAGAAATAGACAATAATAGTTGGAGACTTCAGTCCCCCAATTGCAATAACAGAATAACTAGGCAGAAAAAGAGTCGAATAATAATATAAACCAACTAAACAAGTCTCAATAAATTTAAAGGAGTTGAAGTCAGACTTTATTCTCCAACCACAATGAATTGAAATTAGCAATATCAGAAGGAAATGTGAGGAAATGACAAATGTGTGGAAACGAAACAACACACTTCTGAATAACCAGTGGGATGAGGAAGAAATCATATGGAGTATCAGAAAATATTTTGAGGGGAATGAAAACAAAACACAACATGCCAAAACTTATGGGATTCAGTGAATGCAGTGCTTAGAGGGGAATGTATAGCTGTAAACACCTATCTTTTAAAAGATATTAAATAAATAAGATCCCACATAAATAACAACCTTCCACCTTAACAAACTAGAAGTGCAAAGTAAACCAAAATTAAGCAAAAAGATTAGAGCAGAAATTAATTACATAGAGAATAGGAAAACAATAGGGAAAATCAACAAAACCAAAAGCTGATTCTTTTAAAAGATCAACAAAATTGACAAACTTTTACCTAAACCGAGCAAGCAAAAAGGAAAGAAGATGGAGGGAGGGAAGGAAGGATGAATATGTGGAGCACAAGGTTTTTAGGGAAGTGCAACTGCTCTGGAGCACACTGCCTGACATTCTGTGAGGCCAGTGTTAATCTGATAGTGAAACCAGGCACAGACCTCACAAGAAAGAAAACTACAGACCAATAGTCAATGTTCATGGATTGGAAGGTTTAATATCATTGAGACGGCAGTACTCCCCAATTTGATCTACAGATTCAACATAGCCCTTCACAAACTCCCAGCTGACTTTACAGAAATTAGCAAGCTGATCCTCAAATTCATATGGAAACACAGGGGACCCAGAATAGCCAAAACAATTTTGAAAAAGAACAAAGTTGGAAAAACAAAACTTCTTAATTTCAAAACTTATAAAGCTATGGTAATCAAGACTGTGTGGCACTGGTATAAGGATACACATATAGATCAGTGGGATTAAGTTGAGAATCCAGAAATAAACCCATGCATTTATAGTCAGTTGATTTTTGACAAGAATGCTAAGACCATTCAATGAGGATGGCCAAGAAATGGTGCTGGAACAACGGATATTCACCTGCAAAAGAATTAAGTTGGACCCCCTACCTCATATATATAAAAATTAACTGCAAATGGATCAGACTTAAATATAAGAGCTAAAACTTTAAAACCTTTAGAAAATAACATACATGTGTAAAAACTTTGTGACCTGGAATCAGCCGGTGTTTTCTTAATATATGACATCTAAGGCACAAGCAGTAAAAAAAAAAAAAAAAGATAAACTTTATCAAATTAAAAATGTCTTTGTTTGCAAAAGTTACATACTACCAAAAAAGTGAAAAAGGTAATCTACAGAATAGGAGAAAATATTTTCAAATCATATATCTGATAAGAGATATATCCAAAATACATTTTAAAAACTCATATAACTCAATAAAAAGACAAATAACCTATTTTTAGAATGGGCAAAGGATTTTTAATAGACGTTTCTCCAAAGAAGATATACAAATAGCCAAAAAACACACGAAAAGATGCTCCACCTCCTTAGTCATTAGGGAAATGTAAATCAAAACCACAAGGAGATACTACATCATAGGATGGCTATAATCAAAAAGAACAGACAGATTTGTAGATTAAAGTTAGCACAGATGTTGGAAATTGGAACCTTCGTATAGTATGATGGGAATAGAAACTGTTTCAGATTCTGCAGAAACCAGATGGTAGTTTATCAAAAAGTTAAGTGTGGACCTATCGTATGACCCAGCAGCTCCACTCCTATGTATATATGTACCCGAGAGAATGGAAACTATGTCCACATAAAACTTGTTCTCTCGTACTTATATCAGCTTTATACATAATAGTTGAAAAGTTAAAAACAAATGTTTATAAACTGGTGAATGGATAAACAAAATGTGATGTGTGCAATGGAATGTTATTCAGCCAAAAAAAGAAACGACGCACTAATATATGTTACGTGTGCGAACATTGACAACATTATGCTAAGTGAAAAACGCCACACACAAAAGGCCACACACGTATGGTTTATATGAATGTCCAGAATAGGCAAATCTTTAGAGGCTGAAGTTACATTAGTGGTTGCCAGGGGCTGGGAGTAGGGGCAGTGAAAAATGACTGTTAATGAATGCAGGGTTTCTTCTAGATTGATGAATGTGTTCTTGAATTAGACAGTGGAGGTGGTCACACAATTTTGAATATACTAAAAACTACTGAATCGTATACTTTAAAAGAATTCGTTTTATGAATTGTATCTCAAAGAAAAAGAAATGACAAGACTGCCTCTGTGTGTATGCAGTGAAGAAAGGGGTGCCCCCTCACTCACTCCCATATCCTCAATGACAGCGTCACTGGACCCTTGCTCAGATACTGCATTTGAAAAAGGCAACCATAGTTTTGAAAATGGATAGCATTCCCACTCTGCCTTCTGTACATCTTAAAAGATGTCTTAAAGAGCATGTGGAGTACTTAGCAACAGGAAATGTTCCATAGCCTGTGTCTTCAGTTGTCACAGGCCTTCTCAGAAAACAATGTCATATGTCTTATTGTCTGTTTCGAGAATATGGACTTGCTAACATAGAAGAAAGTTATAAATAAGCCTAAACCATGCAGCTATTAAAAGCTCTTTCCATATGCTGATTATATTACAGGATTTGAGTTGGATTATTTCATTCCACCTAAGTATGAAATAGAACAATTATAACCTGGAGTCATATGTTTCCAAAATGTAGGAAGTCCTTTTGTGAACATGAGTGTTTTCTTCGGTTTTGTAGAAGATTCATTTCCATTTGGTCCTTTAAAAGGTACAAAGTAAACTTTTAGGCCATGGGAGATTAGGACACTGGCCAAATACTCTGACTGCTCTTGGGTAAATATTGGTAGTAAAAGCAGGGTCCATTTGTAAAATGGCTCCCCTTCAAGAAAAGCAAAACTCTTTTTAAGGGAAGGAGTTCTAGATTCACATGTATGGATATGTGTGTGTTGACAGAAGGAAAGTAGTTTAGGAATTCATGAAGGCGCACCAGGTTTACTGCGTGGCAGGGCAGAGTTCTGATGAGTACAAAATCAGATTAGGTTGAACTGCAGAGATGCTTATACACATGTGAACCATTTAACTAATGGTCTTGGGCTTCTTTTCCTTCCCAGTAATGTGCTTTGGTAGAAATATGTTTTTTCCAGATGTGCCCTGCCACTGTCGACTGATTTAATTACAGAAGCAACTTTCCATTTCCTTTAACACAGGCAAGCAAATAGAATAAGATTAGCACACCAGAGATGGGTGAATCGTTTGGTGTTTGAATTTACCTTCTGCTAATATGTTTGAGAGAGGGCTTAATAGAATTGCTGTGTCTTCGTTGTCAATGAGCAGGGATTTGTAGATTAAAGTAAAAAACTCAGATATTTATGTTCTTGCTGTCATTCTGAAATTGCTGGAGAAAAAAATTGACTTTTCATTTATAGATTGTCTTTTGCATCCAAAATTATAGCTTTCTTACAAATAATAAAGTATCTATTAGTCTAGTGTGCTTCGCAAACTTTAATGTGCATACAGATCACTTGGACATCTTGTTAAAAATGCAGATTCTATAGATCTAGGATAGGGCCAGGTTGTCTGCATTTCTAACAAGCTCCCAGGTGATCATGATGCTATGGTCCATGACCACACATAGAGTAGCAAAGCGTAGTACTCAATATGATCGGAGAACAGCGTATTTGGACAGCGAACACTCTCCCTGCAGTCAGATTGAGGGTAGTACTAGGAAACACTGTTCTTAAACTGGAATGCATCATCCAAATAGAACAGTACCTAACACCCAGAGGCACTTGGTTAAGTTTGCGAATACTCCTTAAGGATTACGGTTACCCTTTATCCTTCATAAGGCACATTGACATTGCTTTCCTCATTCAGGCCTCAGACTAGCCTGAAAAAATAGATCGAGAAGATCTTAGCCCCTTCTTACAGTTGAACAGTCTGGTTAAGTCACCAGCATAGCGTCACACAGGTGCAGATGCGCAGGTTTCCTGACTATCCGTTCTTTGCTTCCGAATCATTCAGGTGGTCTTAAGATAGCATTTAACAAATAATTCACTCTAGATTCTGGAGTAACCTGGAACGGGAGTGAAGCTTGTGGCACTTCATCCCCTGCTCTGTGTTGACAGCTCTCCATTGGAGGCATTATCATTCTGAAGGATACCAGCGAAGACGTTGAAGAGCTGGTAGAACCTGTGGCAGCCCATGGCCCAAAAATCGAAGAGGAGGAACAAGAGCCAGAACCCCCAGAACCATTTGAGTATATTGATGATTAAGGACCAGAGGTATGTGTGGAACAAAGTCGTACGTAAAGAGAAATCTCTTTGCCAGTACTTCACAGATGTTTTACACAACCGTTTCGTGTAGGAACATTGTCTCACTTTTCTCTTGCTTCTGTGCTTAATCCCTACCTACCTAAAGGGTATTAAAACTTCGCCCTTTTTTGACCTTTCCGTGCAATCATAACCACCAGCTACTTTTCCTTTCTTCATCGGCTCTTTCCCCTATAGTGTACCACCAGTACTATTCAAAGTATCTGGTCTGCACACCGTTTCCCTAAGTCCATGAGGAGGTAGAGAGCTTGCTCCAGAACATGAATCCGCTCAGTGCTGCTTTTATCAAAAAAGCCTCGCTTCCCCCTCACCCCAGAGGTCGACAGTCGGCCCAGTGTTGGAGTCGATTTACGTTTCAATACAAGCTCCTCATTGTGGATAGTTCATGGACCAGCTCTGGTTCGTAGATTATACTTTTGAGTAGCACAGGTCTAGGCTTTTCACTGATTCTTCTCTCTCCCTTTCCTTTGGCAATAATTTCGGCACTAAAAGCCTTACATTCACTTATTCAGTGAAGCTGTCGAACATCTAATGGGTACAGGAAACAGTGCTTATAGATACTTTGGGGTCAGTCACACTATAACACAAAGCTTTGTCCAGTTGAAAAAGATCGTCACTGCACCAGCGTTCTAACATTGTTGAAAGGGGGTCTTTAGATGCAAAAGATTGGAATAATCTAATTTAACAAAATTGTCATACTTCGTGCATTTTTTGAATGGTCATTACATATTTGAAATGCGTATAAAATGTATAATCAGGATTCTCTTAATTCCACCCTAGTACAAGTACATTGTCAGACAAATATGAATTTATTCAACTCTTTAAAGAAAATAAGAACAGGATCATTTATTACGTTAGGACAAAAGAAAAATACATTTAAATGTCAGGTTGCAAATCTAGCACCATGAACGTTGTACGCTGACTAGCAATGAGTGAAAGCTTTTGCAGCAATGTCAGATATATATTAAGGCAGAAACCCTGCCATCAGTAGGAAAATATATTCAAGCCCCAGAGACAGTTTGGACCTTAGAGAGATTTATACTAACTCACTGCCATCTGAACTTGCTCTTGAAAATTCTCTTTCAGCCCTTGATGGTTTCCTAAGTTTACCCAGCTTGCACCTAGCAGTGTTAATACCACGAGCACACTCATCCCTCTGCAGAACTGACTCACCTTAGTCCCCTTCAGCCTTTCACACTGTCTTACTGAAAACCCCTGACTACATCCTCAAGGCGGTTAACTGCAAGATGGCTTAGAAGCTTTTAGTTGGAGATTTGGTTTTCAAAGGAATAAAATATTCAGTCCAATAGAAGTGTGAAAACTAATCTATCCAAGCACAAACTTGCATATTGGGATTCCATAAGCAAAGTTAGGGGCTAGTTTTAGATTTAAACAGCTAGTAGTTTAAAAGAATAATAAAGAATGTTTTTAAAATAAAGAATGAGCCTATCTTCCCTTCCCTCCCTCCCCCAGGATGTCATTGCTCATCTGAGGAAGAGGGTCCAGGCTCATATTGCAAATGCCTGTGAGGAAGTTCGTGTTGACACCTGCTATTCACTGCATGTATCATCGCATCTGTGCCGACCTGAAGAACCTTGTCCTCGATTCTTTGGTTGAAGAGAAGATGTATGACTAGTGTGCTCTTTCACAGAACTTGGTTTTCAAATAAATATATTAAAATCTCCAGATGGACAGGAACTTTTTATTTATTTCTTTTTCAGCCTAGATTTTAAAGAAATGCGTCTAATACCCTTTCCCTCCCTCCCACCCCCACCATAAAATGCCTAAACCCAAAGCGCTAAATCCTTGATTGCTAGGACAAATATGCATGACTTTCATATTGATGATAAAGTTCGACTATTTTATAGATTTTTTGAAAAGTAATAGAAAAAATAAGAAAAAAAATGAGAGAGAAAAAAATCAACCCTTGTTTATCACTCCAAGGATTCTTTTCATTTTTCTTAATGGTATCGAGAGTGTGGGGTCCCATCACTCAGTGAAGTCTCTTTAATGAACCTAGGGAAATGGAGTCTGTTTAGGCAATTCAGAAGCATTTTTTTTTTTTCAATAAGCTTTGCTTATCGTTTCCTGCTTTTGACCTTGTTAAGGACAAGACATAAATTAGTTTCATTTAGCCACAGAATCTGATAATGTACCTTTTTTTCTTGCTCCTCTTTTCATAATTTTTTAATTGAGGTATAATTTAAATGTAATAAAATGCAAAAATTTGAAGTATGTACAATTTGATGAGTTTTGACAAGTGCAAATTTGATTTCTATGTTAACAAGCCTTTCTTGGACGCTGGGCTTTCGAAATAAGCAGGCTGGGTTGTTATTCTGACAACTACCCCTTCTTGGGTTCCCGGCACATGAAATCAATCTCTCTGATTTGCTGGGACGTGGCAATAAGCAAGATTTGGGGGTTTGGGGGTTTTCTGTGTCTTGGTCTTCAATCGTGTAAAATTAAAGCGGACAGTTTCTAACGTTTATACATGAATGGTTCCTTGTTCCACACTCTACTCTTTCATTTCCTAATTTAGGATGTAGCCTTCGGAGTCTGAGAAAACAAAAACCATTAGAGGAAACAAACTCTTGGGTAGATCAATGCTAATACATTCATCTACCACAGCTTTGTTGTTAGGTCCGGGTCTAAAGGTTACTGATCCCAGAGGACAGCTCCACTCATTGGTTAATTTTATTGTATCCTCTCCTTTATAAATTCCTTGTTTCCTCAATATCAGATGATTCTATAAAAGAGATGATCTCATTTCCTAAACTCTCATTAGCTATGTCCTTCCTGTTCAATCTTAGCATTGTTTGCATTTCAGACAGACTTGTCTCTAACATTTCCCTTAATATATGAAATGTTTAAAAAACAGAAGTCCCTCAATGATGTCACTGTCCAAAATTGAGTAGTCTGGGAGAGGTGGGACATTCGCTGGCCTCGGGCCAACGTTATTAAATTCCTTCCAAAATAACAGACTGAATTTCAGGGAGCAGTCGGCACTAGTTCCTGGTGGGCAGCACAATTTAGAATTTGTATCTTAAATCTTGAGGGTCTAGCTTTAAAAAATGCAAGCTACAATATAAAGTAAAATGGACACTTGGATCAGATTATGATGAAACTGTATCTGTTTTTCTGATGGTTTTTATCCCTAGGAGCTTTCCTAGGATATGCATAGCATAGAAAACTTAAGGAGCAAAGAAGTCAATGGAACTGGATGAAATATAGTCATGTATGAAGACAGGGTAGGAGTTAGAATTTACACATTCAATAGAAGAAACAAGGGAGAATGGCAGCAATTACTACTAAATGATGTCACTGCAGGATGCACAGATGGAAGGAAATCGATTTCTTGGACTGGACCTAATCCTGGAATCCAGCCTTTCTCCTCCCCATCTGCAGAT
>NW_006431920.1:1581066-1589982 GCF_000325575.1 Pteropus alecto | reverse complement strand
TCCCATCCCCGAGACCCTCTGTCTAAACCACTGACTTGTACTTCTTTAGCCCTTCACTGCGTTCTCCCAACCCCTCCACCGCCCTCCCTCTGGCCGTCACCGGATTGTCCTCTATTGGAACGTCCTTTTCCTCCTGTCTCTGACCTCCCCTTCGTTTAACAGACTGAATAAATGTTTGTATTTGAGCCTTTCTTTGTGCAGGGATACTTGGGCTCTTTGACAGGTCCCACTCCCTCTGCTTTTTAACACAGCCTTCTCAGAACTTGGTCTTTGGTCTTCTCAGTCTGCTCACTCTCCAAGCAATTTCATTCATCCTGTACCGTCATTCACTGTCTTTGTGCTGGTGACTCCCAACCCACGCGCCTCCCATCCCCATCATCTGAGCTCCTGGGATGCACATCCAGCCATTCACTAGGCATCCCCATTTGGGCTGCCTCACGGTCACTTACAACAGTATATCCAAAGTGCGTCCAGCCTCCTCTAGTTCTCCTTGGGGCTAATGACAACACCTCCATCGGGCGGTCCACACCAGAAACCCAGGCTTTGCCCTTGACTCAATGTTTAGCCTTTCAAATACCTCTGCAGTCCAGCACCCCCTTTCCCCACAGTTTACTGCCCCTAGTTCAAGCACTTGTCTATCTGCCTCTAGACTTGGCCCGCTTTAATCCATTCTCCAAAACCAATCTTTTTAAATGGGAATCATTAGTCTCCGGCTTAAAATCTCTGTGGTTCTTCATGGAATAATGCCCAAATACTTTGTACGAAGCTATTACAAGGCTTTAGTTGCTGCCACCTCTACAGCCTCCCATCTTACCACTCCAAGTCACACTCAGATCTACTTGCATTTCCTCCAAAAATGCAGGCTTGCCATGGCCTCCTGGCCTTTGCACATATCATTCCCTCTGCCTGAAGTACCTTCCTCTTCGCCCCTCCCTCTCTCTCCAGGTCTTTAGGTCTCAGTTTGTGGGGACTTCCTCCAAGAAACTCTCCCCAATGTCCCCTACCAGCGCTGGACTAGGTCTTCCCGTGTCCCAGCACCCAATATGTCCCTCCTGTTTCGATCACCACATTATCTTAGTCGACTTGCCCATCTTCCTTCTCCTGAGTCTTACTCAGCATTATAACTCTAGCACATGAGATGTGATCACATATTCATTGACTACCTATATTGTCAAGAATGGTGAGAGCCACAAGTGGGCTCTAAGAGAATAATTGGGGCAGAGTCCATGAGCACATAAGAGGTGATTAATTTATCTGCCTTGGAGCTGCCTTCTCCAGAGGCCTAATGTCTTCTTATTCCTCTCCTGCAGCGCAGTGACTAAACGCTTCTGCTAAGGACTTGTCTTCAACTGGTTTTACTCTTGGGGAACTCTGGCTTTTCTGTGCATGTGTGTGTGGGGGCAAGAACGTGTCTCTGAAATCTATAACTCGCATGAGATGAGAAGAGATGAGCTTAGGCAAAGAAACTTGTGGCTCTGTCCCAAGACCCCTCCCCAACCTCCCTATCTTCATCATAAATGAAACAACACATACTTTCCACAGAAAATCCCTTGGAAGGTGCTTATAGCTTGATTGTCTCTAGAGCTTAAGTTCCTTTTCTACTTTATGTTTTTAATAATTAAAAGTTCGAGGGCTCTTCGAGACCGAATAATGGGAGGATAGCGGACTTGGTCAGATCTTGATCTTGTTCCTTAGTGGTGTCCTTATTGGCGCACAGGAAATAATGTTCACCTCCAGGTGGCTGCAGGGATCAAATGACAATGGCTAATAATTCCAGGCTTACGCCCTGTGGACACTGCTAAGAATCGCAGGGACTGACTACTCATTCCTCACAGCTACCCCATGAGGTAGATGCTGTTAGTATCTTGAGATAATCTATGTTAAAGAACTGAGCACTTAAGTAGGCATTCACTAAATTTTAGTTGAACTCTAATGGTATGGCCCTAATCTCTCATTTACACTTGATATTCAACAGTAAGAGTCATTTTTACAGTTGCGTTTTCAGTTCATCTTTTCATTAAGCTGGTCTCTGGCTTGTTTTCTGGACTCGTTTGATCCAAACGGGCAACAGACGAATGGCAGATAGCCATTTCTTTGCCTATCCTGTATCCACACTCTGCTGCATTGGTCTTCCTCCATATGCCTAGGCCAGTATGCCTTTCCAGAGAGGGACCGTTGACAGAGGCAGTATTTTCAAATACCTATAGTCCCTACAACACAGCCCACTGTCCGTCCAGATGGTATTTTCCATCTGTTTACTGGGATCTGCACAGTTTCTTTGGTGTGTGCACTCTGTTTTCCAAATCAGTGAGTTATTTATTTACAATAAAATCACATCCAGGAGATAATTACCTTCAAAGATCTTGAGCATTACCCAGAGCCGGGAGTCGGCAAAGAGTTGGATGGCGAGTTTCCCATCAAGTCGTATCCCCATGACCTGGTGTGAGCAGCTTCTGACTCTTGTGCCACGATCTTCTCTCAGAAGCCCTGATTCATGCTGTAAAGATTTAAGAAGTTTACAAGTCTCCAAGGCTTTCTGCTTCTGCTGGGGACGACTAGCCTCTCCAAAATAAGAGGGGGCGACGGGTCCCTAAGCAAGTTCCTTTCTTTGTTTCTGGATGAGAAGCTTGGTGGGGATGTGGACTTACACCTCAATGCCAGCTCCAGCAGTCAGTCTTCTCTAAGCAGCCCTCAGGCAATGTGTGAGCCTTGGTTGGCAAAGTGATGCATCGTTCTCCAGTGGTTTTCTGAGTGGATCTGATTTTCATTTCCCAGCCAGTCTATAAGTAAGCTCCTTAACGGCAAGCCCCAAATTATCCCCCAAAATTTCTGTCGAAGTGTTTGATAAATAACCTTTTGGTTTCAGATTAAATCATTGCCTTAGCTTGAGGAGGCTGGTGATGCCCTCGATCCTGACTGATTTTTCTCCATGGCATTTATCATGTTTGTTTATTGTCTGTCTCCCGCTATTAACATGTAAACTTCATGGAGACAAGGGGTTTGTTTTTGATGACTTGTATTCCTAGTGCCTAGAGCTGTTCCTGGCTCACTGTAGGCACTCAGTAAGTATTAGATGGACGGATGGAAGGGTGGACAGACAGGTGGACAGATATATGGATGGATAGATAATAAGTAGTGCCAAACATATATTAGCTCCTGTGTGCTAGGCACTGTTTACCACTTTGTTCACATTACCACTTTGAATCCTCACAATCTATTGTGAAGTAAATATTTCTATCCCCATTTTACAGAAAATGAGGCTTACAAAGGATAAGGGCACATGGTAACCCAGATCCGTCTGACTACAAAACCTGTTTCTTTTTGTTCTTGCTTTTGCTTATATTTTAGCCATTACGGCAGTGATTCAGCAGCTCTGGAGTCCAACTCAGAAATCCAGCACGTTTATCAGCTGGCACCTGGATGATTCTGACACAGATGGTCCTGAAACCACACTGGGAAACACTGTCCTACGCAAAGCGGCCTCCAGAAGCCCTGAATCCCTGGGCTCTTTAGATGAAGCACGGATACAGGGATAGCGAGGAGCCCAGAACCCCTCCAACAGCACAGCCATCAGCAAAAGCCCTCCTGAGAAGAAGGATGTTTCAGTACCAATAGAGTGTGAACAAACTTGGAGACAGAATGTATTTCCCAAAAGAGAGGTGCCCAGAAATGAAATCGATGTCAGGAAGTGGTAGTGCCATTCTGCGGTGGCCCCTTGGACAGGTCTGCCTGTAGTAGACATGATATATGGCACCAGGCCTGCCACTTCCCTGTCTCCCGGCTCTCCTACACTCAGCATGGCAATTGCTATTCACCATCGAAAAGTACTTTGGATGTGTCGAACTCTGGCTGCAGCCCATTTTTTATGAGATGTTTCTTGCCGTCTTTCCCTGTGATTGGCATACTGAGGAGCCAAGAGGTTAGGAGAGCCAGCAGGGCCAGCCGTGATGTGCCACTTATCCGGGGAGGCACCCCACCCTGGCCCCCAGCACGAGCTCTGCGACCTACAGTGACTCAGGGAAATTGGTGCAGATCGCGTTACCCAAGCAGACAGTGCGTGTGAGTAGATGCCATCTGGTCCGTCTTGCATCTCCGGGCCTCAGGCCGTCCCTACGGTGGCCCGAACGGGGATGCGTCAGCCTCTCCTCTGTCTGTGCTCTAAGGGGAACTGTGTTCACTCAGTTTAGTGACACCTCAGCCAGCAGCAAGCGGAAGGCGAGAGGGCCGCCATCCCAGGTCAAGCAAGGAGCAGGGCCAGATTTCCCATGAGCAGGCAAAATGCCTGCAGAAACCATCAAAGCAGAGGCCCAGGAAAAAATAACTCCGTTTTTCTTAAAATAATTTGAGCAACATATATTTGTAATTTAAATAGTCTTTACGGGGGAAAATGAACAAGTTGTTAGACTTCCTTACATTTATTTGGTGGCTTAAAAATGTATTTTTAATGTGGGCAAGGAGTCTTGATAGGTCCCGATCCAGCCCCGAGCAAGGACTGTGCTCAGCCCCTCAACATTCTCAAACCACTGGTTCAAGACAAAGTCAGCTCTGGCCACAAAGCCGACACAAATAAAGAATATGGAAGAGCACTGTGTCTGAGGAGGAAGCCACCGTGACCACCCAAACTGGGAAATCAGATTTGTAGACGACCAGATTTAGCTCATACTTTTATACCATATTCGAGAAGACCTAAGAAGCCCGTTTCTTCACCCATTCTCTAGTGAACTTCTGAAACGTTTGCAGCCCAGCCACCATTTGCATTCCTTTTGGTAACTGACGTCTGCACCTTTATTTCTCTTTGAGGACACTGGTGACCTCCTCAGCTTAGCCCAGATGCGAATTAGGACACTCCGTCCACAGGCCAGGGCCATAGGTTCAGGAAAGAGCACACGGCCCAAGTCAGGCCAATATGAGCCAGCAAGAGCTAATTCTGGGACATCTGTTCCGGCTTCTGAAAACCATTCCCTCTTCCATGCTGACGTGGCCTCACGCTGAGCCTTCCACCACGTGGAGCCTGAATCTGGCACCAACCCCGAGAACCTGAGCTAGGAGGCAGATCCAAACAGCGTCTTGCGAGCCCTGAATCCAGCTGTGTCTCTGCCTCTAGACTGTGAAGTTGCATGAGCAGTATGTTATTTTCTTTGCTTAAGCAAAACGCAAACTGCTTGGAGCTGAATCTGGCATTTGATACTGAAAGAGTACTTGCAGAGGAGCCACTGAGGAGGGGTGTGAGGGGTTGAACTGTGTCCCCTCAAAATTCATATGTTGAAATCCTAACCTCCAGTACGTCAGAATATGACTATATGAAGAAAGGGCCTTTCGAGAGGTAGCTAAGTTAAAATGCAGTCGTATGAGTGGGTCCTCATCCAGTACGACTGGTGTCCTTACAATGAGAGGAGATTAAGACATGGACAACACACAGAGCAAGGGACAACCATGTGGGAGTAGGCGGGGAGTAGGCGGCTGTCTGCAAACTGACCCTGCCCACACCTTGAACTTGGACTTCCAGCCTCTAGAACTGTGATAAAGTACATTTCTGTTGTGTCGGTCCCAAAGTCTGTGGTCTTTTGTTAACGGCAGCCCTCCTGACAAAAAATAGGGGATTTACGGGGGGAAAGATGAGGCGATTGAACGGGGGGCATGAAGAGGGGCGTCAGGTGAGACGGTCGCTGTCATCCACCAGGGAAATGGGGCGCGAGCTAAGTCAGAGGCAGAAGCAATAAAGAGAAGAACATGGATTTGGGAGGAATTTTAGGCTAAACTGACAACTTGGTTTCCGAGGATGTCTAGATGTCTTGGAGGGATGGATACCAAGCTTCTTGCAGGAGGCCGGTGGTGCCGTGTCCACTGCGGGAAGGAGTGGAGTCGGAAGCCCGGAGCAGTGACTGTGGACTGTACCTGTGTTCGCATCTCGTGCCTCTTTCCACCCTGGGGTCTTAGCTCCTGGGGCTGGACTTGGGCAGTTCATGTTCATGTCCCCTCCACTCCCACAGCCGTGGCTCTCAGGGTGGGAAGGGGGTCACAATCCTTGGGAGGGAAGCATTTCACACACCGGTGACATGTCTTTTCCTTGAAAGATGAGGGAAAATTGTCCCTCATCTTTGCTTTTCTGCAATGACCAGTGAACCCAACTGGTATTGCTAGTGGGCGCTGCCAAGCTGGACGTCCTGTGTGGCTGGGGTAGGACCAGCCTTGGTCTGGTTCAGGACATGACCAACAGCTGTCATCGCTGAACTACACAGCGGCCACCACCGCACACCTGCACCAGTCTGCAGGGCAGCACTGCCTGAGGTCACTTGCACTAGACTTGTTTTTATGTCTTCCAGGTAGTCAGCCGAAGCACTTATGTGGAAATACGTATTATTTTTAATAAATTGCTTTCCTTTTATTTCTGTTACAGTTAGGTCATTATAATGGTTATTTTTAAGTTGAGTGGGTAAGTAGGTTATATTATCTGGGAATTTTATTTTAGAATGGGAAAGAGAATATAAAACATGTTAATAAAAGGGGTGTCTAAAAAGGTAGAGACTCAGCTACCAGGGTGGCCAGGCAGCCTCAATGTGAGCCCCTCAGGGGCCTCCCTGCCTGTTCCTCCCAGCAGGCCTGGCCTTGCTGTGGCCTCACAGCCCCTGCCCTATAAGGCCATGTGAGAGCTGAGCAGGCAGAGAAAATGAATGGGCTCCCCTAGCTGGCGCCTGCAGCCCTCAGGGTTCCTGGAAGGGAGTAAGTGGGGGCTTCCGAGGGCCTCCTGGGAGAGGGTCCCTCCCATGGCTTGGGCTCTACTGTGTCCCCTGCCCCCAGGAGTGCCTGATTAGAGGCTGGGGAGCAAGTTAGAGTTAGACTTTCAAGTGCAAGTGAGGAACGTTGCCTGGCCACAGCCTCTGTTCCCTCCCTCCAGACAGGTACACACACATTTCCGTAGCACAAAGCGTTCTGGAACATGTGAGTCAGAACAGACCAGAGCCCAGGGCTCCTGAGGACAGGAGGAGGGGCGGAGAGGGAAAATTGTCCCTCATCTTTGCTTTTCCCTCAGACCTGTGTTCTGGGTTTGGCACTGGTCAGGGGAGATGGTAAATGGCCTGGCTGGGTGGTTGGGTGGCCACAGCTGGCCTGGTCTGAGACATGGCCTTTGCAAAGACCCAGACAGCTTAGACATGAAAGACTTGAGGTCCAAACCAAGGCCTGGACACTGCAGGAGCAGGGCCACCATGTGCACCGCCATCCAGGGGGGCCCCTAGATGTGGTGGGTCGGCCAGCATCCCTACCTTCCCCGAGGACCAGGGCCAGCCTCCTGATACTCCCAGGACCCTTCCCCAGGCTCCACTTCTTGGGCCCATCATTGGATACTTGACGCCTTCACCCAGTTCTCTCAAACCAATTTCAGCACCGGAAGTGCTTTCAGCAGATGCATGTGACTCATCTAGGCAAGGTCAGCTGCCCCTCTGCCTCAGCCTCCAGGAACCAGACGTTCTTGCGGATTTTTACCCTGTGCCCATCTATAAAGAGAACTCGGTGTCTGCACCCAAGAATCCCCCCACAGGGAAACTGGTGGATGGTGCGAGGGGCTCTGAGAGGCTATATTAGTGTGAATGAGATTTGACCACAGGTCTCTGAACGGCCAAAGTGATAGCAGTTTAAATAAGACGGACATTTATTTCCTTCTGTTCCTCAAATCTGCAAGTAGTTGATGTCGGGCTGGCCTGGCATCTTCAGTGTGAGGGACCCACGCTGACTCTATCGTATCGCTTTTTTCTTGGGGGGCTGCGAATACTCATGGGAGGGGGTCACTTAACTGTATTTACCAGAACCATTTGAGCCTGGACAAGATGCTGCTTACACTGCAGGCTACTCCAATATGTCTGCCTGCTTCAGCACCTCCTCCCAGATCCTGGCCGGCTCTCCCGGGACCTGGTCCAGGCTTGGAGTCAGCGGAGAACCAGGCCACTCCTCTGCCTTACAGTGGGAGGGAAGAAGGGGTGGCAGAGCTGGAAGCTGGGCCATATATCTGTGATCCTCCTCTCCTCCTCGCTGGGATGGAGCCAGCTCTGCCCGCCCCAGGAAGCCCGTGCCAATTGAAGACTCTTCCTTGCAAGTAAAGTGATCAGTTTGAACACGCTATCAAAGGAGATTCCCCAGCCTTCCCCACGCAAAGGTGTTTCAGAAAGCCAAGGTCAGGGTGCAGCCTCCTCAGGAAGGGCTGGAATCAGACATGGGGTCCCCAGACTCCAGGAAGGACCTTCCTACCCACTGCTCGCGGCTCACATGGTCCAGGTCCAGCACCAGTGAGAACTGACTTTCAGGCCGGGTCCACACAGAGCCTAGAGAAGAGACAGAAGTGCCCAACTGAGGTCCGTCGCTGGGGTCCTGCTTCCCGGCTCTGTCCCGGCTCTGTCTCGGGAGGCAGGTTCCACCTCTGACTTTTCCTGCGATGTGAGCCAACAGAGTCCTTTGGCTTACGCTGTTTTGAGAGGGCTTCTGTCACTGGCCCCGGAGGAGTTCTGGTCAGATTTTGTAAGAAGTTGAGGCCAGGAGTGAACCGGCAGGGCGCCCCACGAAATGGAGGGAGCTTGCAAGGAAGGAAGGGGGCGGGCGGCCTGCGCGGCTGTGCCCGAGGCAATTCCAAAGTCTTTGCCCCGACTTCCTCTCTAGGGTCGGGGCAGGGGGCACGAAGGCGGTGTCCGGAGGCCGGGGTGGCCTGGGGGTCAGTGATGGGAGGGAAACAGCGGTGCCCAAGCCGCCGGATGGGGACCATCTCTCCGCTCCAGAGCGCGTGTGATTTCTGGGAACCGGTCCGCGCTCTGACCGCTGGGCTGGCACCGCCGGGGTCCGGGTTCCTGGAAGGGACAGGCGGGGCTGCGCCTGGGGCCAGGCAGGGGCCGACCTTCCGCCCGGGCGGGGCCGGCCCGGAGGGGAGGGCTG
>NW_006431920.1:1562645-1581014 GCF_000325575.1 Pteropus alecto | reverse complement strand
TTGGGGTCGCTGGGTGAAACTTCGCCCCCGTGCTCGTTCCTTCTTGGGGCGGCGGCGGCCGCGGAGATGGCCCCCAGCGCCACCTGGTCCCCGCGCCAGCTGGGCGGCTTCCTCGGGCGGCTCCCGCTGAGAGATTTATCCCCCGCGGGGCGCCAGGCCCGGGGGCGGGCAGGGGACGGGGGGCTCGCTCCCGCGCCCGCCCAGAGCCCGCTCTGTCCCGCCGGGTCTGGCCTGGAGGCCCGAGAGACTCCTGGGCTCTCCCGCAGACCCTCAGTCCAGCGGGTCCCACACTTGGCGTGTCACCCTCCCTCCCCGCCCAATCGCCCAGATTGCTGCGCCCACTCCCAGACTTTCCGATTCAGCGGGTCTCAGCGGGGCCTGAGGATGTGCTTTTCCCAGATGCCAGGTGATGCTGCTGCAGCTGCTCTAGGGACCACACTTGGAAAGCCAGCGGCCAGTCCTAACAAATTCTCTCCCACAGTTTCACTTCTGGCTTCCTGTGTGTGAGCAGAACAAAGCTTCATCCCGAGGGGCAGAAAGTCTCCATCTTACCGTCGACCTCAGGTTCAGCTGAGCTCATGGGTCATTCATTATTGGTGGGGAGAAGGGTAAAAGGGGAGATTTAATGTTGCTATGTGGAACTAATATCATCATGAACTATACTTTTTATTAAGATTAATCCAACTATTTATTTAGTAGCCCGGTTATCGCTTTGTCACATACACGCCCCTCTCTAGCCCATATGTAGATCTCGCCATGAATGCAATAAATGAAATTGTGAAGTTCGTTCGGTACTCGTAGGCCTGGTGTTTAGTCTCAGACAACAGTGAGGCCAGGACATGCTTAGTGGTTCACAGGAATCTCATCTGGACTGTTTCATCCAAAACACAGGGACAGCCACATCACTCAAGATGTTCTGTGTGCGCCATGTTGGCTGGTCCTCAAGGTGTGTGGACCTGCCAAGAAACCATCCAAATTCAATCACTTTAGCACCTACTCATCCACTTGAGGCCAACATACCACCTACCTTCTGTGTTCACATCACATGGCCTGCATTGTGCCTTTTTAAACTTGCTTAGAAATTAGCGATATTCCTCACTAAAAAAAACTTAAGTGTCTGTAGCTAAGAACACCTCTGATGAGCCCACTAATCTCTCACGAAGGTGTACTTGTTTTGAAACGATCTTGGATCCAGATTTGCTAGTCTGGAAGTCCATTTTAAGGCCTGGGTCTTTTTGTCAACCTCACCCAGGCCATAGACCTACTTGGAGGCTGCGCCATGACTCACATCCCTGGGACAGAGCAAAGAAAGGACAGCACTCAAGGCCAAGATGGAACTCTGGCCTCCCCCACTTTCAGGCCTCCTTGCTTTCCTGCTCTGCTGACAGCTCCTTCCTTCCAAGAAATCAAGCAGCCTGTGGGAGATACCAAAACCCAGTTCCTCCACCTCTATTGTAGACTCTGGTCCAGGAAGACAGATGGATCTGAATCCCTCACACATCATGAGCTTTGGGCAGTAACCAAATTGTAACTTTCCTGGAAGGAATTTTTTTTTTTTTTGCAGAAGCACCGTCTAGCAGTAGTTCATCTTTTGATCTGTGCCTGGCACTTCAGTATGTTCCTTGTCCAACCCGCTGATTAAATCCAGGCCCTGTGCTTACTCAGAGACATGCTCTTGGTCTGAATTCCTCTTGCAACAGCTCCAGGACAGCTCAGTCCAGCTGGCTGCCAGGTTTGTCCGAGCGGGTCAGCCTTACAGGACTTAATTCAGGTGGCTTCACCTCACCTAAATCAGGGGGTGCCGTTTACCAGCTCCCTCTCTTTGGGGATGGTGTTACACCCTCTTCCTCTGCTTGTGGTCTCAGCTCTTTGCAGTAGAGACAGAGGCCAGGCAGTTGCCTGTTACAGCTGCAAAGATGAATTCATTCAAGAGCTATGTAGCATGCCACAGAGATGCATGGCCTCCCACTCTGAAGGTGTTCAAGAGCTGGGGCCCACAGAGGGCTGTTGGCTGCAGAAGACTCAGATTTGTCCGTCCCTGAATGCAGAGCTCAGTTAGTCCCTTTGACGTCCAGCACATGGCTGGTTTGCTCCCCTGAAGTGATCTGCATACTCCAAGAATTGAATTTGGTGTCGAGTTTTTCCCAGGGGCAATATCTTGATAATCCTAGAATTTGAATGATGGATTTATGTGGATTCATTAAATGATTATCTACTTTTGCATATGTTCAATTTTTTCATTATTAAATATTTTAGAAAGTCATCTTGGGCCTATTGGCAGTTTGGGAAAAATGAAGTGGTCAAACGAGAACATCCCATTTAGGGCCAATGGGATGCTTTGGCAAGACCTAAGAAACAGAAAGGTTAGGCAGCTGGTTCAGTGCTCTGCTCTGAACTCGTGGAACATACCAAGCAGGATCAATTAAGGTACCGCCCAAACAAAGCTTCAGCCCTAAGCAGTTTTGCCTTTGTGATGAAAGTATTTTTTGTACTCACACCAGGTTAAATAGGTTAACGATCTTGAGTGGGCAGTGAGTCTTATCTAAGTCATGCAACGAAGGGCAGTTCTTTTTGGTAAGCCACTTCCCAGAACACAAAAAGGTACGGGGATTTAACTGTCACTGTTTTCCCTGAGCACAGGGCTCAGGTAAACACTGTTAATTTGTAAAATCCTGAAAGTGTTTTCTCCACCTCACAGATGTCGTGTGAGAATTCAATAAAATAATCTACGTAATTCACTTCACACGATAATGAGAACGCAGAGTCGCCATACTTAGCAAATATAAATCCAGGACAATACAACGTACTGTATGCACAATAAAATAAAGCAATACTTGGGATATACTTATACTAAAGACTTACCTGACATTAAAATATAACTGTGTGCCCTGTATTTTGTCTGGCAATCCCGGGCACACAGTGAGTTGACAATAAATGTTAACTTTTATTACTATGAATAGGGAGATTATTTTTCGATACATATTACTTGGACAGGGTGTCTCTTCCGGCTAAATACAGCTTTTCTATGAAGACAATCTCAGATCTCAAAAGAGCACTGGCAAGGCTGGGGGCCGAAGAGATGGTGGCCACAGACCATCTTCGGAATCTTCAAAGGCAGGCTCACCTTCCTTCTCCATGCCCTGTCCCCTGTCTCTGGCCTTGGCCGTCTCCACCTTGTTGGAAGCATGGACATGGAAGGACGGAAGCTCCCACCATGGAGCCGCAGTGTCTAAAAAGGAAGCATTTTTCTCCATCTCTAGCCACATCCCCAGCCCAGAGTTGGGAAGGTGCTTGTTCATTGCTGGTGAACTTCAGTTCCAAAGCACCACATGCAAGAAGAAGGATTTGCGCTATTTAAAAAAAAAAAAAAAAAAAGAATCTCAAGTAGGGCAAATAAAAATTTCTCTAAAATCCCTGAAAACTGCTGCAGTGGAGTGGAATCCTGGCGCCCGGAGCTTTAAGGCAGATCTTGGGTGGCATTTTTGGTTCTAAGGTGGCCCTGGGTCACTCCTATAAAATGAGAATAACGACGCCTAATTTTTCCCGCAAACACTACACTGACTGTAATCTCGTGCGGGGTCCGTTTTCCCTGTGATACGAGCTCCTTGAGGTTGGGGGTTGAGCCTGCCTTGAGCTCATCCCCAGAGCCAGGCACAGCGACAGGCGCAACGTTTGTGGAAAAAGAGGGAGAAGTCGTGGAGGGGCGGGCGGGAGACGCAGCCGCGCTGGGTGCGACCCGCAGCGGACACTGGACCGCAAACCCCCCGCTTCACTTCCGCCGCGGGTCACGTCCTCCTCCTGCCCTCCCAAGGGTCCCGATTTTCGTCCCACGATGCTCCGCGCCAACCGCGTCCCGTCATTGGCTGCGCCTCCCCCACGTGACGCTGAGCTGGCGGCGGCGGTTGCCGGGGCGACGGCCGGAGACAGGGCGGCCTGGCCGCGTCGGCGCGGATTCCAGCGGCGAAGCAGCAGGTAGGCACGTCCCCGGAAGCGGCCTGGCCACCCCAGAGCCTGCGTTCCCCGCGCGGGAGCGGCAGCTGTGGGGCCCGAGGACCGAGGCTCTCCCGAGCCCTTGCCCCAGAGGAAAAGCCCGATGCGCCAGCTTGGCAGCCGCTGCAAGACGTCCCAGCCTCTCGCCTACGGTCCAGGGCTCTTACTGCGGCGTGGCCCCGAGGCAGCCGCCTGGACACGCCGAGGACAGGCCCAGCTGCTTCCCGCAAGTAGCTTCTGATATTTGCCGCAGTTGGCCACACTTAGAGGGGTCCCAGGGTCCTCCAGCTGGGTAGTGGGCGGCGCGAACGAGAGGCCTGGGACTTTTAGATCCATCCCTTCCGTTATCTCCATCGGCTAACCCCTCTTTCCAAAGACCCCGGTTAAGTCCAGATTTCATCCAGTGCAAGCAAAAACAGGATGCTTGCTATGCACATCTGTCTTCTAGACAAATCCCATAGTCTTACCCTTAGTCAAAAACTCTATTATATAGAAAGTCAGAAGCTGCCGCTGCAGCCCTCAAAAGTGACAGAAGAAGTTTTCTCTAGTTTCTGCAAAAAGTGGAGCGGTGGTTCTCGAACTCGAATGTGCGTAAAAATCATCCGGAGAGCTTGTTGAAAACAGTTTATGGGCGCCGCGTCTGCCGTGGTGTTCAGTAAGATCGGAGTAGTGCTTTAAGTTTCCTTTTGCGCAAGTATCCAGGTGGTTCTGATTCAGGTGGTCCAAACTTTGAGTAATAAATACTGTGTAGTGGTTAATATCTGGATTTAAGTTCCGACTTTGTTACTTCCTAGCTGAGTTATTGAGAGCACCTCGACCTCCCTGAGCCTCAGTTGCTTCATCTGTAAACGGAGAATATAAATCACATTCATCTGTTAGATTTATTGTGCAGACTTAATGTGAAGCCTTTTGAATGTTGCCTGGCAGACATTAAACTCTCGGTGAATGAACCTATTATGATATAAAGGTTTAGAGAAAATTCTGTAATTTCTAAGAATGTCAGAGTAATGGAATACCCGGCAGCGAGTGGCTCACCTTCACTGACATGATCAGAGCAGAATCTTATTCAAATGATGGTGATTTTTTTGAGGAAGTGACATTTATTAAGTACAGAGGTTGGCCAGGTGAAGAAAGAGAGGGGAAAAGTGTTACAGGCAGAGAGAACAATATGTGCAGAGGCCCTGAGTAGGAACGAACTCTAGTTCTCAAAAACAACAGTTTTCTTGTTCCAGGGCCTTCACAAAGCTGTTTCCTCTGCTTGGGTTTCATCTATTTGCCAGACATATTGGGTACCTCTTGTGCCTGCCAGGCGCTCTGCTAGGTCCTGGAGATACAAGGTTGAACACCGCTTCCTGCCTTTGTAAGCAGGGTGATAAGTGTAACAGGAGAAGTAGATGTAGGGTACAGAGGTACCCCAGAGGAGAGAGAATTGCCTTGATGGGCAAGGAAGAGGAAGGGTTCGTAGAAGACTTCCTAAGGGAGACGGAGTCTGAACTAAGTGTGATGAATCAAGTTTGCCCATGAGGTGGGGCGAGGACATCAGACACAGGGCTTAGGAAGAGCATGTAGTGCGGGGACGTGGCTGGGAGTTCACTCCTGGTGGCACTAACGTGGCCGTGGTAGAAGGGAGCAGAGAGAGCGATGGCAGGGGGTGTGGCTGGCCCAGAGGAAGGCTGGACAGGTGGGTGGTCCTCAAACAGCAGCTGTCTCTCTCCTCGGCTTTATGGGTCTGGCAGGCCTGGAGGTGGCAGGCCAGGTAGGTGACCTCCCTGCTCCTCACTGCTACTCTCCCCTCCTTTGAGGTATGCGCCGTGGGCTCTACCACTTGCCGTCCCTCCTTGAGGCATCACCTGTGGGCAGAGTCCTTTCTCTTGAAGACCGTAGCCCCTGGCTCACTGTCTGCCTCTCCACCCCCTCACCTTCAGTTTTGATTTCAACTTTCTGACTACCCAAGTTTCTTTGTGCCCCTGACTTATAGGCTTCTCTCCCTCCATCCTCCTCATCCATTCACCTCTGCGATGATGAACCTTTTATTACTGCATCACCTCCAAAATCCTAATTTCAAGCACCTGTCTCTCTCTCCAGCCGCCACCTTCTATCTTTCGGGCTCCTTTTAATGTGGCTCTGAAGCAGGTCTTTGACCCCATTACTTTTTCACTGGTTCACAACCACCTCATGCACCTCCCCGCTCCCCTCATTGAGGTAGCTTAGCTTCAGCACTCTGTCCTTGTTATTTACACTTGTTTCCTCTTTCCCCTCTCTCCTGGAAAAGCCTCCCCCTGATTAACCTAACTCACACCAAAAGTGGCTGGCGAAAACTGCAAAATCGTGCAGTGCAGACTCTTTCTGAATGTTTAATATTTTTACGTGGAGGAAGAGCAAAGGATTAGTGACTGTGTTCATTTGCATAGATCAATTCTAATGCCCATCCTTCCTTCAATGAAATGAGCTTATCATTAAACTGTCATTCTGTTCTAAATACTTCCTGTGGCCCTGACTGTTTGAAGTACACAGGCCACATTATAGCACATTAGAAAACTCTAAGTATGGAAAATTATCTTCCCCAATCTCACCAGCAATCCGTGACCTTCTCATTTACACCATCCTCCAGTCCTTGTCCGCATTCATTTTAAATACAGAATTACTGTTCCTAATTACATAGAAGAATTACTTTTGACTTTAGCCCCACTATTTCCTACTGCTGCTGTAATAAATTACCACAAACTTAATGGTTTGAAACAATGCAGTTTTATTATCTTACAGTTCTGAAGGTCAGATTCTGAAATGGGTCTCAGACTGGGCTAAAATCAAGGTGTTTGTAGGGCTCATTCCTTCCCGGACACTCTGGAGGAGAATCTCTTCCATGCCTTTTCCAGCTTCTAGAAGCAGCCTGTATTCTTTGGCTCCTGGTCCTTCCTCCATCTTCAGTGCCAGAAGTGGCTGGTCGAGTCTTTCTCACCTGCATCCGTCTGATCCTGAATCTCCTGCTTCCCGCTTTCCCTTCTAAGGACCCCTGTGCTTACATTGGGCCCAACAGATGATCCAGGCTACTCTTTCCATTAAGGTCGTGATCGGCAACCTTCAGTCCACCTGGAGCCTTAAACCCCCCTTGTCATTCAACCCGACACATTCATAGATTCTGGGCATTGGGACGTGGACATCTTTGGAGGCCATTATTCTGCCCACCATAGCCACCTTGTGTGTGTGTGTGTGTGTGTGTGTGTGTGTGTGTGTGTGTGTGTGTGTGATTTCACATATGGTCAAAATGAAAACTTTTGTTTTATATTTTTGCCTTGTAGAGATTTTTGCTGTGAGAATTAATAGCAACCTTTCAGTATGGGGGATATTCTGGCTCACGAATCCGAATTACTTGGACTAGTGAAAGAGGTAGGTGTGTTATACCACAGGTCACAAAAAAAGAGACCTTGAAAACTTGTAAAGCTCGTATTTACAATGCAACAAAGTCTTTGGTGCCTTGTAATGTTTCTTCTGTCATTATGTTATAATTATGTTTATCATTATATAATTTTTCAGGTGTTTATATTTTGTTTTCATAAATAAACTGAAATCTTAAAGCCACTTTTTAGAATTCTTTTAAAGAAAATAATGAAAGCAATACATGCTCATGGTAAAAGATTCAAATAGTATAGAAGTATAAACAGTGTGTTTTCCTGCTCCCTTCCTGCTAATGGGTTAGAATAGTATCTTTCCAGACTTGTTTCTATGAATATTCAAAATATATTCACATCTATAGTTTGCTTTGCAAAACGGGATGGTACCATACACATAGTTCTGTAGCTGGCCCTTTATCTATCAGCAGTAGTATAGCGTGACCACCTTCCTGTGATCCTCACACTTTTTCGTGCGGTGGAGTATTTCATCACGTGGTTGCATTGTAACGATTTAAGGCGTGCCTGTTAATAGACGTTTAGGGACGTTTTGAGGGACAGGACCCAGGCCTTATGTTTTTTGTTCCCTACCGCTTTTGATGCGGGACTGGCACATAGAGCTGCCGTCTTACTGTGTGATTAAACTGTCGCGTAGGCATTGAGGACGAGGCAGTGGAGCAAGGAGGAGGCATCCACCCTGGAGAGGCAGCACTGGAGTTTGTTGGCGTGATCGTGGATAAATTCTTAAAGATGTCACAGCAGGGGCCCTGGGGACAGGGCTGGGGATATAGCCACAATTAGAGGAGGAGGACACAGAAAGGGTGACTGACTCACACGGAGAAGGACGGCGGAGAAGTGGGGAGAACCGTGGTCACTCATCGCGCATGTGACTGACGCGGGGGGAGGGCGTTTCAGGGGGTGGTGATGGCTCGTGCTGTGCCTGAAGGTCACCGACGGCCTTGCCCGTCATCCCCTGTTCTCTAGGGCAGGCATTATTTCCTGTCCCACCGTTTCAAGTAACGAATTCCCAGAGACCAATTGGACTCAAAGCCATCAGGCCTTGTACCTGTCCCTCCTGCCTTTTTCAGACTTCTGCACACACTTGATTTATTTTCTATTAATAATTATAATGAATCTAGCAACGGACATTTTCCTTCTGAAAACAAACCTATTTTCTGTAAAGAAGCGTTTTCTATGATACTGTCTTTCTGGGCTTTTAGTGTGTATATGGATAAGTAAATTCTAAGCTGGATCCCAAATTACTGTTTCTGAAGTGACAGTCCATTAAACCCCATTAGGAATTGGTGATAATATTGAGCTGGTGCAGTTACATCAAAAACAGTTACTTTGTTGATGTTAAAACAGAGAAATATATATATTTATGGGTTTTTTTTTACAGTATTTAGATTTTGCCGAGTTCGAAGACACCTTGAAAACATTTTCAAAAGAATGCAAAATAAAAGGCAAACCATTATCTAAAACAGCAGGTGGCTCTTTAAGGGACTCCAAATCGTTGGTAATCCAGGTAACATTTTACTTTTTTTAAATCTCTGTAGATAAGCAGGATGTTCCCACCTTGTAAAAAATGCTACCATTTGAGACTGTTGTAATTTTTTCTGGTGACCTGGTCAGAGTGACTTGTAGACATCGCAGGTGTTAATGGAGGAATCACTAACGTCTCTTTAAGCCTCCGTACCCTACCTGTGAAGTGGGTGGTGACGTAAGATCTTTCGCGTACATTTATTGAGAAGAACAGGGGAACCACGCGGTGCTTGGAAACTGAGGCAGACGCGTCCCCGTCCTGCGCAGCTGTAGGTTATTAACTCGCGATGCTGGGACGGAGAGGTGAGCACAGCAGCGTCTCTGCCCTCACGGCGGGCGCACGCTAGTTTCGGGAGGAGGGAGCAAGAGGCCTACAGACAAGGCTACGTCCTGTCAAAGGGAGGCCTGCGAGGGGCCGAGTTCCACGGTCCGCAGCTCTCAGGGTTAGAAAGGACCTTAAAAGCCCCTGTTTCAACCCTTGTTCGATGCCTCCATCCCATTTGTAACAACGTTCTAGGTAAGTTCACAGTGACTACATCCAGTGACAAGAGAACATATATTTATTTGTTTCAATATACTTACTTCCAAGAAAAATTTGACACTTGTTTTGAGAGGCCTGCTGAGTAACTGGAAGTTAGGCCACAGCCACTGCCTGCCTGCTCCTGGTCCCTGAGTCCCTAGTGGCCTGGCCATTGAGTGGGGACACCATTGAGTGGCCTGTAGAGTCAAGGCAGGCCTGTGCTCTCTGCCCAGTGTCCCCTCAGCCTCAGGCACCTGGACGCTGAGCTGCTGCCACATTGGTCTGGACCATTAGGAAGTTCTTTCGATCCTGCCTTGTACCTAAATCCGCAGAACTAGGCAGCAGGTATTTGTGGTGGGTCAGTTGTCATTCTTCTGTGAGGCAGGTGACATGACACTCACCACCTCCTTTCTCCAGAGTCTCTATTTCATCGATTGAGTAGGGAGTCAGGAACCGTCTCTGCCCCCCGTGGTCAGACTCACACAGCTCCGAGGCTGCAGTGGCACCCAGACTGTGTCCCTCCTCTGGCTCCGGCCCGAGCCGCTCTGTTCCGTAACCGAAGGGCACAGTCACTATATGGGGGATGGTAGTCGCCTCCCACAGTACCGTCTCAGGGGACATGCTCCTAGCGACGGGGCAGCACCCATCTCCCAGGCCCGGGGTTGCCTGGGTCTCTGTGTATGCGCTCACGTGACTCAGGGACTGGGCAGCTGTGCCGCCAGCTGCCAGACACGTGAGATCTGCTCTGCCAAGGCCTGGCTGGGCTCTGGGTCAGGCCCGTTTGCATCTGCCACATGCAGGTCAGCAGGTCCCAAGGGCACTGTAGTCACGTGCCCATGAGTTCTCCGGCCACAGTCTTTGGCCTGTGCCTGAATCCTCCCATTTCAGAGACTTAAACGGCTCAGCTGTTCCTTATGATGCCCAGACTTGATCTCGAAAGGGGTGGGACGCCAGGGCCAATCTGCAGGGACCTCAGTCCAAGGAGCTCGAAGCCCCCTGACTCCCCAGCTTTCTATCCCTTCCATCTGAAGGGGAGCCTCGGTTTTCCTTATAGTGAAGCCCTGGGGTCTGTGGGGTCTCTGAGGTACCGTGGGGGTTGTGAGAATTTGGGGCATGGGGAGAAAGGGCACCCTCATTGACGGGGTTCATTCTGGTGTCTTCTCTGCAGAGGGACCTCATCGCTGCGTTTGACAGTGGAGACCAGAAGGCGTTCTTCGCTTCATGGGAGGAGCACGTCCCCAGCTCCCTCCGAGATGGCGACACCCTGGCCCGGAAGCTGGAGTTCTATCTTCACATCCACTTTGCCATCTACCTCCTGAAGCACTCCGTGGGGAGGCCTGTAGGTCGCTTTGTGCTGCGGGTTGGTCCCAACGGCTCGTTAAGGGACAGCATTAGCTGTTATGTTTTCCAAATGCGCATTCATTTAATTTTATGACCATTTTATCCTTGCTAAGGGGTATGGATGTTAGACCATGTATTAGGGGAGAAACACAAGCATAAACAGTGGGAAAATGCCCATTTGTGAAAGTCCCTTTGCGTGGCAGGTTGAATTGAGCTTCCATGGTCTTTTCCGGGTGGGCCTGGAGGCGTGAGGACAAGAGAAGCCTTTGCAGGCTGCTCTGGCAGGTGGACCTCTGCGTGGAGGGCGAGCGGGGCCAGGCTGACGTGTGACCACATGCATGTGTTTAGTGGCTTCTCCAGGCATTTCCTACAGCCCTAAGGACCTGCGTTAACTTATTAAAATGTCAGAGGCCAAAGGGGCGGTCACTGATGGAGGGAGCAGCTTTTCCGCACGTCATAATAGCCATTCTGGAAAAGCTGTCCCTGAGCACAGTGCTCGTGTGGGTACAATCGTGGGAAATGTTCATTTTCTTTTATTTATTTCTGTTTTCTAATTTTTCCGTTTTGATATAAGATTTTTTTAAAAAATCAGTAAATGTTGTACATATGAGTCCAGTGGTCAGAAGAGGCTTCACGGTGTAGGCGCAGTGAGATGCACTGATGAGAACAGGCTTCGCCTGCGCACACTGTGCGGGGGATGGGGGGTGCGGGACATCACTGGTCAGGCCACATGGTCCAGGGAGGAACATGCCAAACCCTCAATGAGCGGCTCAGCTCGTCCCACCTGCCCACTGAGGCCAGGAGGAAATGGAAACCCTGGGAGGGCCTGGCCTTGCATTTCACAAGGAATTAGTGAAGTGGGCGAGATCAGTTCTCAGCTTAATGAAGGAAAGAATATGAGAATATGATATGGAAACTTCCGTTTCCAGCTTTAGACACCTCTCCTAATCGAATCATGAGATTCACTAACGTCTACCATCTCTGATGTATGGAAATAATGTACATGTCTAATAATGGGGAATTGGTTAAATCAGTTGTGATAGGCCCACAAGATGAGGTTTTGTCCTGCCATTAAAAATGATATTTATGAAGGATCTTAACGATATGAGAACATGGTAGTAGAGGGAAAGGCAGCATATTGAACATGCTGTTCATGGAAGGAGAGTGTTGGGGGTGATGTTAGGGTGACGGCAGACAGTGCGCTTGCAAGGCCAGGTGGGGAGGCCACCAGTGACATGGCTTGAGCTGAAAGGGCCTTAGAGGAGGGGGTGGACGGGGGGACTGGGTGTCACGCAGGGGAGCTCAGACGAGTGTCTTCCCTTCCTCGTAGGACAAAGAGGACCTGGATGAAAGGATTTCTTATTTCAAAACCTACCTGGAGACCAAAGGGGCAGCGCTGAGCCAGACCACTGAGTTCCTCCCTTTCTATGCCCTGCCCTTCGTTCCCAACCCCAGGGCCCACCCGTCCTTTAAAGAGCTCTTCCAGGTGAGTGACAGCCTTGAACCGTCTGTGTTGATCAGGAAGAGCACTGTGGCTTCGCCTTGTTTACGCTGCTGGGTTCTCAATGATGCTGGAAAAGACTAAAATTTGCTTATGTTCTATTTTAAGAATATTCAGGTAATTTGCTTTAACAAGTCTTTCTTGTATCATAAAATGCTATTTTTTGCGGGGGATTATACCAAGACTTGTTAATCCGGACTGACATAAATATTTTTAAGATACTGATCTCTTAAATCATTCCAAGGATATTTTTTTGGTGTTGGGAGGATAATTTATTCAACTATACTAAAAATTAGTAGCCTGAAAGAGAGCTAGAGTACTTTATACAATTGCTGGCCATGTATATTTTAATTGGTACTAAAGTTCTCACTTGGCATATATTTACTTGCTTATATGCTCTTATTTCCATCAGACTATTTGTCTATAGCTCTTTTTATCATTATACTTCATTTTAGTTAACACTTCAGCATATTTATTAACAAGATTTGCTTATTATAGTAATTTTTGTTGATTTACTAAAATTAATGTGTCCTACTGAGCGTTGTATTGAGATGTATTTAGAGACTGAAATATTTTGATATAATTAGATTGCTTTTTCTAAAGACCCTACACTGTTTCCAAGAATTTACATGAAGCTTCTCCCACTGCCCCTGAACGTGGATGCAGCTCTTCTCCCAGACCCAGTGCGTGGCAGTCCCCTCCTCATTCATAGTTCAGCAGAACAGCTCCGTCACACCTGAAGAGCAGCCAGCAATCCGAAGGTCGGGTGGCCGGCTGACTCGTGACAGCTGGCTCGCTGTAGAGTAGCTGATTCAGTCTGTGCTCATCTTCTGGGTCAGGCCAGACTTAGCTTCACTGCCTTCTTCTCTTGGAGGGTGAGATATAAAATGGTCAGGAAAGGTGACGACTGTTGAAGAGGGACTTTTAGTTTTCTCACTGTGAAGACTTCTGTTTAGGAAGATTGTGACACAGCCGTGTGGGCACAGCTTGGACCAAGGCGAGGCGAGCTGGCACCGCCAGGGTAGGGTCCAGCTAAGGCTGCGGCACTCGGAGGCGTCTTGGGTTATCTCGGCCACACAGCAGCCCTTTGGAGTTGTGAGGCGGAGCTCCGGTCCTTCAGTTCCGGAGTGTGGCAGTGCTCGTGGAGTCCTTCCGTCCCATTTCCCCCGTTGCTGCCCTCTCCGTATGTCCTCCCAGTGGTCACCAGCGCTCCTGTAGCCTGTATACATAATAAAATCTAAAGTTAATGTCTTTATCCTTTTCTTGACCATTAAAAGGACCCGAGAATGCATTAACTTCATTTATCCCCTTTCCGGTTTGTGTGCTATTGTTGTGAAATGTTTTGGATATCTACTTCAACCCCACACCTTAGAAATTTTTGCCGTTTTATGCAGTCCGTTTGTGTATAGCTTGACCCTTACATTTGCCAGTATTCTTGCTCACTACTCCGTCCGTGGCGAGGACCTTCCGTCCGGGGTCATTTCCTGCTCCCCTTAGGCGTGTTCCCTTAACACCCTCTTTAGTTGAGAAGCTCTTCTTCAGTTCTTCTTTGTCTGAAAACATCTTTACTGCTTTCTCAGATGGGATTCAGAGTACTAGGTTTACAGTTACTTCTTTTAGTACATTGACGTTTTATTACGGTTGCTGTTTTGAAGTCTGATCGCTGTTCCTTCGTAGTGGAACGTTGTCATTTTTCTCGGGCCTTTAAGACTGTGACTGCACTACAGTGTGTCTAGGGAGTCCAGACGTTTCGTTTTATTTCGGCTTTTTAAGATCTCTTGGTCCATCTTGGCCAACATAGTGGTCCTTTCTTGTGGTTCTTTTCTGAGAGCCTGGAGCGGTAGCACGATGGGGCACCACATCCTGGATGGCTTAAAACAACAGATATCTGTCGTCTCACAGTTTAGGAGGCCGGAAGTCTGAGATCCAGGTGTCAGGGCCATGCTGCCCACGAATCTTCTAGGGGAGGAGCCCTCCTCGTCTCTTCCAGTTGAAGGTGTCCCTTGGCTTGTGGCAGCGTAATTCCAGTCTCTGCTCTTTACATGGCCATCTTTTTGTATCTGTGTCTAAATTCCCTTTGTATAAGGACACCAGTCACATTGGATTAAGAGCCCACCCTACTCCGGTACAAGCTCATCTTAACTAACTTCATCTGCAGTGACCCTGTTCCCAGTGATCTCACATTCCGTGGAGATTAGGACTTCAACATAACTTTTTAGGGGACACATTTCAGCCCATACCACACACATTATAAATAAAGTTATGCTGTGGTGGGGAATTACAGCATCTTTTTACAATATAAGACTTTTCTAACAGTGTTTCTTAGAAAGTCAGATGACAAGTAGACTGTGTGGGTGGGAGGCAGGGCAGAGTCTATAAGCCGAAGGGTAAGAAGGTGGGGAACGATGGGAAGGCCCGAGGGAGGTGGGGGTGGGAGCTCAGAGGTAAGTGGGTATGAATTTTTAGTGATATAGCTTCTTTTTTTTGTGGAACTTCTTGGTTTGAGTGGTAGATATTTTTTATATGAAGACTATAAGGATAATTTTCCTGAGAAAGGTTGTTGCTTGTCATATTTTTCTCTTTTACTACTTAAGTCATTATTTTTTTCTTCTCAATTAGCACTATTGAGATAATTTACTTTAGGGGACAAATCAAACTAAAAGTATATCATACTCTTGACATGATGGAGTATTTGATGCAATAACAGCAACTGTCTTTTTCTTATCTAGATGAGGTTTATGGATATGAGTCCCTTTTTTGGGAGACTGAGTAGCTTTGTGATAATTGTGTATGTCTGTTGGTGCCACCTATGCTCTAAACTGTGATGAATTAATTTTGGTAGCCTAATCAGGTTACTTCTCATGCTTGTGTTTAAATCACATGAAATGTTCAAATCACGTACAAGTTTACTTTTTTCCTGTTTAGGAAAGAACGCTGTCCTTTCTTCTTGCTGTGGGCACTTGAATCTTCTACAGATGAATTGGTCAGATGCCCTAACTTTTTTTTCACAGCGTCACACCCCTGGCAAGACAGCTTGCTTTCGATTTCAGTAACTCTTATTTAACCCTAATGGCCGCAACTCGACGATACCGTCGGCATTTAGAGACCTAGTGCTTTTATTTATTTTCTTTTTTATTTTCCTTTCAGGATTCTTGGACTCCAGATTTAAAGTCGAAGTTGGAAAAGTTCCTGGCTTTAGTTTTTAAAGCCGGCGACACACCAAAGCTTTTAACGTTGTATGTATCCTTTCAAAGCAGACAGAGGCCACCTCTGGTGTTGGACTGCCTCATAAATAGGGTTAATTGGGAGTGCCGCTTTCATATTTATGAAGCGAATGAAGCATTTATGGGAGGCTGTGCCAAGGCCTATGATGGGTTGCCTTCTCTGGCATTGAGTTTCTGAGACTCGCTAGGGTCTTATTTTTATATCACGTGCCTAGAAACTATCTTAGTAAGAAGAAAAAAAGCTTGTCTTTTTGGAAAAGAACGCCCTGGAATAATTTTTTCTTTTTTGAAGATCAGCTAACTACTCTTAAGGCTTCGAGGCCCTGGCTTATGGTTTGAATGATCGTATAACTTGTCATTCAAATTGGGACTTTTTAAAAAACAACTCCATTGAGGTATAATTTACAAACTGTAAAATTTACCCATTGTAAGTATAAAATTTAATGATTTTAAGCAAACATATAGAGTTGTGCAGCCATCATCACGATCCAGTTCTAATCTGGACACTTTCGAGAGTTACAAAGGGTGCGAAGCGGACGGAGCGCAGGCGACAGGTGTAAATGGAGCCCGTCCAAGACGGAGTGGGACGGAGGTCACCGCCCCCGGGAGGCCGATTTCCCAGAGCCCGTTAGTCTTTAAGGGCGCCTCTCTTTTCTATTCTGAATAAGAATGTATCAAAAGTTACTTCATAACAAGAAATACCCCTTTGAATTATAGAGTTGCTGTTTGTTTTAATTTCATGAAAAATTGAGGCCACTTTGCTGCATAGGACGTGCTTCCTTTCTAATTCCAAAGCATTGCACTTGTAACTGGACCTTTGCCCCTGGGATTCCATGACGCGTTTCTTCTTCAGCTGCCTCAGCCTTCAGTGGCTCCCTACTGCCCGTATTCAGTGCCTCGCCTCCCCTGGGACTGTCCACAGTCGGGCTGGGCTGCAGCTTTTCTTTCTGCTTTTGTAACCTCACGGTTTTGTTCAGGTACTTCTCTCTACCCACATACCATGATGTTTGCCTAGCCAGTCTTTTTTCCTCTTAAAATTCCATATAAAATGGCAGTTTTTAGTGAAATTAGGGCTTTTCCAACCTGGCTTAGGATTATTTTAATACTCTTTTAAAAAATACTTCCCAGCTTATACTTAAAGACATGATTTATATACTAAATCATATTATATTAATAATAGCACCCACTCCATAGAAATAATATGAAGGTTGAGTTAATACATGAAACTTGCTTAAAATAGTCCAGCACATAGTAAGTGCTTGACAGCTATTAGCTGTTCATGTCACAGTTTGCAAACACTTTTCATCCTGTTCAACATGTTTTGAAGCAAATACACTGAAATAAAGCAGGTAACTATAAATATTCCTTTCTTTTCCTTGTTCCGTGGAAATATATTTCCACGTTCAGTTCAACACATATATTAAGTTGAATATTGTGCTAGGATCCAAAGAAAAGGCCAAGACATAGTTCTCTTAGCCAAGTTGGGGTTTTAAATAATAGAACAGGAGTCCGTGAGGCAGATAGAATGAAGGCTCGGAACTCCAGGCGGAGGGGACAGCTCAGGCAGAAGCACTGAGCCAGTCTGCTTGGGAAACCATGAAGAACTGAGCACTGCTGGCGCGGGATCGAGACAGAAAGTCAGGGCGTGGGCAGGGGCCGGATCACGGAGGTGGGCGTGAGGTCCCGCAGGTATGTTTTAAGCAGGAGAATAACATGGTCATGGTTACATTTTTTTAAAAAAATCACTCTTTTTTTGTTGCTGATTATGAATTTGATCATATTCCTTCTAGAAAATTTGGGAAACACAGAAACACATTTTTATATATAAGTACACAAAAGTTTGTAATGTCTACAATAAATGAGGATAGATACCTCTACGTGTATATGTATTTTTTAATATTTTTATCAAATGAAGAGAACGTTTCCCCATATCATTAAATAGTCTTCCAAAACAGGTTCTTCCAAAACAGATTGTTTCCTCAAAAGTTAAATACAGGGTTACCGTATGATCTAGCAATTCCACTGCTAGCTTTATGCCCAAGAGAAGAGAAAACATGGCTGCACGGCAGCTCGTACAGGACTGTTCATAGCAGCGTTATTCAGCATCGCCAAAATTTGGAAACAACCCAAGTGTCCATCAACTGATGAACAGATAAACAAAATGCATATCCTGCACTGGAATATTATTTGGCAGTAAAAAAGGAACGGATTACTGAGACACGCTACAACCTGTATGAACCTTGAAAACACGATGCTCCGTGAAGGCAGCCGGACACAAAAGGCTGCACGTTGCATGATTCCGTTTGTATGAAAGGCCCAGAGAGGCCAGTCTATAAGGCAGTAGGTTAGTGGTTGCCTAGGGCTGGAGCGGGCGGGGAGCGGGGGTGACTGTGAATGCAGTTTCTTTTTCGGGGCAATGACAACGTTCTACAGTTGATCATAGTGATGGTTGCACAACTCCGATTATACTGAAAACCACTGAAGTGTACACTTTAAATGGGTGAATTATATAATATTTGAATTGCATCTCAAAAAAGCTGTTGCTGAAAAATTAAGAAGCCCACACAAAACAGGTTAAATACCTGTCTTGATTCAGTCGTGTGGCCAGACGCTCGGGAGCCGAGGTTACAGCCCAGGCCGTCTGGCTCCAGAGTGGCTGTACGAAGCCTTTTTCATCCCCATCTCAACGTCCTCAGGCGAAAAAGCTATAGCATTGAAGTTACGGAGTTAAAGGGTATGAATCCAGATTTGCATTTTTACTAGAATGTTTTGGTAGCAGTGGGGAAGGTCTTTTGAAGAGTTAGGTAAGGAGGCCAGTTAGGGGGCTGTTGAAATAGTACAAGACTTGGACTCACAGAAGCA
>NW_006431920.1:1558132-1562609 GCF_000325575.1 Pteropus alecto | reverse complement strand
TAGGGAAGTCAGTAACTGTCTTGGCTATTTATGGCGACACGAGGTGGCCTTCACCGTCCTGAGAATTCTCTTTCCACCTTGCCGAGGCCATTCCTCAGACCGGCCCCACAGTGTGAGATACCCTGAGAGCTGCACCCCGAGTGCCTTTTCCTGAACTTCTTTTCCATCCCAGAAGGAGAATGGACAGAGTCACAAAGGTAAATCATCTTGATTAAAATTTTTTAGTAGCAACTTTGCCAACTCAAGTTTTAAGTCATGAGATAGAATTCCACAGACTTGGAAAATGGGGCCTTTAAAAGCCTTAATATTTATGAAGTACTCATTTTTATCTGTGATTCCTTGAGGCCCACTTTTCAGGAAGGCCGCTATTTTTAGCTTCATCTCGCATGTCGGGTCACTGAGACGTGGACAAGTGCGGAGAATCTCAGCACGGTGCCAACGTAACTGCAGCAGCACAGTTACGAGGCAGCCTAGGGGGTGGGGAAAGGTCGATTTTAGTGTCTTCCACCTTCACCTCGAACCAGTCTAATGGGGTCTTATCTCAGTAGCAGTATGGAGTGCCCATTCTCATAAAGCTTTTCCATTTTTTACATTCAAAGTAGGAATTCCACTCTTAATTTTTTAGTATAAGATGGTTTTCCACGATTAGTGATATTTACCAGAACTGTTCAGTTTTCAGAAAGGTGAGAAAAACTTTAGTTAACATGAAACTGGTGCCCAGAGTTGGGGTTCTTTGCCTGGGTCTCGTCTTTGGTACTGCATTGCGAAAACCGCTTGGAGTATTCTGTTGGAAAGTGTGTGATGTGCGTCGTGCCTCGGTGACTGTTGACGCATCACCCTCAGTTCCCAGCAGGTGGCGTTTTACTACGAGAAATAGCACGTTTACTCTTTTCAGAGCAGAGTGACCTTAGCGAGGATTCAAAACTTCTTGCCCTTGTTTCCCCATGTTTCTTTATAGAGAATTAAAGTTTTCTAAAGAAAGGGGGCGTTAGGAAGTGGTTTAGCTCTTGCTTTCCGGGTTGCTGACAAATGAGCAGTGCTTTAGCTTTGACACGCGGGAGCCTTTAGGAGCTTCAGAGGAGGAGTTCGCATGTTTGTTTTCGTCCTTTGTAGCCTTTGATATCCCCAGCCCAACAGTTCTGAATTCTGGTTGTCAGCCGTGCAGCCCCTCCTGGAGCTCAGTGGGGACAGGCCCAGCTGGCCCTTCACGGAGGAGCAGAGGTACAGCTGTGGCCTTCTGGGGTCAGCATGGAGTGTTCCGAGGGTCTCCAGGCTGCAGCCTTGGAGCTCTCTGAGGTCACTGTGCCCCCAGCACAGTTCTGTCCATCCAAGGATACGTCCCAGGAGGTCTCTTCAGCCCCCCAGGCCTGCTCCCTGCGGCGTTGGTCCAGCCCCCGGGCCCTGGCCGGCTTGGGTCCCGTGCCAGCTTTCTCATAGCCAGCATGTTGGGCGTCATAAACTGGGCCTGGCGTGTGGGTCTTGCTCTGCGGCTCCTGGCAGTGACCTCGGCCCCGCTGCTTTTGTTCTGCTGCTGCCTGGCAGACTGCCTCAGGCTTAGAGGCATAAAAAGGTGTCCATTCCTCTTCTTTCTCCTCCTCCTCCTCCTCCTCATCGTCATCATCATCATCGACTTGCATGGCGTGGGAACTCCGGCTCAGTTAGGCAGTTCTCCCTTGGGGTGTCCCGTGGGTGCAGTCGGAGCTGGGTGGGGCCGTCTCCACGGCTTCCTGACCCACGTGCACAAGTCTGGTTGTCAACTGGGTTCTCAGCAAAGGCCCTTGACTAGAACGCCTGTGTGGACTCTCCTGGGTTCCCAGGGTGAATGTCCGCAGAGAGAGCCATCGGAAGCTGTGTCACCTTTTCTAACCCAGCCTCTGAAGGAACTCATTGTCGTCTCTGCTGCATTCTGTTCGCTAGAAGCCGATTCCTAAGGCCCAGCCCCCATTCAGAGGAGGAGGATTACATCCCGAACCCTCCGGATGGGAGGGTGTCAGAGACTTTGCAGTCACATTTTAAAGCCACCACCCCACCCGCATACTTTGGGTCCCAGAAAACTGCCTTCGTTCTGGACTCGGTCTCCTTAGTCCCTTTTCAGATTTGGTCGCTGGACTCCATGACGCTGGGTAAGGGATTGTGGCGAGAATCTTCTGCCCAGTTCCTGGCTTCCTGCCAGCCCCTGTCACCCCAGCGTACCCTGAAGTTTCTGAGGATAACTGTCTGCCAGGAACAGTTACGTCTCTGATAAGTGGCCCAATTTTGCAGACAAAATAAACATGGGAGGAGAAGTACAAATAGAAGAGCCTGTGTTTTTCTACAGACCTTTCATTTGAATTTCAGCAAGGAGACCAAGGTTTTCAAGCCTTTTTTAAGTTTTATTTTGAGTTTTCTTAGGATAGCCAAGCAGGAGTGAGTCTGGCAGACACACTGTGTGTCTGTGCCCGAGGAAACCCCCGCACTGCTGCGTTGCCATGGAGATTAGAGGTTTGCACCGCAGAGCACTTGGGACTGGGGCCCTTGCCCAGTGTCACGATAGCCAGCTGTCACCACTTTGTCCCTTCCTCCTGCAACTACAGTTGTAATGACCACAAGGCACAGAGTCGCCACCAATTTAATTTGATGGTAGATGCAGGTGTTTTTTTTAACTGAATGGTTGGGTAATATCATTATTCTATGTGTCTCGATAGGAAGGTTTCGTGGATAAAGTGGGACTTCCATAAGCTTTTGAGGAGGGCAGGAAAAGTGCGCGGAGTGGGAAGTTCTTACGTGAAAAAATGGTACTAGAATAAAAACAGGTTGGCAATACAGCATGTTAGATTATTATTCTCACCTAGCCGTTTAAAAAAAAGAAACAGAAATAGTATCTTTTAGCATTTCTGGCGTTAATTGACTTGGCCCCATCAGAAAATGAGCAACTGATGACTTTTCTAGAGTTTAGAGCCCTAAATCGTATTTTTAAAAATGATGACCTATATTTATGGTTATAAATCATAATTTTTCTTCATTAGAATTTGTGGATTAGCAAAACGCCCAAAAGTTGATTTCTATCTGAATATAAAGAAGAAAGAGTCGATCCTATTGTGAAGATAGAGTGGTTTTTATACTAGGTTAGAAAAACAATTCCGTATTTTAAAATGTACCATTTTGTCTTGAGCAACCAAGGGGTCACTGAAATTAAATCTCATCTATTTAAAAAAGAAAAAAAAAAAAGCAATGCACCTAAAAGAAGGAGAGTTATGGAGGGGGAGCCTGCATGTCGCTGTGTCCCTGCCTCTCTGTGCGCTGGAGTGACAGAGCTTTCTGTGACCCTCCCTGCTGTTCTTTCAGTCGTACGTGTCTCTCGTTTAAAACTTGGGGTGCAGTTCTTTGGACTTGTGAAATATGAAGAATCTCAGTAAATCTCACTGCCATGACTAAGCTCCTTAAAATAACATCTCCGTTAAAAGTTGAGATCTCCCAAGGCTTCTTGGCTTAGAAGCTCCTGTCTCATAAAACGTCTTACTGGAGAAAAAAAGAGTCCCAGTTCTGTTTCATGCTCAGAAATAAAGTTTGTATTTTGAGCTGTGACTCAAAAGCTTACAGTAACGGTCAGTTCCTGTTTGTAGCCAGCCGAGGTGTCTCCAAGGTGATGTCGGGAGAGCAGGCTGTCGTGCTAAGTGGTGTGTCTGAAACGGCCGTAAACGTCTCAGCCGCGTTCCCTGCTGCCCTGCTGGCAGCTCCCTCAGCCGTAGAGTAATACTTTGAAACTGTTGTCAATACCAGTTCTGAGTTCCCAAGGCAGAAGTTCCACAAATAGCCCCTTATACTTAGTTCACTGTCCAGCGAGTTTCTGAGGGGAAGAGTTCCTCTGTGAGCCCTTTAGAGAGGGACTGCTTTGGTGACATTGGCGTTACCGATTTGGGAATCATTTGACCCAGCTGATGGGTCTTGGTACTTTATTCTTTATCTGCCGCTTGGGACATGCTGAGAAAGTTCACTTAATACTTATCACCACAAAATGAGATTATCAGTATTCTGTAGAATTTTCATTGTTAGAAGTTCTAGTTTATATAATGTTGAATTTTGTACATACAAAAAAGCTTTCCTAATGCCCAGTGTAGGGAGAAGGCAGTGATTCCCTTTCCCTAATCATGTTTAAGAAGTTTGAGAAACGTTTTCTGGGGATGTTCTCCAGAAGTTCAAGTGCTGGATGTAAATTTGTACAAATTCCTTTTTAAAGTTATCTTTCAATACTGAGATTTCATGGATGCTAAATAATAATAGTAAATAATAATAATAGTTTGTTATTGTGTGATATTTAGGTTTTTAAGAGTTAAAATATTTTACTTCTGCACATCAGTAAAAAACAAAAGTTTTTGAAATACAGCGTGAGTGTGGGTGATCCTCCTGGCTGTTTAGGACACAAATTAGGAGGAATGGACAACTGAGGACAGTGGCTTTTAAACGTGTGGCATGTGTCAGCCACTGGGGGAGCTTGTTG
>NW_006431920.1:1557494-1558096 GCF_000325575.1 Pteropus alecto | reverse complement strand
CGAAATCAGTCTCTGAGGGTGAGGCTTGATCGTCTTTATTTTTGGATGATTCTGGTGTGTTTCAAAGTTTGCATACCACTGCTTCAGGATATATAACCCTTCTGCCACTTTTTCAAGGCTAGGCACTTTGAGTTATATCTATCATTTATTCCTCACAGTAAATCTTCAAGATCATTATCATTTCCCCCATTTTATAGATTAAGAAATGAGTATCAGTGAAGTTACATATTTTGCCCCAGGTTACCCAGCAAGCAAGTGGTAAAGTATGGATTCGAGCCTGGATCTTTATAATTTTAAAACCTTGCTCTGTATACACGGAACATGTCCTAACATGAAGACTTTAGACATTACACGGAGCCTAGATTGGGACAATAGAGGGTTAGCGAACTTGGATTTCTTCCATCCAAAACGTAGCATTCCGGCGAAGGGGCGAAGTCAAACGGGGCAGGAGCGTTGGCACCGATGAAGATTTGCCTATTCCAGCCGTGCCCAGGCAGCTTGGCCATCGAGTGCTGCCCATGGGAGGACGCGGTGGGGATTCTAAGAGGCTAGAACCTTCCCAAGCTGCCTGCCCAAAGGCCCAGTGGGGGGGTTTATGCTTT
>NW_006431920.1:1549332-1553337 GCF_000325575.1 Pteropus alecto | reverse complement strand
CATGTGTTTATTGGCCATTTATATTTTGCGTTTTAGTCAACTGTGTATACATGCCCTTTGCTCAGTTTCCTTCTTAGAGAAGTGGTTCTGCTGGCAAAAGAAGGGACCGTTCAGGAATGAGGGGTTGACCCAAAGCCTCAAAAGCCGCAGAAGACTCTAGAAAAGCAGGACTGAAAAGTGTCTAAGTTTTTGACGTTCAGAAGGCATCGGTGCCCGTGCCACGTGAGCTGCTGTGGAGCGGCACAGAGGAATTTCGATCCCAGCGTGCTGGAGGGCGAAGGGCAGGGAGGCAGCAGCAGTGGGTCCTTTCAAGGACCTTGGCTATGAAGGAGGAATATTGAGAGGGCGGTCGACAGACGAAGACCCAGGGGAGACAAAGGGGAAGATACTTTTTTTAATATGAAATATATTTGAACACGTTTATAGGTTGTAGGGAAGGAACAGGTGTAAAAGGAAAGGTTAAAAATACAGAATGAAAAGGAACGTTTAAATTTTGATACTATAGGAAGAAATGGACTCGGGATACTGTAGGAGGCGCAGCCTCGTGATGGGGCCCTTCTCTGTCTGAGTTGCTTATACCTGAGTGTCGAGAGATGGCCAGGGACTAGTCCCGCATTCCCAGCCCTTTCCAGTCCACCAGTCCCTAGAGCGGTCCTGCTGTCAGGGGGACCAGGGAGTGAGGGGGAGGGGGAGGAAGTTCACTACGGGGAAGCCCGAGGCCGAGGGAAAGGACGTCCCCTTAAACAATCAGGCGCAGACCGAAGTCTGGAGGGACGCACAGCTGTTCATGATAGTCACCTCCAGGGTGGGTTGCTGGGGAGCGGCGGCGTTGACTCTTGGACATTTTAAGCATATGTATTATTTATTAAAAAGTGGAAAGCAAAAAATTTTAGATTACTGCTTTAGACGTCATGTGTCAATCCTGAATCACAGTCGCTCACGAGAGAGTTACGAGAGACGGTAAAGGAAAACTCCGTAATACAGTAGCGTCGATGGGCATAATAATTCAGCCTCGCGCTGTCAAGCGCTTGATAATTTATAAAAATGGCTCTCAGTCGTTCAGTAAGCATTTACCAAGCCACTGTCATGTGCTGGGCATATCTGTGATCTCTTTGTCCCCACTCGCCACGACCCAGAGACGGGCGCTGTTCGTTCCGCTCGACAGGCCGTGAGGGCAAGAGGCAGAGCTGTCGGTCTTCTCAGGAGTCCACGGCTTGAGACCAGATCTTCTGATTTTAAGCCCAGAGTCCTTTGCACTACGGTGACTTCATCCCCTGAATTAGGAACAACAAAGCGGTTTAAAATCAGTTTATTGTACATGGCAGTGGGAGTCCATCCAGTGGAATTCTGTAATTTAAAGTGCGATTCGCACGATCAGACCTGGAGTCATGATAGCTGTTTTTTCTGTCGGGCTCAGTGCTTGGAATCCCGAGTTCTGACGACAGAGTAAGTTTCATCTCCGCGCCTTGCAGACAGCCTGTTGAGAGGGAGCTCTCGCGCATGCCGGGGCGCCCCAGCCGTCTCTGGGTGAGCCTCTCACCGGCCGTCCTCGTGCCCCCCTTGCAGATCACCCCGGAGTACCTGCAGAGCGTCTGCGCCCGCCTCTTCAGTAACCAGATGCGGCAGAGCCTGGCGCACAGCGTGGACTTCACGAGGCCCGGGACGGTGAGGCTCTGTGCCCATGGTCTGCCCCCCCGCCCCGCGCCCCCAATTTAAAGGACCTGAAAACATGAAAGACCAGGAGAAAATGACATTGACATTTCAGAGGTGTCTGTAAAGTCCCAGAAGGTAGAGAGAGATGTTTTGAAGAGTGAGCTGCTGGAAGACAGCCTCCTGGGGTGGGGGTGGGGGAGGAGGTCGCTCTTCCCTTTGGAGGGGCTCGATGGGGGACCAAGGGCTGGAACCAATGAGCAAATCAATAGGAAACGAATGAAACTTTATTTTATTTTTAAAGTAACTGCCACATTGGAAATTGTGTAGTCTAAGGTAAGGGGCTTCTTTTTTTTTCTTTTTTAACTCTTGGAATAATTTCAAGCACAGAAAAGTTACAAAAATAGCACAAAGGACACTTGCATGTGCTTTAGCCACATTCACAGAACGTTGGCAGTGTACCCGTTTGTTCGTTTGTTTGTTTACTTTCTCTACACACACGGTCTGTTTTCTGAACCATTCAAGGACATATTATATCCACTATGGCCCTTTATCCCTAAGTTCTTCAGCGCAGAGTATTCCTTAATCAGAATGTTATCTTGCAGAATCAAGCTTGGCCATCGAGTGCTGCCCATGGGAGGACGCGGTGGGGATTCTAAGAGGCTAGAACCTTCCCAAGCTGCCTGCCCAAAGGCCCAGTGGGGTGGTTTATGCTTTATCAAACTGGCAGAAGGAGCGCCTGGAATCTTCTAAATTCTAGTTTTCTCCAGCGTCAGTCAAGCAGCCCCAACATTTACTCAAAACGAAGAACCGTCCTGTGGTTACGAATTGTTCCCCAAACGGCCTCCTAGGGCAAAAACAGAAGACGCTGCAGGTTTGGTTCAACTATTTTGTGATCTGATTATAAAAAGAAATGTTGTTTGTTTCTTGTTCATAAAGAGAAGAACTAAAAGAAATTGCATGGGATTTGGTCAAGGAAATAGATTTTGTTAGGAAAACCAGAGATGATTCAGTTTTATAAGACATAAAAAAAAAAAATCAGTGATTACTAAGCACTTTGTAACTAAATGTAGTATGACATAAAGTGTGAAACACAAACAGCGCCGAGTTCATTGTCACAACAAAATATTTATGATCATAGACATAGTATTAATTATTTTTTATTTCGTGGGGTTTTTTGACATAACATAAATATAAATTGTCTTCCTAGAAACGTTGCAGCAGCTCCACCAGCAGCTGGTAGAAGCTGAGCGCAGGTCGATGACTTACCTGAAACGGTACAATAAGATCCAGGCGGACTACCACAACCTCATCGGGGTCACGGCAGAGCTGGTGGATTCCCTGGAGGCCACGGTCAGCGGCAAGATGGTAAGCAAGACCCCTATTCGTTCACGTCTGTTTAGAGACCAAGAGGTAGCATGGGCGTGGGCTGTGTTAACAGTGATTCCTGGCCCCTCCCAGCCCTGACACCTGTCGCTGTTTCACAAAGCGCACCTGCACACAGGAGACTGAGCTGACCCCCCACACTGCTTCTCATGCTGCCTGCAGTATTTTAGCCGTTTTTCCTGACGTGTTGCCCACCATGTCTTTATTTCCCTACCTTATTCTTGATGTCAGCAAAGAATAAATTGATAGCAAAAAAGTATTATGTAGTGGCATAAAAATGAGGGAGCGATATCCTGCTGGTAAGATAGGAAGCTATAGATTCTTCTATATTGATTTCGATCCAGCTAGCTTTCTGAACTCTGTTAATCTGACAGAACCTCTTGATTGATTCTCCATGTTCTAGATTGGCAGTCATACCATCTTTAAATAGTGGTATTTTTGTTTGCTTTTTTCGTTATATGTCATAACATTTTTTTCTTATTGACTAAGACCATGGGACATTGTTGAATGATGTGATCGTGGGCACCCTCGTGCTGTCCCTGACTTGAATAGGAATGACTCCAGTGCTTTACTTCAGAAAAAGTAGAAAGTATAATAAAATCTCTTTGTGGAATACAGTTTTTTAAAATGGATATGATGGTAGGTCCAATGCATTTTTAAGAAACAGTGCAGCGAGAGCCTCGTTCAGTCTGCCCAGCAACATTTTGCAAAGCTGCAGCAGGATATCTCCGCCGGGGTGTTGGCGCTGGTGCAGTCCAGCTGTTATTTCGATTTCCCCAGTTTTACTTGTACTTGTGCGCGCCTATGCAGGCCTGTGTGTGTTCAGCTTTATATAATTTTATCATCAATAAAATTGTTTTAGTAACTCAAAAATACAACTACAAAATAATATGTATCATAGAAAATTTCAAAAATATAGAACTATGCAAAAATAAAATTACCTATAATCGTGTCGCTTCGTAACAAACT
>NW_006431920.1:1539907-1544617 GCF_000325575.1 Pteropus alecto | reverse complement strand
CCTTGGTTGACCTCACAGATTGCAAGGACCTTGTCAGCTTACAATCCCTTATTTTTAAATTTTTTGACGCCTACAGCAGCTGGTCTTCCTATGTGGTCTCCCATCCAAGTTCTAACCAGGCCCGACCCTGCTTAGCTTCCGAGATCAGACGGGATCGGGCGTGTTCAGGGTGGCATGGCTGTAGCTGACTTCAGTAAATTTAATGTTGGTGCGACATTCCTGTCTAACCCGTGCGCTCCCGGGGTTCGTGAGTTGAGCCCTCAGTGCCTTTAGGTCCCCGCCCCGGCAGCCCGAGATCTGGCTGTGTGTTGAGTTGTCGAGAGTCTTTAGCCTCCTCTACTCTTGAGCGTTCCCCCAGTCTGTCGTTGACTTTCATCACATTGACATTTTAGGAGAACATAGCCCTTCCCCCCTTTTAAAAATAGAACATTTCTTCTGTGTTTGATGTTTCTTCATGATTAAAGTCAGGTTTGCACCTCGGGCCAAAACCTTGCACAGGTGCTGTGTCCTTATGACAGCTCGTCCACGGGCCTGTGGGGTGGATCTGGGGTCCTGACCAGCGCGTGAGCCCACCGCGCTTCCCAGGGAACTTTCCAAAGTTCCTGGACCCACGTCACTGGTGCTCACAGCGCCCTGCTGTCTGGCCCAGGGGCTGAGGGGGTGCAGCTGGGTGCATTTGATGAGGAGGGCAATGCCAGGTGACCCCGAGAATGCCGTCATCAGACCCAGTACAGCGAATGCCCACAGCCCACCACACATCCCCCCACAGACCATTTCAGTGTCGTTCCCAAGCAGGTATATTGCGATGATAACTTTAAAAACAAGTGTAAGCACATCGTTTAAAGACGACTGGGTCTCACAGTTGCTTCACACGGTTGCTCTGGCGCCGAGACCTGAGGGCCGCCTCCCTCGTGGGTCTTCATAGAAAAGACGTGACGGCAGGCGGAGCACAAACGTCCCGGACCCCATCCCCGAGGCGCAGGCAGGGGTATCGCAGCCTGTGCATCAGGACGTGCCAAGGTGCTTTCGACGTGAACAAATCTTAGAGAACCGGTGATGTTTAAAATGTCAGTGAAGCACATAGAGACATCCGGGTTTCAGAAAAGGAACCTCCTCGTGGGCCGTCCGGGACGAGGGGCTTCAGGCCACACCCCGAGGACTGGCTGGGTGGGCTCCTGTGGACGCTGTGCTGTGGCTGCCAGTCAAGGAGAGGCATGTGTCTACCAGAAGTGGTGGCTTGTCAGCAGTAACTAGTGCAGCGGGGTCTGTGTCCAGTAGACCCACTTCTTTCTCCCCCCACTTCCATTTGTTTTTAAAATCAGCAAATATTTAGTGTATTTCAGGTTTATGTTATAAAATCCCATCCTATCTTGCATGTACGAAAATCCTTATATTTCCATTTTCTGTTGGTCGAGTGATATGTCCAGCTTATTTAAAACTGGTAGCATCTTACTAAGGGGCAGCTTAAAAGGGAGCAGGCACAACACATCTCACGTTTCGTCCCATCTGCAGTTAGCATCACTTGCCAGGAGGCTAGTGCTGCTGTCACACCCTGTCACCATGCTTTCGAGGTTTGCGGTTCGGAATCTAAGCCTTTGAAGCCAGGGGAGAGACGGGCTTCGTTTACCTAAGCACAAAGCCAGTGACTTAGGAACAGGCAGTAAAAGCTGCCGATAATTGTTTATTGTTCCTCATATTTTTTCTGCAAGATGCTAAGTAGATATGGGATCACCATAAAAGTATGAAAGAATATTATAGTTGACTAAGCCTGGCTAAAGTTGATGTATGATATCAGATTTATAATGTAGGAAGAAGTTAGGATGTCTCATGACTGAACTGATAGGATTAGGATTTGGAAAGACAAGAAGGGAATAAATTCTATTCTAGGTCCAAACAGAATACCATCAATTTCAAGATAAACAGGCACGAACAGACCAGGCTCTTTCCTGGCATGGCCTTGATCTCCCTCTCCCTGGGAGTGCTGTCGACTTTAAGTGTTCCCGTTTATTGCACTCTGAAAAAAGGGTTTGGCTAGGGCCGGTTCGCAAACTGATGTATCTATAAAGTTTAGTCCCTTTGATACCGCTTTTAAAATCTGGCTGTTAAAAACCTGGCCTTCTGCAACCTCCTTCACTGTTGAAAATTTAGAATGGCTCAGTAAATAGCTCCCTTCTCTCCTGCTGAGTTGTAAACCAATTGAAAAATAGGATAAAAGAATAAAGGGAAAAGTAGCTGAAAATACCCCAGGTGAGCCTGACAAAGCTTGTGTGCTCGCGTTCACACACAGTTCTCTAATCTGCCTTTTTCCTTAATACTGAAGCCATTAACTATTATTCCCCAATGCCTCACTTTTCGTGGTGGTAGAAGTTTTCCATTACATGGAGAAGCACATGGAGAGTTCACTTAGTGTCAGGCCCCTACTGTTGGGCGTTTAGGTGGTTTCCAGGTTTACACTTTTATAAATTAGAAATATCGTGGCAGACGCCCTTGGGGACGAGCCTGTGTTAACATCTTTCAAAGTTGATTTTCTAGGTTGACATCCCTGCTGAGGTCCTCTGGGGAGGTTTATGCCAATCTCATTCCACCGAGAGTTCGTGCCCGTCTTGGGGATGCTCATTAAAATTTTTGTATTTTGCAAATTTGATCAGTGAGAAATAGTATCTCAGGATTTAAATGTATATTACATTGATTACACATGAATTCAAGCCTTTTTAACATGCTTTTTTCATTCGTTTAACAAAAATTTGTTGAAGGCTTGCTACATGCCAGGCCCCGTCCTTGGCATTTGGGGTACATCAGGCAGCAGAGGCCCCTGCTGTCGTGGAGGGCACGTTCCAGGAGGGGAGCCAGCTGATAAACAGTAAACATCAACATAGTACATAGGTAAATTATGTAGAGTTTGAAAATGACAAGTATTTTCAGACACAAAAAGAAAGCAAAGCAGGGAAGAGGGATGGGAGTTGGGGGGCTGAGTGTGTGCGGGCGGGAGGTGAGCTTCGGCGATAACGGGTGTTGGAGTGAACACTCGGGAGAGGCGAGCGAGCGAATTAGACATTCTCTGGGGCTCTTCCAGGACTCCAGGCCAAAGGAGCAGCCACTGCAAAGGGCCAAACGTGGGCGTGAACCGTATGTTTGAGGAGTGACGCTTGGGGCTGGTGTGAGCAGAGCGAGTGAGGTGGGGAGCGAGGGCACAGCAGGCCGTGGGGGGCCGAGGCCATGGCGAGGCGGGGGACCTTTCCTCCCAGTCAGCCTGGGAGCGGGGCAGCGGAATGGCCTGGTCTGGCCTGCTGTGCGTGAGGGGATCACCTGGCCGCTGCTCTAGGACAGCTTATGGCAGGGTCAGGGTCACCTCGGAGATGGGGACGGTGGTGGGGTCAGTGTCTTGCGGTCGTGCGAGGAGGCCCGGCTGGTCTGGAGGTCACAGGGCCGTGGGAGACGTGGTCACCCGGTGTGGTGGGAGGTGGAGCCAACAGTGTTTCCTGCTGGACTGGAGCTGGGGAGAGACAGGGACAGAGATGGGAGTCAAGGACGACTCCGAGCGTTTGGCCTAAGCCCCTGGAAAGATGGCGCTGCCACCAGCTGAGACAGAAGGCTCGGGCGGAGCAGGCTTAGGGGACAGTCAGGAATTCAGCTTTGGACGTGGCATTTAGACATGGGTCATTCTCAGATCATCTTTTGTAAATATCTTCCTGTTGGTTGCTGGCTTTTTTATGTTTCTTGATTTTAGTAAAGTTTACATGATTGTGTAGCCAAATCTGTTAGTTTTTCCCTTTACCCATTCTGCCTTTTCACAATGTTATTAAAACAGTTTTTACCACTGAAGGAGCCGAAACACTCACCTTACTTTTCTCCTGTCGTTTGGTTAGTTAGTTTTTAATTGTTCTAACTAGACCTTTAAATCTTTAATCCATACGGAATTTATTTTGATAGATGATGTTAGGGAGAAATCTACTCCTCCCTCCCCCGCCAAGAACAGATAACCGTTTGAGCCACAACTATTTACTTCTTTCTTCACTAATTTGAATGGCCACCTTTATCATAATTCCTTAGCCTCACCTCCGCATCGATATTCAAGATCAACATCTTCCCGTGTATTATTTTGGAACATCTCTACGCGTACGCCTGCGTGTGTGTACACACAACACGCGCACGTGCATGCCGCCCACACGTGCATGCCACCCACACGTACTTACTTGGGATCGTATGAGTCACTACTCTTCTGGAACCTGCTATTTTACTTTTGATATATCTTGGCAGTCTTTCCTCATTCTTTTGAATGCTTGTACGTTATTCCATCGTAAGGGCGAACCATAGCTGGTCAGCAGTCTGATGATGAGCATTGAGATTTTTTTGTTTGCTGTAACAAAAAATGTTACAATGAGCATTCTTGTACATACGCTAGCCCTTTGAATATCAATATCGGTGAGATACTAAGAGTGGAATTGCTAGGCTGTGGGCATTAAAGTTTTGATATATATTATCAAATCATTTCTCCTAAGATTTCAACAGTGCCTGCCTCCCAACCCCAGTAGTGTATCAGCGTGTCTGTTTCTCCACACATTTCCCAGCACTAGACAAGACTGTACTTTGAAATCTCTGCCGGTTTGGTAAGCAGAACTTAGTATTCTGAATGTTTCGATCTATATTGCTTGAATTATGTAGGAGGCTGAATATATCTACATGTGTTTATTGGCCATTTAATTTTGCGTT
>NW_006431920.1:1534273-1535686 GCF_000325575.1 Pteropus alecto | reverse complement strand
TTCGAGGTTTGCGGTTCGTAATCTAAGCCTTTGAAGCCAGGGGAGAGACGGGCTTCGTTTACCTAAGCACAAAGCCAGTGACTTAGGAACAGGCAGTAAAAGCTGCCGATAATTGTTTATTGTTCATTTTTTTTTTTCTGCAAGATGCTAAGTAGATATGGGATCACCATAAAAGTATGAAAGAATATTATAGTTGACTAAGCCTGGCTAAAGTTGATGTATCAGATTTATATTTTTTTATAAAAATGACAACGTTTTATTCAAAGGTCCTAGGATTTGCAAATTGAAGACACAGCTCGAGAATACCCAGTGTGTTCCAGAGGAGAAAGAAAACTGAGCATTTTAATAGTAAAAAGCACATGTTTGAGAAAAGTCAGTCCTGCATTCTTGGCCCTCAGATTGGCTCAGGATAGCATGTTCGGGATGTCCAGTGGTCTGGATCATAGATGCCAGGTGGTCTGAATAACGAAACATTCTTTCTTAAGCATGGCAAGTGGTTATCTATAAGAGATAACATATATCTCCAGCCCAGAACATTCTTTTTTTTTTTTTAAGTCTTTCAGAGGCTTATCTGTGGAATTTGGGTACATCCAGACACTGACAGTTTTCTACTTTTGAACCCTAGAATTAAAGAAATCTCCCCTCCTGGCATGGGCAGCTCTGGCCAACCTCCTCACCATGGCCACCGCCGGGAGCAGCCCGGGCCTGTGCTGTCTGGGCAGGCTTCTTGCCCAGAGTGGGCGAGGCGGGTGAAGGTCACACTGCTGGCGGCCCCGTGGAGGGAACACCACGAGTGGGAGGAAGCGTGTTTCCATCCTACCTCGTTCATGCTGACATAGCTGTGTCCAGGAATCCACTCGCGTTATCAGACCTGGCAGCCACATCTGGGTCCTCCCAGAAGGATCGATAATGGCGGGACTGGTTTGGTAAGCAGAACTTAGTATTCTGAATGTTTCGATCTATATTGCTTGAATTATGTAGGAGGCTGAATATATCTACATGTGTTTATTGGCCATTTATATTTTGCGTTTTAGTCAACTGTGTATACATGCCCTTTGCTCAGTTTCCTTCTTAGAGAAGTGGTCCTGCTGGCAAAGGAAGGGACCGTTCCTGAATGAGGGGTTGACTCAAAGCCTCGGCGGGACTGATTTTTTGGAGGAGAGATTCTCCCACATAGCCTCTTCCTGGCTTAGGGTGTGACTCTAACCTTAGGTGTGTCCCCGCCCTAACTGCCAGTCCTTACCAAATCAGCTGGGATCTGAGACAGATCTGCTTTTATATCATCAGGAATAAGAGGAGAAACTTCTTCCTGAGGGCACAAGAGTTAAGAGTTTTTTGTTTTCCAAGATGACACAAGTAATAATACATGAATATGTGTTCGCTGGAAAATGTATAACAATTTAAGGGAATGGG
>NW_006431920.1:1519022-1534205 GCF_000325575.1 Pteropus alecto | reverse complement strand
CTTCCACGTCCACCCTTCCAGACCTTTACATGTATTTATAATTAAGGTTAATTACGTGTAGCATAAGGGTCTCCCTTAGCCTTTCAGCATGTTTGTATCCTCCTCATCTCCTCGAGTTTTAATCTGAACAGCATGGTACATTTAACCCTTCCTCCAGCAGGCGTTTTTGCTGTTTCTAGTGATGCAGCATCCTTGTTTGCATGCTCCAAGTAGCATTTGAAAGCAGCTCGCTGTCTTTCTCGTCTTAGCCCCCTGTTGGTGCTGGGCAAGCATGAATGCAGAAACAGTCTCAAGGTGGAAATCTGAGCACAGCCCCCCGAGTGAACCCCAAGCCGCACCGAGTGGCACCTGTGGGTTTGCGGATTCATTTGATGGGGGAGTTTCCATTTTGATGCATCTGGAAAAACAGCTCGTTTGGGAATTAATCCTCCCTTTCTCCAACAACTCCAAGTAGAGCTCATTGGCAATACAAGTTAAAATACTTCCAGTTGTGATAGCACTAAATATATTAAAGGCCCAGGATATGTGAATCTTAGAAGGCATCTGGTTCCAAGATCAGCCATCTTCGTGAGCAATGAACAGCTCCAGGGGCTGGGAGCATGGGGCTGGCCCCTTTGTAGGATGGCCTGGTGTGCCCTTCAGGAAACCTTTCTGTGACATTGCTCCACTCAGGGAGGCTTCCTGAGGCTTCCTGTGTCGGTACCATGGCTCTGACTTGAAGGTCAACATTTTCAGCCCTTGGACTCTCCCTTACATGGCTTCCTTACGGCATCTAGGCAAGAAGCCTGCTCTCGGCCCACGGTGCCTCCCCACGGCAAGGCCGCCTTTCTGGGCCCCGCGCTCCATGTGTCGAGGAGGAGTTCTAGGCCTGGCTCACCTCTCCCTGCCACACCCCACATACCCGTGTCTGTCACATACCCGAACTGTCTGTCCCTGGTGACCTGAGGGCTGGAACACCTTTAATCTTGCCAGTTGGTCGGACCGTGATCAACAGAGGGTGACTGTGCCATCAGCTCAGACCTCTCCCCTGACCTCCAAACCCGGACTGATCGGCCTTCGCCCCATGAATGTCTGACAAGCACAGCACATTTTCTCAGTCCAAATTCGGGCTCATCTTTACTCCAGACAGGTGGTCTCCCCTCCTGTATTTCCTGTCTGGTGAAGGACTTTTTACCCCGAGTCTCTTCCCTCCCCGTTGCACAGGGCTCAGGCGGTCAGGGGACCCGAGTGGCGTCCTTCCTCCCTGCCTCCCGGCTTACACGCAGCAACGTTTCCCACCTGGTCTCAGACTCCAAGCTCTCGCCTTTTTGATTGCTCATTCACACGGGAGCTGGAATGGCCTTTCTGGTTAAGTCCTATTTCCTTGTGCCCTCGTATTTCGGGTAGGATTAGGTACATGCAGGCATCCGATCATGTTACTCCCTCGCCTAATACCTGTCGCTGCTTCAGGTCCAAATGCTCAGCAGAGAGGCCACAGCCTTCCATGATCTGATGCCCATCGTCCCTCCAGGCTCAGCTCTGGTCACAGAAGCCCCAAGAAGCCCTAGCGCCCCTGCTCTGGCACTTCCCCGAGTGTGCGTGTTGCTGACACCTTGCTCGGTCACAAACTCTCAGAGTGGTAAAGCAGGTGACCTGAGAAGCTTCTGTAGAACTTAGTGGCACATTCGGGCCCTCGGGCGTTCCTGTTCCACCCACGCAGCTCCGCTTCCAAATCCGTTCGCAGTTCTCTATCCTAGTCCTCCTCCTGCACGGACAGCCCTGCGTCTTGCAGGTGCAGCCTGCAGCCTGCACGCATGGCCCTCCTGCGTCCACGGCCTTGCCGAGGGCTGCAGTTAGGGCCCCCATAGCAGGGGGACACCTCCTGGGGCTCCTCCATCCATGTTTAAGATCCATCGCTAGCTTGCGAGGGAAACGGCCCCGACTGACCGATGGTTTTGGAGCCTCTCCTGCGGGGAGCCTCTCCTCCCGGGGCTTTCCCTTCCTGGCCGGTTGTACTTGTGCCCACGCCACCCATACACAGAGCGGCACCTGCAGCTGGCAGGGGCGACTTTTAGAATTCGAGTCCAACGAATTGGAGCAGCCCCTGAGTGTCCGAGTGTCGTTGATGACACCACCCAGGGACAGAAGTGGTAGCTGTAGCCTGTTGCAAGCCCTCCAGGTCTGTATCTGGCTGTCAGTGTTAAGGTGAACTTGACTTCATAACAAACTGGAGCTAAGTCCTTCTCGGCCTCGGCCGCCCTGCGGCAGGGTAGCTCAGCACAGAGACGCGGAGGCAGCGGAAGCCGTGCTGCCTTCCGGGGTGAGCCTGTGGGGGTGCACCTGCCCCGCGGCGAGGGTCCCCACGGGCCCTCCTCGGGAGTCACGGCTGTAATCCAAGTCCTTGTGTGAGTCAGTTCCTTTCAGAAAAAGAGGTTTTGAGTATCTACTCTGCGCTGGGCTAAAACTCAATTAGATATAAAGGTGATTAACAAAAAGCAAACCCGTGTCTAAAGCAGAGTTTTTCGGCCTTGGCAGCGTCGATGTTTTAGGCCGGATAATTCTCTTTTGGGGGGGACTGGCCTGTGCGCTGAACATGGTTAGCAGCATCCCAGGCCTCTGGCCATGAGAAGCCAGTAGCACCACCCCCAGATGCGACAACCAGAAATGTCTCCAGACATTACAAATGTCCTCTGGGGGCAAAATGTCCCCAGGGGGGTGAAAACAGCTAGAAGGAAAGAAAAACATAGACACCATACAATGCGAAAATGCTACAAACAGAATGCTTGAACGGAATGCAGCAGAAGCTTGCCGGGGCGCGGAGAAGTTGGGCGGCGGGCAGTGTTGCGGGTGGTCTCCCCAGTTCTGCAGGAGGAAGAATCTGGGAGGCTGGAGGGAGGGCAAAGGTCCACCAGAGAGAGAGGAGCTGGGGGGCAGAGACACAGCCGCCCCCGGGGAGCTGCAGGGCCTGAGGGACTGGAGCATTGGGGTGTGCAAGGAACAACTTCAGGAGTGGATGGGTGGGCTGGGGGGCGAGGGGAGTGGCCGGAGCAACCTTGGCTCTGATGAAGATCACCTTGGGCCGAGTGTGGAAGGAGGGTGGGGGAAGGACCTGAAGGAGAGGGTGGGCTTTAGAACCTGCCGGGTTTGAGTCTCTGCATAGGGCAGGTTACTTAACCTCTGTTTCCTCATCCGAAAATGGACATAACAGGGGCTGCAATGAGTTACTACATCAGTACAGGTGCCAGGAACGGCACACCTTGTTCACAGTGAGCTCAGTAAATGTCAAAGGCACCATTACTAGCAGAAGTCATCAGAAGCGAGCTAGGCTCCCTGGCGTGGGGGCTGGGCGAAGGTGGCAGACCGGAGAGAGACCTAGGGATAGGATTAGCCGGACCTGGTACTTTGAGGGGTGTAGAGAACGGGGAGGCCGATGGTGAGTAATCGAATCTTCGTAACAGTCCTGCGAGGTAGGTGCTGTCATGGCCATGACTTTCCAGACGAGGAAGCAGAGGCACGCAGTGTCACTCGATCGTTGGGTCTCCCCAGTGGGCCGCAAGCTCTCTGGGATGAGGACTTCAGCCCCGTTCATCCTCACGTCACCGGCGGCGGGCGGGGACCTGGCACACAGCGTGCCTGGTGAATGAAACCGCAACCGCCTTCTCTCTCGAAGCCTTTTTTTTATTACTCGATTAGATAATCAAGTCTCATTAATGTTGAATTTATTGGCTGTCCTCATGAAAGGGTCAGTTATTATTGCTTTTCAGTTAATTTCGTCACAGGGCAAATAGAATGATACAGAGTTTAGCAAAAAAGCATCTGTTTGAAAAGATAGAAAACATTCTGAAAAAGGGGATGTTGGTGAATTTTATCTGTGGAATTATGAATTAGCTAATCTCACTAATTTTTAAATATTTTCTTTTATGCATATTATGCTAATATCTTCATATGGCCGTGTTCTTATTTGACTCACTGGATTCATTATCTTGGATTTTCGGTCTTCTTAATGGGTTAAGTGAGTAAGTTAGTTGGCATTCTAAACTTGTTATTTAAACCAGTACCAGGAGTAGGTAATTCCTTTAATTTAAAAAAAAAAAAATCAAAGGTTAAAAATATAAAAACATACATGGTCATGAGTCATTTAAAGGCTGGATTTGATGTCTCCAAGGCGGGGGTCCCCATGGTCTGTAAACTGCAGAGAGAGAGGGGCAGGGGCATCAGCCCAGGACGATCTATCAAGTCAAGGGCTCTAGGGTGCCCGCTTTGTGAAGTCAGCATTCATGCATCCATTCCTTCATTCAACAAACGGTGGTTGGAGTACCTCGTATGTCCAAGTGCTGGAGCAGGTGCTAGGGACACCAAGGTGTCTTATCTCTGGCCCTTATGGAACCCAGTGTTTGCCGAATGGGAAAGACACAGAAATAATTGCAAAATAATCACAGGTCCGTGTGATAAGTGCGGATAGTGACCATTCCAGAGCTGCTTGACAGCAGGGAACGGAGTGTACCACCGCCTGCCCCTCTAGGGGACGGAGTGTACCACCGCCTGCCCCTCCAGGGGGCGCTCCACAGACAGAGGCTTGCTTTCTTCGCTACTTCTTTTTCCCCTGGAGTTCTTTATGACCTATTCCAAACATTATATCATTTTACCTGCAGGTAATTCAATATCATCTCTAACAGAAAAGAGCTTTAAAAAACAAAAGGAAAACATAACCACAAGGCCTAATACTCCTCCCTTAGTATCACGTAGCACCCGTGCGGCCCACATTCATTTCTTTGTTTTCTCAAAATATCTTTGTACAGTTGATTTGAATCTCTCCAGACGATTGCAACACATAGCGTTTGGTTGTTTCTATTTTAGTCCATGTTTAATACAGTATTGCCTGTAATAGCAACTTTAAGTGCCTCTGGGAGTTTGGAGGGGGAGAACTCACCGTTTTTTATAAAGTGTCCCTTGGAGTAGAGTAGCCACGAACCAGGAATGGGCGGCTTGGGAAATGCATCAGTAGTGTATTGATTGACCTTGATTTGGGCTAATTTTTAAATCATATATGATTATGGTGGGAGAATCATGGTTGTTCACAAACCTTGCACATCTGTTGACTTTGTGCTGTTACAGTGATTTAGGATCAATGCACTGCTGTCGATGTTTAACACGGTCTGTTTTCTTCTGTTCCTCTCCCCTCGCCCCCCAGGCTTCGACCATGTTAAGAGCCTCCTTGGTGCCCGTGTAAGTAATTGCTCTCAGGAGTCATTATTGTGGAAAACAGCTATGGGTTAAACTAGAATTCAAAGTAACCTTAATAAACGTTCATCGTAATAGCCTAGCTTAGAGGAATGCCTTCGATTAGCTAGAGCTCCATGTGGACATTAAAGGAAAAACCAGTAATCATAAGTATTGTTGTTAAAGTAGAAGTATCTTTTAATGTTAATTCTATTTATTTTGGGGAGATAGCCTCAAGTGGAAAACATTTTGAATAGATCCTATAATATTCTCTAGAAATCAATTTTATCTACTACGTAGGGCAGTCAACAGTGTTGCAATGTTTGAATGTAATGTTTCCTGCTGGCTCGCACCGTGACTGGGCACAGGGTGGCTTTGTGTCTGCCTGAGCAGGTTGTCACAATAGGGGTGTCTGATGCGTACGGACTCCATCAGCCATGTGTGTTGCAATGGTGAGGAAGTTGGGAACCTTTGGCCTGGACATGGGGACTAGGTTGGGTTCTGGGGACTCTCCGAGCCAGGTTTGGGGGTGGGGCTGTGAGATTACTTGGACACCTGAGGTGGACGCGACTTTCCTCCTCCCTTGGTCCTGCCCCGCACTTTATTCTCTGGACGGTGGCCATGTAATGTAGTGCATATGAGCACAAACCGCTGGGGTCAAAATCCAGCCTCTGCCACCAGCTCTGTGACTTTGGACTTTTATGTAACTTCTCTGAGCCTCACTTGTAGAATGAGAACAATGATAATAACTATATTATAGGACCGTTGTAAAGGTAAAAATGAGTTAATGTGTAAAAAGCACCTAGCACAGTGGTGGGAATTTGATAAACTCTCTGGGCGTTTGCTCATGTTCTTCGCAGTGACATAAGAGGCAAGGTCACCTGCAGAGGGGGAGTGAAGGGAGGTAGTTGTTGGGGGTAGGGTTCAGAGGACGAAGGAGAAGGCATGACACCGTCTTCCTGGACAGCGGGGGGGTGGCCGGGCCACAGAAATGCAGGGCCGTCGAGCAGCTTAGGTGGCAGTAAATTTGGTTGGTAGTATTGCCATTATTGGCAAGTAAAAATGGCCCAAATATGACAGTATTTCTTCCCTACCCAGAAGCACCTGAGCTATAGAGCGTTATCAGACTTGGCATTACAAGTGGAACTTTTTTTGACCTAGAACGAGAGCCAGTTTAAATTTTAAATTAAAAACAGTTTTTAAATTTTGAAATACTTCCAGGGCAGCAAAAACAGTCCAAAGAATTTCCCTATACCCGTCACCCAGGTTCCCCAGTGTTAATAATTTACACGAGCCCAGGGCGGTTATCAAAGTCAGAAACTTAGCGCTGATACGGGGCCGTCTAATCTGTGGACGTCATTCCCGTTTTTACCAGTTGTTCTAGTGTGTCCTTCGTCCAATCCAGAATTCCACCCAGGATGCTGTGTCAGTTTAGTTATCATGTCTGTGTTTCCTTTCGTTTGAAATCGTTCTTCAGTCCTTGTCTTTCATGGTCTTGACACTTTTGAAGAACATGGGCCAATTATTTATCATTGGAATTTTAAGAAGTGTCTGTATTAGTGTTTAAACTCGCAGTAGTATCTGCCTCAGGGAGAAAGGTGTCGAAATGATCGGTGTGCCCATGTGCGCGGGTTTGCCATTTGATAGATAAATTAGAAGACGCTCCTCCCCGGGGTGGTCACTGAGGTCTTGTTTGTTGTCCTCTTTTCTGGCCTTTTCTTCCGTGCCTTGTAAAAGGATCTCATTTTGTCTTTTAAAAACTAACATTCAAAAAGCTGGTGTGTGATTTTTCCTATGTAATACATGCTCGTTATAGAGAATTTGAATGCTATAGAAACATATGAAGAAGGAAATTTAAAGTACCCAAATTCCTGCCTCCTAAGGGTGTCATCTCAGTTTCTCCTTCACCTTTAAAATCAAATGGAGCCCTCCATCCTGAGTCTTTTCACCCATTCTTCAGGAATCTGCATTTATTATTGTGCAGCAAGTACTGATATTCTCTACACAATATTAGGAGGACCATTTTTTTTGTTTTGTTTTTAGTTTATTTTGAAACAATCGTAGATTCACAGGAAGTTGCGTTCTCAGCCTACCCAGTGCTGACACGCTGCACACATGGCCGTGGTGCTCAGTGCTGACACGCTGCACACGTGGCCGTGGTACAGCAGAACGAGGGAAGCAGCATTAACACAGCACTGTTCACTGGACCACAGGCCTCATTCCATTTTCATCAGGCTCCATACACTCCAGTCTCCTAGTCAACAAAACAAAATGTGAAGATGCCCGTTTTAGTGACAAGGAATCTGAGGTGGTTCCTTGTGCTTCGGGCCGGCCAAAGGCAGGCGTTGGGTCGTTCTGCAGGGCGTGGGGTCTCGGCACAGAGATCTCTCCTAACTGAAGCTGGGCTTCCCCTGAGGTCTTCTGCTTGGAGTCCTCTCAAGGGGGGTTTGAAAATTGTCCCACCGACTTAACACCAGTCTCCCAGGTTATGTCCCCCACGCCTTCTGCCCGCTGTCTGCCTCTCGGAGGGTGGCCTGTGCCTCTACTGTTCACATCCGTTTCCTGACCCCCGGTCTGCCTTTGGAGCAGCCCAGTCCAGTCCCTCAGGCCTGCGAGAGACAGTGGCTTCAGGCTTCTGGGCGGAACTGTTGGGCCGGCTTCGCTCAGGATTCTAAACAGAATTTGGGCAGAAAGTGACGGCGCCTGCAAGGTGACTTCGGCCTTCGCGTGGAGCCCTGGGCCGATGTGGGTGCAGTGGCTTCTAGGCCTGCGTGGGCAGGGCGTGCTCGCTTCGGGAGAGTGCTGTACCGAACCCTAGTTCACGGAACAGGAAAGGCAGAGCTGAGCGAGCAGAAGCGGGGGAGGTGGGGTGCCGGGAGCCCAGCGTTCTCTGTGGGAGCCTGGTCTTAGCCCAAGGCGCACAGAGGCGACGGCTGGGCCTCTGCCGGTCCATTCTGCCAGAGCAGCTCTAGGTCAGGGGCCACGATGCTCACAAGGTGTAATGACCTGGCTCTTCTGCCCTCTTCTTTCTCTTGGAACTCGTGTTGCTGAGTAGGAAATCGAAGGATGTCCCGTTACTGCCCTCCTTGGATTATGAGAAACTGAAGAAGGATCTGATTTGGGGGAGCGACCGCTTGAAAGCCTTCCTGTTGCAGGCTCTGCGCTGGGTGCGTACCTTTCCCTTGACGTTAAAAAAAAAGACCATGCTGGTTTCACTCGGCTGCCTACCTCGCTGGTATCCTTTATCCTGTCTGCTAAAAATCTTCCTTCCTACTCTACTGCTTGCTGACACCAGGAGCTAAAGTTAAAAACCTCAGAAGACGGATTTGTCCCTTTTAAAAAAAAAAAAAAAACTCTGTTAATGTCACCTGTGCCATTGCCTTCACGTGGTAATGTCACACAAGCGGTTTCGAGGCCCTGGAGACTCCCCCTTCTGGCCCTTTCTGGGCACGAGCCATATCCACGGCAAGTGGAGTCGGGTGTTGGAGCCACCCCCACAGGACAGCTCCACGAAGCCCTCTGCATTCGGGTGTCAGCAGACGAGCCATGGCAGGGTGAAAACTTGTTAACAAGTCCGTAAGGGAAATAAAGCCTAGTCCAAACCGTTGCTTCCCTTCCCAGTCTTCAGATTAATCACGGTTAAGTCAGTGACTCTCAAGACTTTTGGTCCCAGACCAAAAGTTACTGATGACCCCAAAAAGCTTTAGTTTATATGAGTTCAAACTACCAATATTTACTGTATTAAAAATTAAAACTGAGAAAATTTAAAAAATATATTTATGAATTCGTTAAGAATGAACAATGGTAAACTCACAATGTAACATAAACAACCCATTTTTAATAAAAAATATAACTATTTTCCAAAGCAAAAAAAAAAAAAAAATCAGAAGAGTGGTATTGTTTTGCATTTTTTCAAATTTCTTTCATGTCCAGCTTAATGGGGGACATCTGGAGTCCCGTATCTGCTCCTGCATTTGTCACAGTATTCGATTTGTCACAGTATCACACTTCACATAGTCTCTGAGAGATTGACCATGAAAAAGACGAATCATAGCTTAGGAGGATTATGAAAATAACTGTGACCACACAGACTCCCCGAAAGGACCTCGGAACCCCCTCGGCTCCCCCAGACTGCACTCTGAGAGCTGCAGGTCTAAGCCAACGCCGGTTGGCTCTTTAACAGTCCATTCTAACTCACCCTGGAGTAGTGTCAAACCCCTTCACAGATCCCCAAATTTCAGGGTATGTTGGCATCTAAATGCCTTTGAGCAATTTCCCCGTCTCCAGGTAGAAAAAGGGCACCTCGCTTGCCCTTCCGATGGTTAGCGGCGCTTCCTGGATCAGGTCCTGTGGCGTGAGTGCTCTGTGGATGACGCGGCCAGGCTGTGGTCAGTGGTGAGGTCTGCTCTGGCTTCGCTGGCGTCAGTGGAGCGGAGCGGGTGGGGCGGCGTGAGTAACCTCCAGTGGCCGTCCCCGCCCTGAGCGTTCGCTTCTCTCTGCTTGAATTACCAGACTCATCTTCTTTGGCTCTTAATTCATCCACCCAGCACTTCCTGTCAGTCTATGCCGCCGAGTCTCTTGGTGAAACAGCGTATTCCTTGGCTGATAAATGACATTGTCACAGAATAATTAGGAAAAATAAACATGTCTCTTATTGATTTTCTCTGTGTCCATCCCCAGTGCCCCTACTCCAGCCCCTTCCCCCTCCCTACCTGACTTCACTTCAGTGAACTCAACAGGAGGGCGGCACCCCAAAGATGTGACACTCCTGGCACCACCCTCCTTTAACATAGTCCCCTCTCTACGGCCATGCCACCCTGAACAAGCCCGATCCCGTCTGATCTCGGAAGCTGAGCAGGGTTGGGCCTGGTTAGTATTTGGATGGGAGACCACCTAGGAAGACCAGGTGCTGTGGGCGTAAAAAATAAAAAATGAGGGATTGTAAGCTGACAAGGTCCTTGCAATCTGTGAGGTCAATCATGGGTTGCCTCGCCTAAAACAAAACAAAACAAACAAACAAAAAACGTATATAGAGTCCCCTCTCTCCTCAGGGCCTCCCTCCTGGGCCCGGTGGGTCCCGTCTGTCAGTGACAGCGGCCTCCGGAGGCCTCCACCTCTCACGTCCGGGGGCTGCCGGCCTCCCTGTCCGCTTCCCACACTGTTCTCGACACGCGCAGCTTCTCCTCGGCCAGAGCAGGGCCTGCAGTGTCAGCGACCGTTATCGAGTAAGCTTTTCCTGGACAGCAGGGACATTTACTCACGTTAGTGACATGGCTTTCTTATGTCCTAACTCACACCTGCACACAGCCGCATGCACAAGCACAAACCACTTCACGTGCTCCCCACGCACCATTTTTCGTCTAGACCTATGGGCATGAAGTAAATTCTTACACAACAGATTTAAGCCTTTTCAAAATCTACAAAATTCTACTCAGCCGCGCCCCCTCCACACACACACACACACACACACACACACACACACACACACACACACACACAGTATTGCTGTGTCAGTCCCTATAGGGTGCAGTCTGGTCGTTGGCATGGTGTTCATTCAAAGCCCTCTACAAGCTACCTTGCGCCCTACCTGTCGAGCTCAGCACAAATGCATCCTGTATTTCTACAGCTCCCTGAGCCGGCCCACACTCCCCTCACCACGCTCACGTCCCCCCGAACTCTGGCTGACGGCCCGCTCATCCTTCAGGGGCCGACGCCGATCCCCTTCCTGGATCAGGCGTTGGTGAGCTCTCCCTTATCTGCACGCTTACTGTCCAGGCACCTTGCCACTTCGCTCCCTGGAGATTTCATACGTGTAAATTGACCCCTGCCTCCCCCACGTCACCCATGTGGAAGTGCACATCGTAATTTCTTACCAGTGGACTGGTTGGCTGCTTAACTAGCCCCCCGGGATGTTACTCATTTTGTTCGCTTGAACGTGCGGTCACCGGTACTGCTGTTTAAAACATGCCCGCTCTGCGAACGTTTTCGCCACATTCAGACTTACTGATTTTGCTTTTCTTCTCTCCAGCGCTTGACCACCTCCCATCCTGGCGAGCAGAGGGAGACCGTTCTGCAGGCCTACGTCAGCAACGACCTCTTGGACTGTCACAGCCACAGCCAGGTCGGGCAGAGACGGACCCCATTTCTAGGGACTGAGCTTAGCAGATGGGGCGGGAGGGGGGCCTCCGTTTCTGCTTGTTTTCAGTTTGGTGACCGTTTTTAACGTCAGCCTTGAGCTTCTGTCAGCTACTGAGATCTGCTCTTCACCTTGGACATTGGCCCGCTTTTCACTTCCAGTAGAGTCCTGAGCGAAGGAGAACTGCTTGATTCTGCTCCAAGCTCTTTTCTGCCTTTTTTTTTTTTTTTTTTGCTCAAATTCCCAAATCTTTCCCTCATCCCCCAGCTTACTGTGAGTCCTGAAAAATCAGCATGATTTACGATGGGCAAGATAGATAAACAGATTCTGTTTTTTTTCCCCATCCGGGCCTGCTGGATTTGTATACAGCTTTGGACCAGACAGGCCTGGTGGGGAAAGCGTGGGATTTGCAGGGAGATGAGCTGGTTTCAAACCTCTTTCCGAGGTAGCCAGCTGCCTTAAGCAAGTCACTCGGTCTCGGGGAGGTCCCCGTCTCAGGGGGAGCCAGCCCCTGCCTCAGGAGGGCGTCGTGATTGCGTGTGGGCACATGCAGTGAACACTTAACCCAGGGCCCAGCACGGGGCCCAGGACACGGCTGTTCACCCCGCTCCCCACCTTCCTTACCTGCTGTTGGCCCCAGGCTTCGCTGGGCAGGAGGATCGAGATCTGGCATGTATAATGCAGACCCTGCGTCTCATTATTTCAGCTGAGTATTTACCCCAAATGTTCTAAATACTTCTCTCCCTGTTGTTGAGCTTCCCTGTGGGCACCGAGCGGGGCGTCAGTGCCTTTTGGGTCACGGATGAGACTGCTCCCTGCCAGAGTGGATTCAGGTTGACCCGCTGTGCGCCCGGGTGGAAACAGTCCTGAGTGGCCGGTTTAGTCTCTGAACGTAGTCTTACTGCTCCTGTAAAAAAGTTGTGTTAATTTTGAAAAATAGTCTCTCAAATTCTTGACTTCTTTTCTTTTTTTTTTTCTGTTTGTATTTGTGATGGCATTGAAGCCAGCAGCTGGATAATATATTGCGTGACTTAGAAACTCACATTCAAAGAGTAAATTCAATACCGATTCTTTCTGAAATATTTATCTCATTGACTCTAAGATACACGCTCCCCATTTTAGCATCTCTGAAATCAGAATATGTCTTGCAGTCAGTGTTTATAATATAATTTAATTGGCACTGTTTTCTTCTTTCTTGGTTGTGTATAAAAAATAATGTTCCTCTAATGAAAGGTAGCTTAGGTTTTGTGATATGTATTTGTCAAAATGCTCTAATCTCTATAACCATTGAAGAAGTCATTTCTTCCTCAAGTCATTATTTTTCATTGCTGTGGTTTATTTGTTTAATAAGGAATGACCTTGAATTATCTTAAGAGAATCTGCAAAGCAGGCAGACTCCTTGTGTAACATGGATGCTGTGTCACCATGACACCAAAATAAATTGGCCTTTCCAGTCAGGAAATTGAGCTCGTTGCTGAGTTCACCTAGCCGAGTGGTTCTCAGAGTTACAGCTTTAGCGCCAGAGAGCTCACTAACACACGGACGCCTGCTCCCTGCATTTTTCATTCACTGGGTCTAGGGGCCTGAGAATTAGCATTGCCAACAAGTTTTCAGGGGACGCCGATACTGCTGGTCCCTGACTACTCTTTGAGAATCACTGTTTTAGAATCAAATCTAATCAAATTGCAGTGAATTGAGCGTTTTAGTGTTACTGATCATTTTTATGTCGGGCTGTTGGCGGTGCTGTGATAACAAATTTTCCACATTGGACAGTCTTGCCTATGTAGCATAATATATGCACTTAGGAAGGCACGGTTCCTTAAATCTAAGGAATTTCGCCTTATGCGGAACCACGTTTTCGGTTGTGAGAAGTATCCCTCGCACAGATGAGTGTAGAAATCATACACGACCGGTTGAAAGAGTAATAATAAAACAAATAGCAATTTGTCTAAACAGCTCGGACTAAGAAACAGAAACTTGCCAGTAACTCGGGGGCTTCTAGGTTGCACCCCCTTTCCTTCCGTCATCCTGACTATTTTTTATTTGGGGTAAAGTACACGTAAAATCAAATATACCGCCCCAGCCACGTTTAGGTGTACGGTCCAGGCATGCTGGGCACAGTCGCGTTGTCGTGCCACAGGTCCCCAGACTCCTGTTCATCTTGCACAACGGACACTGCAGTCACCACGCAGTGTCTTTCTTTCCGCCTCTCTGACTTCAGCTACCCTAGGTACCTCCCATAAGTGCAGTCGTGCAATATTTTGGTGACTGGGTTTATTTCTCTTAGCTTAATGTCCTTAAAGTTATCTGTGTCGTGGTACGTGTCAGAATGGTCTTCCTTTTTAAGGCTGGATAACATTCCGTTATCTGTGTCTCCCACAGCTTGTTATCCACTCGCCCGTCAATGAGCACTGCTTGCGTCCCTCTGCCTTTCGGTTGCCGTGAATAAAGCTGCATCTGACAGGGCCGTACACATCCTGACTTTTCTCTGAGTCAGTTCCTTGCTTTTCTTTATAGTTTCCCCAGTTGTGCATGGGCCCTGAGTGATGCAGTGTTTACTGAGTAGCAAGCACAAACCCTGTTCTGCATGAAAAGGACACTGTCCCCATCCGCGTCGATGAAGGCACCTAGGAGATGACGTGAACAAAATCACTGGCTCCTCATTGGACATAGCTTCCCTGGGCTAGTGATCCCCTCCAGGACATTGGTAGTCAAGGCCAGGAGAGGGTCCTGGGACACACAGGGCATCTGGCAGGGCTGAAACGTCGGCCAGGTACCAGTTATTGGGCAGCAATATGTATGTAGGGTCGAGGGGAGTGGTGAGCTGCTCTGTAATTTTGGTTTTTAGGCTCATCTGGTATGAGAACTTTAGTTCTCAGGAGTCGAGCGCACGAGAACACTTCCGTCGGGGGGAAGACTGCCCACAGCTGACCCGCACAGCAGGGCGTGGGGCGGGGAGCTGGAACCTCATCGGCACATGTCAAAGCTATGCAAGTACAGATAAAAGTGTGGGCTCCCCTCAGCCACGAATTTTGTACTCTGTTTAAATATGTTACACGGTTTACCTCTTTGGAACACTGGCAGTATTTACTGAAAGTGCCTACTCTGTGTCCTAGCAAAACCACCCCGAAGCGTAACCCCAACAGACCTGTGCCCCTGTGCTCAGTAAAGATGCGCAGGAATGTTCACAGCAGCACCGCTCACAGCAACCAAGACGCTGGCCGTAACCCAAATGTCCGTCAGCAATAGAATGGATAAATCACCTGTGTGTGATGTGTTTGTAAAATGGGATACATTGAACAATGAGAAAAAACACACAATACGCAACATGGGCGAATCTCACAAACGTAGTGTTAAATGAAAAAGTCGGATTTGAAAACACACGGCATGATTTCACTTACAAAAGAACTCAGAGACAGACAAAACTAACCTGTGGTGTTAGAAGCCAGGACAGATCTTGCCCAGGGTAAGGAAGGGGACCCTAAAAAGGCTTGCGGGGCCCGGAATGTTGTTTCTTCATCTGGTTACTGGTCACCTGCATGTTCACTCTGTGAAAACTCATTGAGCTGTGCACTTACAATCGGTGTAGTTTTCTGTATGGACGCTGTATCCAGTGAACATTTTACCTGAATAAAGACGACGCTGTGACATTAGGCATCTTGGGGACAACAGCCTTCAATTGATCACTGTCTTGAGTCCGTGCAGTTCAGTCCGGGCTGGGACCCTCTGCATCTGGTGCACAGCGGCCATGCAGACATCTCTCTTCACCAGACTTCTGCGGATTCCCTTTGCCCCGCTCCTGAATTGGCTGTTTGCAGGGTCCCCATGGTTTCCTTTCTTGCCGTATT
>NW_006431920.1:1515009-1518782 GCF_000325575.1 Pteropus alecto | reverse complement strand
TCACAGCCTTTCTAATCACTCTGTATGCGACCCGTTTTTCTCTCGAGAAGCGTGTTGAATCTTCTCTTTGTCACCCGTGTTAATAAATTCCCCACTGATGTCTTTTGTGGGGCATGTTTCGATTCACCGTTTCGAGCCCTTTCAGTCTGACGGCTTTGGTTCTGGGAACTTTTCTTGAGCAGTTTGTTGCCGATTTCCTCGCTCTGATCTCTCTTCCCGAGTGTTGGGCCTCTTGAACTGGTTCTCTGATTTTTCTTAACTTTTATCTCATATTTTCCGTATTGTTCTTTTTGCTGTACTTTCTGGGAGGTTTTCTGAATCTTTATTTTTCAACCATTCTGTTGAATTTCCCATTACTTTCTCTCTTTCTTTCTTTTTTTTTTTTAGCATTCTGTTGTTTCATGGATACTATATAGCTTCTTACATCTCTGAGGATATCAGTGACGAATTTTTGTTTATTTTTAGTTTTCTTATCCCTGCACAGTCTCATTTTCCTCCAAGTTTGCTCCAACACCGCCCCCCCCCCGCCCCCACCCCACACACGGTTTGTTTTGGCCCTATTTCCCATGTCAGAAACTTCCCTTGGGTTTCTGGTAGACCTTGGCTATCTCCTGGGGCTGCAAAGCTGCTGGAAGTTCTGAGGGTGCAGGCGGGGCCCGTAGCCGCTGGCCTCCACTGAGGGCGAGCCAGGTGGGCCACCTGTGAGGATCCGCTGATTGCAGTCTCTGTAGCTCTTCCCCGTGGGCTGGTCATTTTCCTCCAAGAAGAGTCATCTAATCTCCTTCCTAAAGGGTAAGGGTCTGGCTGCCAGGGTTCTGGGAGGCAGGTAGGGGGACGGGACTGGCTGGCTCTGCTCAGCGCTCCTGCTGCACGCAGGCACTTCCCCCTACTTTGGCGTAGAGGCCCCGCCCACCTGTGCCTGCTGTCCCCAGTTCTTGAGATTTCTGCTCAGGTGATGTAAATCCGGTCACTGCTCATTGTCACATGACATTCTTGGGTCCGCTACGTCTGTTGCCATCTGCATTCCCACTTCCAAACCTGTGTTCTCACAGTTTCTCGGGCTGGTCTCGCTGACCCTGAGAATGTGTGTCATCCTTAAAAATCCATGTGCTGTAGTTCTACCCTGGTTTGCAGGGAGCAAAATCAGATGCGTGTGTTGGATCTGTCGTGCTAACCTGCCAAACATCAGCAACAGTCATGGCAAACGCTATGCTGCTTTCGTGTCAGTCACTGTTCTGATGCTTTGTAGGAGTCGTTTCATTTACAAGTTCGAATAACTGGTGCTTACTGAAGCTCTGAAAAACAGTCATTTGGAAACCAAGATTTCCAGATGAACCGACCGGTGTTGGTCTGTTCCTTTCACCTCTGATGAATTCGCGCAGAGGAGGGGATGGAGGCGCGTCGGAGCGCGCCCATTCTCTAACTGCCTTGCTTTCCTCTTGGGACGTCTTTCTCCACAGAGGAGCGTGCTCCAGCTGCTGCACTCCAGGAGCGAGGTGGTGCGGCAGTACATGGCCAGGCTCGTCAACGCTTTCGCGTCCCTGGCGGGAGGTAAGGCTCAGGCTTGTCCTGGGAGGGAAGAGCTAGGTCCTCCTGATGCATTTTTTTTTTCCTTCGAAAATGGGTGTTCTTCCTCGAGTGTCTTAGAGATGCTATGTTTCCTCAATTTATTCCTGTTTAAAAGGTATCTGAGGGTTTGTTTCTGTGTGTGCGTGAAAATCGGATGTTGTCTTATTGATGTAGTTTATGCCAGAGCAAATTTGTGTGCTTTTGCAGTCTCTTTTGTAAGCCTTCTGATTTTATTTTGTAAGGTTTCTGGTTTTGTAACAGTGCTTTTTAAATTGCTTTTAAGTATATAACAGGTAATGCATTTTTTCTCATTTTCTACTTAAGGCAAAATGAAGTTGGTGAAATAATTAAAGCTGATCCCAATAAACACTGCACCATTTTAATCAAAAGACTATAATCTCTTAAATCAAGAGGATCTGAAAATTCCAAAGTTAATATACCACCATTACTGAGTTCAAAACGATTTTACAAAGCGCCATTATCTTCTATAAGTCCTCATTTGTTTGCGCTCTTTTTACCAGGAATAAAAGGAGTTTTCAAATTATGACTACGTGATACTCTGAAAGTTTGTTCTTTCATTCACGTGTCATTTTTCCAGACATTTATCACAAGCCAGGGCACACGCCAGGGACCATTCACATAACACTGTTGACATTTATGTCCGAAATTAAAATTAACATCATCTATATCAAGACACCAGTCCGGAACAGGCTGGTGACAATTCAAGGCTTACTACAGGGTTCTGGGTAGGATTCCCAGCTTCTTCTCCAGGCCTTGGGCACATCTAGAAGGAGCGAGTGTGGCCAGAAAGCACCCCTTGGTGGCCTTGGTGAACACCAGCAGGCTTGTCACCCACAGGTTCTCACCCTCTTGCCCCTCGTAGACCTGGTTTTTGGGTTTAAGATTTCTGGTAAACAAAGGAGAGTGCTCCCCACAAGGACGTGGTGACGAATTACGTTTAGATGCAAAAAGAGCAGTTTCTGTCCATGAGACAGTTGATAGAAAACGACCAACTTTGCAGAAGCGCTATGTTTTAATAAGCTCTTTAGAACCTAAGATTAGAGAAAATCGACATGCGTTACATGCAGAATTTTCATAGAAAGTGGTTTGGGAGCCTGAGCTTAACTCGAGACCCGTTCTTTCCCTCTCTCACTCGCTCCTGTCACTAGGTCGCCTGTACGTCGCCCAGAGCACGAAGCTGCTGCGCGTGCTGGAGGAACGGCTGCGGGAGGAGGACAAGGACACGGCCACCCGGGAGAACGTCCTCGGGGCCTTGCAGAAGCTCAGTCTCAGGTGCTGACTGTGCAGTAGGTCACGGTGGTTCCTGGAAATTCACTTGGGGTTTTTATACGCCTCTCTTTTGTGCCTATTTAGTCTCAATGACAACTCAAGAGGCAGATGATATTTTTCAGCTAACACCGAGGACAGGTTGGGTGACTTTCCAAGACAGGGCTCTCTAATCCCCTAAGCTGTGCTGCTCAGGCTGCTTTGGATGGAGGAAGATATTTTAAGAACATTGTCTGGTGCCAGCCAGATGCTGCATCGTGCATGTCCCAGGCCACGGGCAAGGTACTCGGTGTCCACACGAATGCAGCCTGAAGGGGCCTCAGCCTTCAGGCCGTTCAGCGTCCCTGCGGGCACATAAACGAACAATCACAGCGAGTGATAGGTGGGTCTGTGGCCGTCGGGGCCGGAGCCTGCAGGTCTCTCTCCACACGTCCCGCAACACACCCTGCGGTCTCAGCCTTGGCCCTGTCGTGACCAGGACCTGCTCCCTTCAGAAAGGTAAAACCAGGCACCTCTTCCTGAACCAGGTCTGGCATCCTCCTAGAGCTAGCTTTTTTTTTTTAATGGATAACTTTATTGCGGTGTACTTTACATACCACAAAATTCACCCATTTTAAGTGTACAGCCGAGTGATTTTTAGTATATTTACAGAGTTGTGCAACTGTCACCACAATCTAATTTTCAAATATTTCCATCACCACAAAAAGAAACATCATGCCCGCCATTGCTCCTCCTTCCGAGGGCCCAGGGGACCGCTGCCCCGCTTTCTGTCCACCTACCTGTCCTGGACATTTGACGTACATGGAATCACATACGTGTGTCCTTTCGTGACCGGCTTCGTTCACTCAGCACAGTGGCGTTGAGGTTCACCTGTGTCGTAGCTGTGCCCGTCCTCTGCTCCGCTGGGCCACACCCTG
>NW_006431920.1:1503090-1514967 GCF_000325575.1 Pteropus alecto | reverse complement strand
GCAGGTGGTGGGTGTCTGGGCTGTTCCCACTTTTTGGCTGTCACGCGTCATGCCGCTCCGAGCATCTGCACACGGGTCTTTGTGTGGACACGATCACCTGTCTCCTGGCTGCGTGTCTAGGGGTGAACTGCTGGGTCCTAGCCGGCTCTCCCAGCAGCCACATTCCCTCAAGGCCCCTCTTCCTCTTCAGCTTCATTGAGAATTCTAGTACCTCGAGTCCTCAGTCCTCTTCTGAACACACTTCTTCCCATCAGATGCGGCTGGCTCTCCCTAACTGCCCGAAGCCTGCCAGGTGACAGATTCCACGTGCGCGTTGTACGTTGAGTGGTGGGAAGTTGTAGGTATTTAGTTTCTACTATTTGCCAATGAAGATTTCTTGGTCTGACTCTGCACTGAAAAGAATTATAAGTCATCTCCAAGAGTTATTACTTCCTCAGATTATCTGAACATTTTTGCTTGTTTATAAAGAAAACATAGCGTGATATTGACCGTATTTGGAAAATTTTTAGACATTCAACGGTTACAGTTAAGTGACAGAGATAAGCTACGGTGAGAAAATACTTCTGCCTAGTAACGCAGATATCCGCTGCCAATGTTTTCATTTCCTCTAAACAGTCATTTAAGCTTTCTGTTCTGGAACGGGCTTCATGTTTCTGCAGTATTCCAGGGTCTGTACAAATAACGTAGAAAGCAGCCAGGCTGACCAGAAAGGCACAGTCTTCGTTGTATTCTCATCAGTGGCTCTGGTCTGGTGGCGCAGGGCTCCAAAACAGCACGGGCAGATCCCATCCAGGTGGCCGTGTTTCCGTGACAGCCTCGTCGCGAGGAGATGCACAGCGGTGCTTGCTCCGTGGCGCTTGGGTTTGCAGAGATGCAGATGACTTCTCGTGGTGATACCACACGTGTCTTATGAGTTCTTAAGGCTGGCATGATGACAAACACACGACACATTCCGATGAGGCGTCGGATTTTGTAAGATTTTCTACCTGGACATACAATTGTATTACCCAGGTCGCTGAATTATTCTTAGAGATCCGAATCAAAATGATGTCGAGCTGGACTTTTTGTTTTTCTTGTTTTTTTTTTATTTTTACACAACTCAAAGTACCTAAGCTGGATTCTAATAGACTAGAGTTTAGTAAAAATCTGTCGGTGAACCCTTCCTACGGCTATTTCCTGGGCATAGCAGACCAAAAGCTATGAATAAATAGTGATTAAATATTTGAAGTAATACTCTGCTAATTTTAACTATCGAAAAGGAAACCTCCAAAGTAGGAGGCCTCCTTGCCACCTTCTCTTCCTTCAAACGCTCATCATGGTCGTGGAAGGTGAGGAGTGTATCGTTGTCGTTTCAGTTGTGTGGGTCCAAGAGCAGACCACTCCTCCGGGCCAGTGTCTTCCGTGCACTGTCTTTTCTGACACGCTGGGTACGCTTCAATGGAGAGTTTCTCGCCAGCTTTAATTCACTGCAGACCGTTTCACCCTAGGCGTCCGCTGCAGACAGCCATGATTCAAGACGGCCTCATCTTCTGGCTGGTCGATATTCTGAAAGACCCCGACTGCCTGTCTGACTACACGCTGGAGTACTCGGCGGCTTTGCTCATGAACCTCTGCCTCCGGAGTGCAGGTCTCACAGCCTCCTGTCCCCGTGTCCCCTCCCTTGGGTGCAGGAGAAGGGACAAGGTCCCGACCTCGAATCTGGGTTACCCATGATGAGCCTGAAGGGGCTCACCTTTCGTTTCCTTTGTAGAAAAAGCATTTGCAGCCAGGTAGAAAGCTGTCGAATCCCTGAAACCAAAATACCATCCCGGACTCGGGAAGACTGTTTGCTGTAGATGTATGTAGCACCTGCATTAAGAGGAAATTAAATTAGTTTCCGATTTTTTTTTCATCTTCATTGCATTCTTCAAAAATGGGAAGTTTAGAATTCCGATCACTTTCATTTGAAGACAGAGAGGTATATTCCCGAGACTTTAGAGGCTTACGTTGGTGGCAGGGCAGGGAGATGGACCCGTGCTGCCTGCCCTTCCTTGGTCACCGTTGTTTCTCCACTGACCCCCGGAGGTGGACAGCACAAGTCATTTGTGAACTTGGTCAGTGGAGGCAGTGATTTTAGCTTGCCTACAGGTTCTGTCCCATTTAAACGACATGGTACCTGGGATAGGAGAAGTTTCTTTAGAGGAAGTGCCAAGTCCAGCCCGCGCCTGACCGCAGTCCAAGCAGCCCCAGTGCTGGGAGGACGTTGCCTGGGTAAATCGCTCAGGGGTGTTTGTTATCACCCTCGGATGCTTTGCAATCTGAAGCACTGTGTGTTGTTGACTGAGTAAATGACTACTGCAATCTTCTTTTTAAAAAAATAGCCTGTGCAAAACGGCCTAGCTGTAAAATAATTGTTAGATTACAATCAGCTTTTCCTGTTATCATCAGTTTATTTGCACTGAGTGTTATAAGGATGTTTCGATTGCTGAAAATACCTGTGTGATTTTGACGATGTTGGTCTGGGCACCTGAGAGGCAGAACGCTGCTCTGTGATTCATTGTGCTCTCACTGTGATGAACAGCTCTGTGCTCTGCCTGAATAATAATAGCCGCCACCATTTACTGGGCCCTTGGAGTGTGCCAACCTATACCGAGTGATTTATTTCTCCATCACCCTTTGAGGTAGATACAGATAATCTCCAGGGAATCCCAGAGGAAGAAAATGGGGCCCAGATTGCTTACGCATCTCACTTAAGGTCACGTAGCTCATAAGCAGGGGAGCCCAGATTTGTATTCAAGTCGGCCTGACTTGGAACTGTGTCGTTGAGTTTAGACATGTCATGTCATGTTTTTTTTTTTTTTCTTAAGGGAAGAACGTGTGTGCCAAGGCAGCCGGCCTCGTGCTGAAGGTCCTTTCAGATCTGCTGGGCCATGAAAACCATGAGGTACTCAGCCAGCGCCGCTGGCCCGGGCTGGGGCGGGGCCGGGAGTTCGTGCGCCCTCCCTCCGGGTGTCCGGGTGTTCCCGTTAGCTGGTCAGAGCTTTCTCATCTCCGAACTCCAGCGTGTGGAAGCAGAAAGCCATCGCCCCACTGCGCACTCCCTGGCACGCTGCCAGCGCTGCCCCTCCCAGCCCGTTACCTTTCCTCCCTGTCACCTCTCATTCCTCCCTCCGCGTCGACACGCCTCTGTCGTGTTTCATGTGTGTCCGTGGACATGCGCACAGTCTGAACACGTGCTCGTCGCTGTGTCTGTGCGTTTAATCCGTATAACTAGTATTGCACTCTAGAGCTCATTCCATTTCTTCCTTCTTTCAAAGCGTTTCAGGACCTTTCCCCAAGGCTTTATATGCACTTAGTCCCTGAGCTCTCGCTGCGTCCAAACAGCCCCCTGTTCCTGGCCTTCCCTCTGCTGCCCTGGGGCTGTCCACTTTGGCTGCCTCCAGCTCTGCTGCCACGGTGGTCCTCGGCGACATCTCCGCACTTCCTGGGTGTGTTGACACTTGTCACGGCCGGATCACCCCGTACTTCAGTCTCGGGGCAGAGTCCTGGAAAATGTCCACCAGAATGGCTGTTCCAGCTTCTGCAGGCACGGGTGTCCTCCCCAGTGGTCGTGTAATTTTCTGAGTTGTTTAGCTTACGGGTCTCAAGTCTTTTTTAAATGAAAGAGGTCTGGATAAACTAACAAAACTAATAAACAATATGATATGTTGCTCACCCGCTTCCTACAAATGCCTCTGCACAAACTGTGGCATCACTTTGCTCCTGAAGTCAAAGCCTCCACAAAATCTGACCCCTTTGCCCGATCAGCTGCAGGGGTGTCTTCGCAGGGCAGGACCGGGCACCGCTGGGCCAAGCAAAGCTCTCGGTTTCCACGCGTCTGTTCCAGTTTCAGACAGACACCCCCGTGCTGTTCATTTCTTCCGCATCGTGCTTTCCTGGCACCCTACCCTCTGAGCGACATGGGCCGCTTTAGCAAGCGGAGGTTTGGCAGCGGTCACAGAGTGCCGTGCCTTTTGTATTTTAAAACCAGGCAGCGCTTAACTACTTACTTCTAGACCTGAACGAAGTCTATTCATTCAGCTGCAGCCTGTGGGGCATGCATTCCTCTCTAAAAGGAAACGCTGGTTTCCAGTGTGGGAACCAGAATGGACCAGAGGGTTCAGATCCTGCCATTAGCCGTTCAGCCCTTGCATTTGCTTTGAAAAAGAGCTGGAAATTCTACCTGTATGTGTTTTAGAGCCTACAAATGTGTTTGCTACACAAATAAATGCTACACGCATGTATTCTATACCAGACAGTTGTGCTCTTGAAAGACAAAGTGTAGAAGCCATAACGGGAAGACGCACGTATTTGATGATACGAACATTAAGTTTTTTTTGTATGGAAAAAGATGCCATAACCAAAGTCAAAATTTTGATAGCCCGAATATGTGAAGAACGCTTATAAATTAGTAAAAGTCAAAACAAAAAAGCAAAGAGAGAAAAGGGGTAAAGGATACATGTAAACAGGCAAGTTATAGAATAGTAAGTCTTGATGGCCTAAAAACACGAAAAGATGTTTTGTTTCTCTCGTAGTCCGGAAAACGAAAATAAAAACGACTCTAAGATGCCCTTTTTTGCCCATTCGCTTGGAAAAAATGAAAAGTGATAAAGTTCAGCTCTTGAGTGTCGAGCACCCGCACGCACCACATCCCGTGCGGGCCTGCTGTTGGGGTTGCCTGTGTGAGGCCAACATGGATCCTGTCCTTGAAGAGGTCATCATGGGGAGGGCATAGATATAAATTCAAAACTGTGCCGAATGGAGGGCTGCCCAGGCGCAGAGCAGAGCTCTCTGTCGGTTCAGGAGAGGCTCCCTCCCTGAACCTGCACGGAGCTCTAGATCCTAGCTCACCAGGTGGACGCTGCCAGGACCAGGGCCACGGCGCGTCACGCTGTGGCGTGGGGTGTCCCTGCAGTGTGAGCTCCACGGTGGCGGGGACGGAGGAGCGGAGGGAAGCGATAGAAGCCAAACCCCGAGGGGTCCTGCACGCTGTGCTAAGGGGGAAGGACTGTCCAGGCGGACTCCACAGACAGTGTCCGAGGCAGGCAGTGGCCTCACTTGGCCCATGTCGTGGAATTTTGGCCATGATATGAGGCTTGGGTTCAAGGCTGGGACATCAAAGGCTGGGACTCATTTGGAGATGCGATGTAGCCTAGGTCTTGGCCATGTTGGCCTCACACAGGCAACCCCAACAGCAGGCCCGCACGGGATGTGGTACGTGCGGGTGCTCGACACGCGCTCAAGAGCTGAACTTTATCACTTTTCATTTTTTCCAAGTGAATGGGCAAAAAAGGGCATCTTAGAGAGAAGGGTTCCTGTCTCCACCAAGACTCCACCAAGGAGAGGAAAAGGAGAGCAGCAAAAAAGGGCATCTTAGAGAGAAGGGTTCCTGTCACCAAGACTCCACCAAGGAGAGGAAAAGGAGAGCGGCTCTGTGATGGCTCCGGAGCGCCTGGCCCGAGTGATCAGGGCGGCGTGAATTAGGCCATGAGACGCAGCAGGAGTGAGCTCTGCGAGGGAGCGGTGAATTTGGTTCCGAACTCCTCGTCATAGCTGTCACTGGGACGTGCAGGTGGAGATGCCTGGCATTCAGAGAGCTGTGAGGACGGTGACACTCTATCCTCATTAGCCGGTGTTCTCAAGAGCGTTTGATAACGGAGTTGTATAGTATTTGAGAACTTGCAAATGACCATGTTTTCTCCCTTGAATCTAAAGATACAGCCGTACGTGAACGGAGCGCTGTACAGCATCCTCTCCATCCCATCCATCCGTGAGGAGGCGAGAGCAATGGTAAGAAGCGCACCTGACGCGTGCGTCAGCCTCTGTCCCTGCCGCAGAGCAGAGCCGCGAGAGCGCGCGCTCCCCAGCCCGGGCTCCGGGCAGGGGCTTGCTCGGAGCTCGCGAACCCCCTGAAATTACAGGCCAAATACGTGTTTGCAATTTTCTGATGAGAATCTGGTTCTCAAGGGATCCCTAGCTCCTCAGTGATTACAAATCAGTTTTAGAAAGTTCCCAGCAGGTTTATTTTTGGAAAGTTGTAGACATTCTTTTCTTTTTTTCTTTTATTTTTTTAAATGACTCACTTAAATTTGGGATTTGGAGAATGCTTATGGATTTCATAGTAGCAGAAACTTAGCAGGAAAATGATGGAATGGAGGAAATCATCACTTAAATTCACCTCCGGGATTCCTGGAGGAATTGTGGCAGCAGTGAGAACTGGTACAATCAAAACACTGCAGACATTTTGGTAGCGACCCAATGGAACGGAAAAGCTGGTGAAAGCGATACTACCAGCTGTTCTTGGTGTGCTTGCCAAGTAGTGAATTCAGAATCTAATGTGCTTACGTCAGTGCTTGTGTGGGACGCATGAAACAGCACTCAGGTGATTCGTGTTCTCTTCTGAGGCGACAGCTGTTTCCAGATCTTGTTAGCAAAACCACTGGAGTTTGTCCTTTTTCCTTACACCATGTGAAACTAGTACGCGTATTAAATGCTGCGATGAAACCATTAAATATGTTTCCAGAGGGTAGATTCAGTTCGAGGCCAACAAACCGTGCTCTTCCACTTCGTTTTGCTTGCTTAGAAAAATTGCTAAATCTTCTAACGGGTCATGTAAATCATCAGTCCCCAACCTCTTTGGCACCAAGGACCGGTGCTCCTATGAGAACCTAACGCCTGAGGATCTGAGGCGGAGCTGAGGCGGTGATGCTGGCGCTGGGGAGCGGATGCAGACACAGACGGAGCTTCGCTCACTCGCCTGCCGCTCAGCTCCTGCTGTGCAGCCCGGTTCCTAACGGCACAGACTGGTACCGACCTGCTGTGCAGCCCAGTTCCTAACAGGGCACAGACCGGTACCGGTCTGTGGCCAGGGGTTGGGGACCCCTGATCTAAATTACTTCATCGGTTATGCCAGAGGTAAAAACTCATCTATGAATCATTCTGTGTGGTCACAGTAAATAATGGGACTTAAGTGTCCACTGCTTTTAAATTTTTTTTAAGAATTGCTTTCTCAACAGAACAAGGGAAAATAAACTTGATTAAATTCTGCGTTGCAGTCATTCGGGTGAAAGAGAGGAATTGCCAACTAAGCAGAGCACAAGGAACAAAACATGTTGTATGCTGAAGGGAAGGGAGGAAGAGAGCCGGCATGGAATCAGAATCACAAAGCAGCGTAGAGGAGGGACCTCGAGGGCAACGAGGGAGAGCGGGCGAGGGAATGGCAGTGGAAGGACAGGGCCCGAGGAGGGAGACTCGCCGTTCAGGGCGAGAGAGAAGAGGGTCCTTAGAAACCATCCGGGCCGGGGAGAGAGGAGGCGGAAGGAAGGGACAGAGCTTCAGGGACCTTTGAGACCCTATCCAGAGGTCACATGGGTGCAACTGTAGTCCCCGCAGGGGAAGGAGAGAGAATGGGGCAGGAGAAATGGGTGTCTAGGAAATCCCCAAACGTTCGGAAATTGAAGTATGGACACTCGTACGAGTTGTCTATTGCTGCATAACAAATTACCCCAAAGCTAAGTGGCTTTAGTTTTTTTTTATTACCGCTCAGTCTCTGTGGGGCAGAAGTTTGAGAGCAGATTAGTGGGATGGGCCTGGCTAAGGATCTGTCCTTAGGTTTCGGTCAGGAGTTCAGCCAGGACAGTCAAAGCTTGACTGGGGCTGGAGAACCCACACGCGGCTGTTGGCTGGGGACCCCATATCCCTGCCACATGGGCCTCTCCTTCGCATGTCTCTCGACACGGCAACTGGCGTCCCCCTGCGTGAGTGACCCAGAAGGACAGAGAGTGAGCAAGACAGAAGCCACAGGGTTTCCATAGCCTGCTCTCAGACGTGAGGTACCGTCGCTCTTACCCTGCTGTTTACACACACCAGCTCTGGTGCAGTGTGGGAGGGGATGACTTAAGAGCCCAAATCCAGGAGGCAGGGGTCCCTGGGGGCCGTCTCAGAGGCTGGCCGCCATACACCTCTGGTCACCTATAGATCTGGGAAGAAGTCACCAGAGGAATAGGGGCTTTCGACACACATTGCAAATATTTTCTGTTTTTCATTTGTCTTTTAATTACAGAGTTTTTGGTCATACGTCAGGTTTAATCATAGTTGAATCTGTTCATTTTTTTCTTTATAGTCTCTAGACAGCCTCTGAATTATTGAAGTATTGACTTAAGAAGAAAACTCGGAGCACTTAGATAAGGGTCTAAGCGGCATCAGCTTCCCTCTGGCTTTTTAACAGGCTTTAAAGTCATCACCCCGTTAGCCTGAGCGGAGGAAGCTCTGGGACAGGCCACTTAAGTGGTTGCCTATTTGACGATTTAGAAGAGAGGCCTCTAAGGGAGGCGATGGCCAGGGTTTTCCACAGCCCCGAGACTTCCCACATTTCACTCTTATCCTTGAGGAAAGTTTTAGATTGATAAAGGAATTACATTCTTTTTGCCCATAACGGTGATAAAGAAAATCAGATAATGAGGAAAACATCTCATCATCTCACCATCGTAATGTCCGCTGGTGCCGGTGCTGGGGGAGTGGTGGCCAAGCGGATGTTCCCAGACCTGCCGGTGTTTGCAGGCTGTGTCGGCACAGACCTTCTGGGGAACAGCTTGGCAGTTTATGTGAGAAACTACTAAAACATCCATTGTTTGGATTCATTTATTTTTCTCTGGTCATTGATGCAAATAAGAGATCTACCAGGAAGATGCTCAATTCAACATTTTTATAACGGTGAAAAACTGGAAGAAACATGATTTCTAGTAATAGAGAAATTGCTAATAAAATTATAGCTCTTTTGCTCAAAAAATTAACAGCTATTGAGGATGATAATTGGGAAAAGCAGAATGAGGCAGTATGGAAATCTTTTATTGTATAATGAGAGATAAAAGCAGAATATGACGTTATAAGAACTCTGTTTTTGCAACTGTATAAAACATTTGTGTACTTGTGGAGAATGACAAATACATAAAAATTTTATTAGTGGCACATTCTATTATGGTGGTCTTAAAAATAATAGCAAAAAAAAAAAAAAAGCAGGAGAAAAAGAGAAATCAGTGTCCTGAGGCCCATTTGAACTTGAAGAGACTGCCAGGGTCTGGGGCTGGAGAGCAGGTCAGATGGTAGGCCACCCTGAGGCCCACACTCCAAAGCCACCTGTGCCAGGGTTGGAGTAAGTGTGGCAATGGAGCTTAGTTCCCCCGGGATCTAAGCCCGGCTGGACATGCTGACCCGGGCTGGGGCAGACCACATGCTCGTCACTTGTGAAGGCTCTGGGTTGCCAGGGAGCTGGGTTAGAAGCCACAGAGCCAGGAGGAACGGCCACACTCCCTAGGGCCACTCCAGTGATACCACCACTGCAGCTTGCACCATGACCCCCCCCCACCAGGCCCACAGCTCACACCTACAGTACCAGAACAAGGACCACCACCCACCTGCCAGAAAGGCATTTGTTCCCCAGTGTGCTGGGTTCTTCACAGTACCCACTGCGAAGTCAGTCTCTCGTGGGTGTATTCGATGAGCAGAATCCAGGCCACGTGCCTGGGGAATTTATTATTAAGAAACTTCCTCCGAATAATCCTCCTAATTACAGAGAAGGAAATTGTGATCCCCCCCGTCCCCGACCACCACCAAGTAACAACCAAGCTAGAGCTGTACCAAAGAGAGCGAATGAAAATGAAAAGCTCTTTCAGTATATGAGCAGATAATCGTTTGCAGGAGTAACGTCTGGGAAGAGCACAGAGAGCCTGATGAATGATTTGTCTCGCTCCACTGGTGAGAATGTCGAGGACAGTGGCACCGATGGGCTAGTGGCGATCCTGACCTTCCGCGTTTTAGGGTTTATCACGCTGCCTTCACTTGATGTGTTCCTCTTCCTCTGGCCCTTCCCGTGGGCAGTGACAGAGAGTGGGGATGTCAGTTTATGAGATACAGTGATGTAAAGTCAACTCTCCTGACAGTGAAGGGCCTGACTCTTTGGTAAGACAATCCCAGGCTTCTGGTCCCACAGGAGCCCGACGCGCCCTCCTTTAAATGCGCATCCCCGGCCTTTCCCCTTCCCCACCACGCCTTCCTGTCTCTGCCTCCTGGTTAAGTGTTAGGTTCTCTAAGGTTCTGTCCTCACCTGTCACTAGGGAACCTTGTTTACTTCCTTGTCTTCAGCTACCAGACCTCGCTTCTGAGCCGCAAACCACTTCCAGGTACAACAAGCGCAACCTCAACCATTTACTGAGCATCCGTGTGCCGGCCGTTGACCTAGCTGCAGTTTTTAGGTGTAATTTACACGCAGTGAAATGCATTGGCCCTACAAGTTCAGTTTAATGCATTTGACAAATGTATACATCTACAAAACCAACACCCAGTTATAGACTTTATTTTTTTTAATCTCTTTTTTTTAATTCCAGTTGTCATCATCGTTTTGTAGTTGAGGAAATCAGCTGGGAGAGGTTAAATAATTTGACCAGAGTCACACGGTTAATTCACAGGGGAGCTAGAATTACAGTCCAGACTTAACCTTTCCAGAAGGTGATGCTCTGCTTTAGGTGATGGAAACTCACCACGTTCAAAACTGCATTTCTTTAAATCAGTTTCAGAGCTATTGATTCCAACTTGGCCTTCATGAAAAAGGAACGTATTGGCTCATATAATTGGAAAGTCCAGGCATCGACTTCAGGCACACCTCGGTCAGGGTTCACATGTCACTACATCCGTTTCTTGGCCGGCACCTGTGGATTCTGCTGCTGCTTTTTGGATTCATTATTAGATAACGCTTTTCCTTCATGGTGGCAAGAAGGCCTCCTCACCTCCAGCCATACATATGCATTCAAACCCTGCAAGGAAAGAGGAAGAGGGGACCTCGACATTCCCCTGGAATTCTGTTAGTCAGTATTGAAAATTACGATGTCGGTATTTTATAAGGAAGTCAGTAATGTACAGTGTAGTGACTTTATGGTTCTTTGATAGAAATAGAATGATGACTGTTTGAACTGAGATTTTATTTCCTCATTTACTTCTCTGAACATATGGTTTTACTTTTCAAAGGCCACATTTGGCCCTAAAATCCAGAAGGCAGTGTAGAAATTTAGGGAAAACACAGCAGAGAAATCACCCCCCACACCGCACCAAAAAAAAAAAATCATATTGCCAAAACTGCTCATCGATGCAGAGAAGAACTCTACCATGTAACGGGAATGCTTATTAAAATTTTGTAAGTTTTTTCCTAAATACGTTATAATTAGTTCAGATAATAAAGAAGAAAATTTCACTGTGAATTATAAAGCGAACAAAAGGAATGTTTAGTACTGAGCCGAGGGATTTTTATCGTGCATGTATAAGAAAGTATTTTGGAGGGATTAGCTGAAAGCACCCCACTGAACTGTTGTTGGCTCCCCCCAAAAACACTGAAGTATTAACTGCTACTCTCTCTGTCCCTCTAGGGAATGGAAGACATCCTTCGCTGCTTCATCAAAGAAGGCAACGCCGAAACAGTCCGCCAGATTGAATTTATCATCAAGCAGCTGAATTCAGGTTCGTGCGATGCAGGAATCTATGGTCTATCTTTTGACTCTTTCACACATGCCAGAAAGACACGTGGGCTTTCGTAGAGGGGATTGTCATCTCTTGGCATTCGTTCCAGAGGCCCAAGTGAACCCGTAGACAGAGGCTCAACCAGGCAGTTAAGGCCAGATCATCCCGAGATCGACAATCTCTCATCACGCTTTGGGCTTCTAGTCAGCAAAAAGAATTCAAAGGCAGTTACAGAAGCCCTCCTCCAACGCGAGCTCCCTTTACACGGCTTCCCGCTCCTAATCTCCCGCCTCAGAAGAATGTCCTAGGTCAGATAAGGGGGACAGGCCCGCCGTTCTAGCACCGCTGTAAACA
>NW_006431920.1:1474368-1502123 GCF_000325575.1 Pteropus alecto | reverse complement strand
ACCAAAAAAAAAAAATCATATTGCCAAAACTGCTCATCGATGCAGAGAAGAACTCTACCATGTAACGGGAATGCTTATTAAAATTTTGTAAGTTTTTTTTTCCTAAATACGTTATAATTAGTTCAGATAATCAAGAAGAAAATAATTTCACTGTGAATGATAAAGCGAACAAAAGGAATGTTTAGTACTGAGCCGAGGGATTTTTATCGTGCATGTATAAGAAAGTATTTTGGAGGGATTAGCTGAAAGCACCCCACTGAACTGTTGTTGGCTCCCCCCAAAAACACTAAAGTGTTAACTGCTACTCTCTCTGTCCCTCTAGGGAATGGAAGACATCCTTCGCTGCTTCATCAAAGAAGGCAACGCCGAAACAGTCCGCCAGATTGAATTTATCATCAAGCAGCTGAATTCAGGTTCGTGCGATGCAGGAATCTATGGTCTATCTTTTGACTCTTTCACACATGCCAGAAAGACACGTGGGCTTTCGTAGAGGGGATTGTCATCTCTTGGCATTCGTTCCAGAGGCCCAAGTGAACCCGTAGACAGAGGCTCAACCAGGCAGTTAAGGCCAGATCATCCCGAGATCGACAATCTCTCATCACGCTTTGGGCTTCTAGTCAGCAAAAAGGATTCAAAGGCAGTTACAGAAGCCCTCCTCCAACGCGAGCTCCCTTTACACGGCTTCCCTCTCCTAATCTCCCGCCTCAGAAGAATGTCCTAGGTCAGATAAGGGTGACAGGCCAGCCTTTCTAGCACCGCTGTAAACAATGTTGTCATCCTCCGGCCTTCGTTCATTCACCCCAGAAAAACTTATGTTGCCAACCGATAGCGTGGAAGGATGTGATCCCCTTTCTGTTCGGCTTCCTCTATTACCATGGCAACCCACATCCCATAATAAGCAGGAAAGGCCAGTGTGAGACGCCTTGGATGGGAACCTGGGGTGGTGAGGAAGCTCCTCGCTTTTTCTGTGGACTCCTCACACCTTGAACCTGACTCGTACACATGCCAGAGGCACCTGACACTGCCAGCATCCCAGGGCCAAGCTCGTCCCTAATGTCCTTCTCTCTGCCCTTCTCTGACACCCAGCAGTCCACGTCTCTGAAAATCCAGGTGTGCAAATCCCGTTCCGCACACAAAGGCAGCTCATCAGTCTCTCGATCTCTACCGTGACCCCGAGCCAGCAGCTTGACCAGGGCCAAGCGGAAGGGGCCAGAAGCCCTGCACCGGGAGAAGCCCAAAGGCGGCTTCCAGCTCACGGTGCACGGCCCAAGCTGCACAGGGCAGTCCCCTGGGAGATTTGGAAATCCTCACCTCAATTAAACCAGAATCTCTGGGGGAACCCCAGGAGCAAATAGGGTGTGAAGCTTCCAGGCAATGCCACCGTGTAGCCTGGGATGGATGCAGAAATGGATGCGGGGGGCAGACCGCAGATGTCACGGGGGCGCCTTGTCCCCAGAAAGCAGCTGGGAGACTCATCCTCCAGACTCTGGGCCCATTTCCCTTTGAACATCCTTCCTTCTGCTTTTTCTGGAGCTAGTATAATTCACCCCAAATTCAGGTGGGCAAGGACTAGAACTTTATTTTCCTCAGCACCATAGTTTCTGACTCTGAACCCCCGTTCTGCGGGGTGGGCATATTCAAAATTAAGCGAAATAAAACCTTGCCCTCCATCCTGTGGAGGTTGCTCCCTAACCTCCTCTGGCTGGACTGCCATCTGGGAGGGTGGGGGATACGGGGAAGAGATGCTCCCCCTCTGCTCCATGGTCCCAGCTCTGCTGACTCCTCCCTCGCAAGCCAGGGGTCCTCTGCAGCTGCAGGGCTGCACTTGGGACCTTCTTCAAGGCCGACTCTGTTTCAGTCTCATCGAGACTCACCACCTCCCTGGCAGCCAAGAGGCAGGGCGAGGCCCCATCCCTCTCCGGCTATAAAACATCTCTTTCTCTTACATAAAACTGGTCCTTAGAGCAGCATGCCAAAGAATGTGTGTGTTGGGGGGGTCAGTTTACATTTCTGTAGGGGGACGTGCTTTGGCAAGAAGTTAGCTGAGCAGAGCTAAAGCTTTAAGCCTTGTGTATTCAGGAAAAGCTTAGGAAATACCTGCTTAGCTCAGTGAGTTCCAATTTAAATAAAGAGTATCTAAAGTATTTCTTTTTTTATCTCAAGTATCTAAGTTATTCTGTATCCACAGGACAATGGTAGGTCCAGAGGTGAATACCCAGGAGTCTGCTACTTTGAAACAGAACTAGAAAGTCACTGAACATTTATTTGGATGGAGGAGCAGACATACACACACAAATACCTTAGCATATGCGTCATCAGCATCACGTCAAAATCAACCCACCAGCATCGTGATGGAGCCTAGAAGAAGGAGAGCTGGACAGTTTCTGTCCAGTCCCCTCTTCATCCTCGGGTGGAAATTAATAGCAGAGTAGGAATTAGCCGTTTGCTAGTTTAAGATACGTGAAATGGCATTGCCGCCATCTGTATTTAGAGCACTGATCTCTTAGTGAACACGAAAACACGTACGAGGGTTTTCATACATTCAGGCCCATCTCAACCCTCTCCAAGCGCAGGACTTCTGGCTACCTGGGGACCTAAGCCACAGGCGGGTCGGGCTGCTCAGGTGAAGCCTGAGGGGAGACTCCAGCCCGGTAATGTGACAGGCAGAGGCGAGCAGCCACCAGCAACCACGGCAAGTTTGTCAGTAACCCTAGCGCTCAGCTAGGGGACCAGCGGACACTCACCGGTCACTGAGGAGAGGACAGGGAGGTCTAGCAGGTCACTGGGCAGGAGCAAGGCAGAGCCGGCCTCACCAGCTGGGGCCTCAGGAAAGGCAGGGCTGTCGATGCAAGGGCACCTTATGGGGTGCCACAACTCCAGGAACGGCTTGGGGACCAAGCTCACGTCCCCGTCATCCTGGAGAGGAGTTCACAGGACAGGATGAGTGGGAACCAGCAGGCTTGAGAGAGGGGAGAGCAGCTGGACTATCCAGTGGCCCCCGAAATGTCTAAGACTCTAAAAGAAAAGGAAGGTTTATCACTGGTGAATTTAGCAACATCTCCATTTTGAAAGCCACTTGCTTGAAAGCCCTTTATCGAGGATGGAGTGGGGTCGTGCAGTTCACGGGCCAGTGGGGAATAGAAGCGAGGTGATCAGGCTTCAGCCCAGGTGCAGAATGACAGAACGTCCTCCTGTCCGCAGAGCGGCTTTCTAGGCCAAATAGACTCCATGCCTGCAGCGTGGCTCGTGATGGGCATGGAGCCATGCAAGCCCCAAGGAGGTGGGGACAGAAGTCGGTGTCCTGCCACGGCAGTGGAGTCTTTCCCTTTAGACGGAAAGCTGCGTTGAAGTTTGGGGGTGTCTTGGGGTTTCCGTGTTTCCTTTTCTAGGAAATGGTTTGGGGATTTAGTTAAGTGTAGGCGAGTCTGCCACCAGTCTCTTCAAGAATGGTCTTTGGTTTCCTCCTCTTCCTACGTCCTACGTGACTTCCTTTCCTCTTTCCTCCCGCTTTCTTTACTTTCCTGTCGACTGTTCAAGAAACGAGTGATAGAATAAAGCAGATGCAGAAAGGATATGGGGTGCTCCGTCCCCAAGGACTCACAGTCCAGTGCAGTGGGGGAGAGAGATACCCAGACAAGTCAGCCATTCATTCGTCAGTAAACACTGATCATCCAGAAGTGCTGAGTATTATCAGAGCATTCGAGTTAAAGCTGAAGATTTAGCAATGCACCACAGGAGCCTTCAGGAACTTGAGCTGTCACGACCCTCCCCCTGTCCTCGGTGGAAGAATCATGGGATTTCAAACTAGATTTGGTCTGAATCTCAATTCTGTCATTTACTGGCAGTGTGACCGCAAACAAGCCCCTCATCCTCTCTGTGCCTCCATGTGCTGTGTGCCATAAAGTGGAGGTAAAGGTCAGCAAAATCATCGGAAGGGTTAAGTGAAATCGCACGAGCGGCAGTTTGTAGCAGTGTCTGGCAGTGATGCTCACTCTCCTCTAGATTCCTCTGAAATTACATGTTGGCTTTTAATTTTTCTCATGCTGCCACTACTGTGTTTTTGATAAAAATGGAGAGCGATATTTAAAATTGCTCAGGACGACATCAAACTAGCTGAAATGGGACAGGAACACGATTGTTGTGTCGTAACCTAATTCTCGTCCGGGCGTTTCGCACGTCTCTGCAGTGGCTCAGGGATTTCGTTGACCAAGTCTCCCAACTGTTTTTGCAGCTATTCATTGGGTTTATTTTGTTTATTTTGTTTATTTTTTTTTTTTTTCTCATAGAAGAGCTACCGGATGGTGTTCTTGAATCTGACGATGATGAAGACGAAGATGATGAAGTAAGTTGGCGGCTCTTGATGCCACATAGGGAACTTGTGCCAAATGATTCTGAGTCTTGTCCTTGCCTTGAAAAGTGACTCCGGAAATGAGGATTTTGATCCCTGCCACGTTATTTTTTTTATAGTTCCGTAGGTTGGCTAGTGCTCAGCTGGGTGGTTTTCTGCTGGGCTCACTGGGGGTGTCACGTGGCCACTTTCCCTGTCCAGGCTGGCCTCACGCCCTCCACGGCACAGCCTCTGTCCACGTGAGCCACGTGAGCGCTGATCGTTCAGGTGTGCGGCCTGGACTTCTCATCGGTCGGCGGGCGGCTGGGCTCCAGGAGGGAAGACGCGGAAGCTTCCAGTCCTCTCCGAGGTCTGCAGTCTCAGCATCCCTTTGTCTGCGTCCTGCTCAGGGCTCATCACCAGAGCAGCCAGGCCGTGGGACCTCAGACCCCAGCAGCAGGAGGGTCAGGCCAGGGGACTGTGGGTGGCCGTGTCTGAGGGACTGCTCATCACCAGAGCAGCCAGGCCGTGGGACCTCAGTTAGACCCCAGCAGCAGGAGGGTCAGGCCAGGGGGACTGTGGGTGGCCGTGTCTGAGGGACCGTCTGCTGCACCTTGGCGGGGGTGCTGCAGCCAGCCTGGGATGCCACACTGTGTGGCTCTCAGGATTTGTGGCAGGTTGAAAGATAACCGTTCTTCAAACCTGAGAGTTTTGCTTTGAAGGGTTACGAGCTGCCAGCTGTCTTCCTCGGGGATAGTGACACTGGGCGGGAGGCTCAACTGCCAGGGGCTTGTTTCTGAGCTGGGGAACTAACCACTGCACTGTTATTTGCATCCTTTTGATGTGGGTTTCCTCGGCTGTGGAAACTCTGCTTGCCTGGTTATTTAGAGCCTGAAGGTTCAGAAGTCACATGGGTGAGTCACCTGACATGATGTGAAGAATGGTGACCTCTGGGCTCTAGGTGGACTTTCAGATGACAAGCCTCTTCTTTTCATAGTTTTTCCCTGAGATCTAGAAAAAACATATGCGCTGAACTCTCTGGTTCTCTGTGGTAGTAAGTGATTTGCATCCCTCCTCCTTCATGGGGAGTGAATGCTGGAGGCTGTATTTTTATTCGGACTTGTGGTCTATCCATTTAAAAGGTTTCTGTTCATGGGGGCGAGAGCTCATTTAAGAGCCCTCCGCCAAACGTACAGCTGTGCCGAGATCTGCCAGTGAGTGACGGGCCCTCCTAGGGCAGCTCCCGCCTGCCACTTTCTTCGTGGGCTGTAGGTGGCACCAGCACGTGTTCTTGCTCACAGCCTTGTCTGACAAGCGCCTTCTGGACCTCAGAGGGGCATCCGGGCCGCACCTTTTACAAAGGCGGATCCAGAGAGGGGAGGAGACCAACCTGAGGTCGCCAGAGAGTCAATGGCAGTAAAATCTGGTTTAGAGCAGGAATCAGCAGACTTTTTCTGGAAAGAGAAAGACAGTAAACATTTTAGGCTTTGCGGGCCACACAGCCTATTTCAGTCCCACGAATCTGCCATTTTAATGCAAAGTGGCCATCCACAGTACATAAATAGACGAATATGGCTGTATTGCCATGAAACTTTATGGACACTAAAAACTTGAATTTCATGTGTCACTAAAAAATTTTTTCAAATATTTGAAAATGTGAAAATCGTTCTTAGCTTATGGGACACCCCCAAACAGGCCTCTGGGCCCCAGGGGCCATCGTTTGCCCCGCTCCTGACTCAGTCTTCTGGGCACGGCATGAGACGCCGCCTTTGTGTCCTCGAAGGGGTGAAGGTGGGAAGTCCTAGGGGAAAGGATCTGTCCTTTGGGGCCATAGCTTGACTTTTGATGGTGAACTCAGGTCGGCAGGTCCTGGACGACCTCCATCGTGACCCCAATAGTGCGCGGCAGGCATCGGCGAGGGCGCCCTGGGCAGGCTGAGCGTGTCTGTGTCTCACTCAGCTTTCTCCAAGGCCGGGTGTTAACTTTTAAAACTGCCTTTTAAAATCGCAAAGAAACAAGACAGTGAAAAATGCTCCGACTAAAGGAGATTTTCCAAAAATCGTTTGAGCAAGTGGCGCCGTTGTTGGAACACGAGTATCACTTCCCAAGGTGCCAGCTTCGAAGGCGGCAGCAGAATTACTCTCGAGGTCTTAGAGTCACGCGTCATCTTGCCTAGCAACGTAAAATACTTTTAAAATTTACTATTTAGACCCAAAACACCGATAGCGGAGCCGTCGTTTTCAGCTGGCTGCTCGGTGCCTCTGAAGACACGACGGTCCTGCCGGCGCGAGGCCGGGGCCTGGCGCGGTTACGCTCGCTTCGTGCCGCCCGGGCCGACATCTGCGCTCTGGCCACTTCGGCCGCTCCTCATCCCGCTTCGCTGGCAACTCGCGAGAGGACCCCCAGGCGCAAATCCTCATTTTCTCCTCCAATTTCTAAAAATGTAATGACTTTTTCTGCTTGTTAACACTTAGTTATGTCTGAAGACACGTACATTTACATGCCAGAATTAAAAATTTAAGTTTTTTGTTTTTTTTTTCCTGACTCGGAGACTGTCCAGGATATAATGTCAAATGGAAAAAGGAAATTGAAAAGTAATGTGAACAGTATGAGTCTGTTTCAGAAAACTAAACACATCTACGCACATCCTTATGAATTACACGTGTGCTTAGAGGACAGAGGTCAGTGCTGGGCGTTTTCGTAGACTAACGGGGCAGAAGCCGGAGCGGCGGAGGAGCACGTGGGGCGAGGGAACGGGATGGAGCTGATGAGCATTTACAGCTCTCCCCACCAGTCTGGCCAAGAGCAAGGGAAGAGAGTTGGGCATTTTTGTTTTGTGTTGTGTTGTTTTTTAATTTGAGAGAGACCTAAGCGTGTTGGTTAAATGCTGTTGGGAGGGATCCAGCCGAGAGGGAGAAGCGGCACGTGCAGGAGGAGGGAAAAGATGGCATCGGGCAGGTGTTTTCGTCCTTTTCTAGGTTGCGTGTTATACTCGCTTAGCCTGTGAGACTGCAGACCCCTGACAACCTCCAGAGAGTTAAAAGCATCATTAGATAAGCTTGCACAGGACACACAAGAGAACGGGCGAGTGACAACTACAAGTTAAGGGTTCGAGTGCATCTCATCTAGTGCTTTGAAGAAATGTGTTTTTTAATACAATTTATTTTTATGTCGAATATATGTTATATGTTCCCAAAGGGCTGATGGTGTGTCACAAGGCTCTGGAATGTCCTCACTTCAAATGACTCATGTTTGCTTATGACCTCCTAAGACTGTGTTCCTTGTGTCAGGCTCATCTTTGTAAATGGGGAGGAAAGGCCTTCCTGTACTATTCTAGAGGCCTGATTTTAAGGCAAATAGTCTTCCCTCTTAACAAAATAGGTTTAAATGCCAGGTGAAATCAGCCATGGACTTTTACTTGCCCGTCGTCATGTTAAATGACAGTCATGCTCAGCGATTTCCTTCTCTAGGGACTTCTCACATCTAAGAGTCATTCATTTATTTACCCAACAAATATCTGAAGATCTTGAAATAACACTGTTCCAGGAAATAATGGGAAAGGTCGGCAAAAGAAATCCAAGAGTATTGATGGTTGAAAACACCTCCGAGCGTTTAAGTCTAGATGGGCGAGGTGATAACAGCCCGGTCACGCTGCCCACACTGGTGGAGCAGCACCAAGTGCCAGGCGCTGCTCTGGGCGCCTCACGTGTCTTCACCCGTCTGCTCCTCACCACAGCCCCGTGGTAGGTGCTGCTGTTAGCCCCGTTTCACAGATGGGGAAACTGAGGGGGAGAAGATCGCTTGCCCAGTTCACACAGCTAAGTAAGTGATGGCACCGGGAGTCAAAGCCAGGCGGTCCGACTCGGCAGTCCACACTGTTAGCCGCTGCGCCGCCTTGTCTCTTATAAGGAATACACAAAGAGCAAATGATAGAGAATGAATTACCGGTTCATGACTATGAGGGACACAGGAAGTGCCCGAATACTCAGAGAATACTCTTTCTTTCTGCCAGTCTAATGGCGGCAACGTGCTATCTCCTCTTTCTTTTGATTTTGCATCTCCATTGAGTAGTGAGTTTGAATGTCTTTGTGTTTGCTTCGTGGGGTATTTGGATTCCTCCGCTGTAATTTCCTATTCATATCCCTTCTCCTTTTTTTAAAATGTATTTGTCTCTTCACATCAATTTGTATGAATTCTCTGTATATTACAGATACTGACCCTTTTTCTCCTCCATTGCAAATATTTTAAAGATATATTTATTGACTTGATTTTTTATAAACTCTTCTGCCTTAAATCTTTAAAAAATTTTTAAAAGATAACTATATTGAATTATGTTGGCTTTTCTTTTACAGCCTCTGGGATTTTTGTTCTGACTAAGGTTTCCCTTAACGCTGAATTTTACATGTAGTCTATTCTAGGCATAGAAAATATATATAATATTTAAGGTTCAGAGTAACTATTCTCACATTATTGGTTTCAGGACACTTTTACACTCTTAAAAATTAATGTGTATTTTGCTTATTAATAGAAAGAATTTAAGAACAATAGCAGCATCACATTTTATTTTTGCAAATCTCTTTAACGTCTGCCTTAGAAAATAGTTGAATCCTCACATCCACTTTCTCTCCTCACCGTGTGGTGTTCTTTGAAAAAAGTGCCTCGTTCAGCTTGCAGCTCAGATAATTTCATAAACACTTTTCCTCTAGATAACCTTCGCATACATCCCATTTCGTTCCGCAGAATGTTTTTTAAAAACGGACCGCAAGAGTCAAGATTTAAAAAGTTAATTCCCGCTCCTTCTTCAGTGACATTGTTAGATGAAACCCGGTCATCTCTCTATCATCTGTCTGCCTGTCATTCATCTCTCTGGTGGCAGTGGGGAACATGGCGACTGCTCCCGGAGTTCGGGAGCATCGCCCTGGCTGACGACGCTCAGGCAGCAGCGGTCTAACCCTCCGCTGCCTTTGTGCCGTCAGAGCAGATGGCAGTGCCATTGTCTCAGCACAAACCAGGAAAGTCACGACGATGAGTATTTCGGCTAGCCTGGCTTGTGTTTGTCACCAAGCATTTCCATGGAAGATCTCTGATGAGTACAACGCCAAGAGCAAGTCCAGGCATACTTCTGCAGATGAGATGTTCACTCGCATTCGCGTTTGCCGCTTCGTCTTCATGCAACGCGCTGCTGTGTTATCGGAAAGTAGCACACGCCGTGATCTCTCTTTCTTCCTCCCCACGCGGCAGGCACTCAGCAGCGTCAGCTGCACGAAGCTGGTGCGCGTGTTTCTTCAACCAAGGCACAGCGCTAACTTGCCCTTCGAGCTGCTTCCGTGGCTTTGTTTTTTTAATCATTTTTTTTTGTAGGACGGGATAATTTAGGATTTATAGAAAAAAATAATCCAGAGAGTTCTTGTATACCCATCATGCAGCTTCAGTGGCTCTTAAATCTAGTTTGAAAGGTTACAACAAATTCTCCATTTTTCACTTTTAAAGAATTCATCACGTCTATGTTTAAAATATTCAAATCCTTTTTCTTTAGCATCTGAATAATTGGTCTCAAAATTATACCTCAATGTAATTGGCATATAATACTATTCAAATATGTACTGTTACATAAGACCCAGTAAGATAAATTATTGACGTCTATAAAACTGAGGGGAAGATAGCTTCCGTCATATTTATATTCCTTATTTGCACTTCCTCGCTTGAATAGATTCCTCCCTTCCATGAGTCAGAGAACTTTCTGATAAGTTCTTTCATTTTTTTCAACATCTTTCCATATTAATGGCTTATACGAGTGGAGAAAGTGAGTCCTCTGAGCTGTTTTTTAAGCCAGTGATCCATCCTTAAAAATATGAGAAAAGATATTATAAACAAATTTTCTTTTATCTTTTATTTTAGAATAAACGAGTCTTAAGTTTTTAAAGTTTTAGAGAAAATTTTAAAACTTAGGACTAAGTTTTTGTTTTGTTTTTTTAAATTCTAAAAATAAAACAGTAAGTGTACTTTTAGCCAGTTTCTGATTAGGAAAAGGAAAACTTCAAGATTTCAAAATAACAATTTATTGGGTGAGAAGGAAGCATATCTGTTATAGTAGATATAAACAAAATAGATGTACTGAGAGCAAACTTAGTTATGAAAATCTAGAGAACACAAGAATATTCAAACATACATTAAACTAGCTATCAGAGTGATGTCGTCACATGTAGCCTCTAGAAAACTTCACTATATTATAAGGAGTGAAAAATAATGTAATTAAATACATTAAAGTAATTTTGTATTTATAGTTTATAATTATGGTAAATACATATGGTATATAAAATAACATATTTTTGCGAACATGGTTTAGATTTCACAGGCCCCCTAAATGGGTCTTGAGCCGTCACAGGTTCCCCAGACCACACTTTGAGAACCACTGGTTTACAGTTTTGTTTTCTATGGTGTTTATGAGTCTGGGTATGAAAATGTACTCTGAGTTCATATAATGGATAAGAGGGTTTTTCATCTTCTCCTAGGGGCTGGAATTAGTTTCATTTTGTTTTTTCTCGCCAGTTCTGCCTCCACCCACCCCACGGGGCCCAGCATCACACGCGCACGTATTCTCCTGAGGGAGTGAAGCTGGTACAGGGAGGAGGATGACTGGCGGGTTGACCCCCGAGGTGGCTGCAGGAAACGACCCCAGTGACCCTCTCGGGTGGTCGACTGTGACACAGGAAGGCCAGACGTTTTATATTTTTAACCATATTTCCTAAAGCATCAATGTAGCAAGCAGAGAACTGGGTCTTGTTCCTTTAAAAAAAAATTCCATATCATCGATTTTTCAAGGTGGAACTTAATATAATGGTCTCTTCAGATGCGTTTAGCAAAACAAGGCCCTGGGTAGAAAGAGTATTATCCAAAGAAAGGGCAGCTTCGGGCAGCAGAACGATTCTGGCCTCTGTGACATCGCAGTCCGTCTGGCATCACTAAGGGATGACTGGCATCCGGACGCTTGGCCCTGTTCCTGGGACATTGTGAGCCCCTGGTGAATGTTAGCGCCCACTGTCACCACCACGATTCTGTCATCGTCATCAGCATCACCGCTGTCGTCAGCTTCAGGCTCACCATGCCTGGCCGTGCGGAGCCACATTAAGTGCCGGTGCTTCTACACCTGGTGGCCCGTCGTACTCAGGGCCTGGGCAGAAGCACGCCGTGAGGAGCTTTAGATCAGAATATGGCCTCAGGTATTTCAAAATAGAGTGTCTTAATAGAAATCAACGTTCAGTAGGCTCACAGGTCAGAAGACAATTGTCTTTGAAAAGAGAGTTTTTTACTTCCAGTTCCTAAGGGGCAGAGGGGCCCACACCCTGGGGGCCACACCCTGGGGGCTCTGCAGGGAAGCGCCAGGGTCCTCAGGAGGCAGAGAGAGAAGGGCTAGGTGGCCAAGAGCCTGTGCCACATTGGTTTCCGGGGAAGGAGAGGGCGGGACAGGCTAAGCTGGTTTATGGCTGGTAAGTTTGAATAGTTTCTGGGCTCTGGGCATAGCGGCTGTCCCTAGCTCTGGGAGTACCTGGCCCCGGGCTGACTGGGGCTGGCGGACAATGGCCTGGACTGTGAGTCTGCTGGTTAGAGTGTGGACTCTGGACTGGTTGGTTTGCATTTGAAAGGTGTGCTCCCCAGTGAGTTATTATCTCCAGGAACTGGCCAACCTGGGACAGACAGGCCTCCAGGGTCAGGAAGACTTGAGATGTCAAAGCATCAAAATAGAGAAAATAAAAGACACAGTTAATCCACGAGGCTCCCACAGCCTGGCCCTGCCGCACTTCTAGCCTCATCTCCCTTTTCCCCCTGAATGGGCTCTGCGAGCATAAAGGAGCTCCGGGGACCTCGCACGGCCTCGAACCTTCCCTGTGATTTTTCCTACTTCCTTCATGCCCTCTGCTGCCCGGGTGCCAGGCGGGGACAGTTACTGCCATCCTCACACCTTATCATCTGGTGACAAGATTCACATTGATCCCCTTCACATTCACCCCAGCTGATAAAGGCCGAAGCTCTTTCCAAAGGAAGTTTTATTTTAACACTTAGCATGTAAGAGAGTGTTTGAGCTGCGAGGTTCCCGATCTCAGTGGCCAAGGCGGCATGAGCCGAGAGCACGGGCCTGACACCAAGCAAGGATGGCTCACTTTAGCCTGAGCTAGGGGCATCCGGTGGGGAGAAATGGGCTAAAAAGCTGGAAGGGTGATTTGCAGTGAGCCAAACTGCAGAAAATGGAGAGTCACCGAGTATTTGTGGGCCCGGGCTGGGTGTGAGCAGAGCTGTGCCTTGGGGAGGTTCATCCTGCCTGCGTCAGTCAGAATTCCAGTTAACTGAGATCCGGAAAGCTTAGCAGTGCTTACTGGGTGTGGGACGGCCGGGAGCTTTACAGGCATCCACGCACTTACCCACTCGGTCAAATGGGTTCCGTTAATAGCCCTATTTTATAGATGAGAAAACCAGAGTTTAGAGAGCTTCGGGAACTTTCTCAAGGTTCCAGGGGCGGTCATTGGTGGAACCGAGATTCACACTCGGGCTGGCGTGAGAACCTGTGTGCCTGCTCTCCCTCCTGCTGCGTGTTGGGGCGGGATGATGCTCCTCTTTGCCTATGGCAGGGCCCGCTCCGGAGGTAAAACCGGCTGGGAATGGTAACTAACAGGGCATGTCATTAGGAACCGAAGGCTGGAACCTTGGACCTTAGAAAGCTGGCAGGATGGTGATGCCTTTAACAAAAACAGGGAGCACAGGCTTGGAGGGGGCTGGATTGTACACGGGCAGCACATACTCTTATCTGGCTGGAACGGAAGATGCTGGGGCCTAGAACCCAGTCGGTTCCTGACCGGCTGCCCCCGCGTCCCACAGACCCAGGCGTGCTGTCGAGCGCTTGGGCCATGGCCTCCTTCCTCTTCGGCCACCTTCATATGTAACCTGTGAGCTGGTCCACCCACCCGAAGCTGCCTCAGGTGCGCGGACAGAGCGCCAGCGGCACTTCGTCACCTCCGCCCGGCCCCGCTGTGGTCAGCTTGCTCGGCGCAGTGCAGATTCACTTCTAATTCCGTTACCTAATTGGCAGAGAATCGTCTGCCTTATGTCTGTGTTACTTGCTGGGCCTTTCCATTATTTAACCACGTCCATAAAAAAACGACTGTTACCAATTAAGGCTTTTGCTTTTTTTCTAAATTCGTTTATTTCTACAACACCGCTCCTGTGCAGTCTGACCTTGGCTTCAACGAACCACCCAACAGGCTGACTCATGGCCACTGCCCCCGTTTCCACTCTGGTTTCTATGGAAACAGACGTTGGATGGCTCAAAACAAGGTGAGGGCTCGGAGACATCTCATGATTCTCAGGCATTCACAAACCTTATTTGTCCAACATTGGTTTCCATGGGAACAGATGCAGAAATGGTTGACCAATGTTCTACAGCAAACTTATCTCATTTTTTTTTTTTTATAAATACCAAAGCAGTGCATGGCTTCTTCCTGTTATCACAGATTTTTGGAATAATAGTACTTTTTTGGAGTGAGACATATATATTTCTGATTTTTACCTATTTTTTGTACTTAAGTGCATTCTACCTTATTTCATTTTACAATTTTTTATGTAATAAACCTGTTTCTGCTCACCCAGTCGAATCTCTATGACATGGCGTTCAAAGATGAAACGCTTGACGTCTTAGTCTCGGGAGGAGGGCACGGCCTGCCGACCCTTCCGTCTTCAGAACTGAAGACATCTGTGCTCCGGGCAGTTGGCGAGGCCCTTGCTTACATCACTGTGACTTGTAAGGACTCAAACTGAGCCAGGTGGTATCTAAATTCTGTGTGCCCTATGGTATATAAAATATTGACTATATCCGCTGTATCAGACAGCAGTTGTCTGTTAATAGTAGGCAGAGTGACCAATGCATCACACTCGATTTTGCAGAATGGCAGGAACTACGAAATAGACATTCATCAAGCAGTTGTTGGTCATGGCGATGTGTGAGACTTCAGCTGCGATCTGCTGCCAAGAGTAGTCACACAGGTGTAAGTCAGACGTTCAAAGGGAGAAGCCGAGTGAGTTCTCCTGAAATAGGAAACACCGGAAGCAGAGTGAAAGCTCCCGTTGCTGTGTGGGCGGCACGCTGCAGGGAGTTGGTGGATGCAGCTCATTTAGCAGCCGATCGTGCGCTACTTTTTGGCATTTATTTTGATTTTACCTTTCATGATTGATTCGTCTTTTTTTTTTAGCTGCTGCTTATTCGCACTACCTTTTATTCTCCACTAGTGAACTGCAGGTGCCACGAGGGCAGGGGTAGTGTCCACTTTGTTCCCCAGGGCGCCCCACTACCGAGCCGTCACGGCCCACGCTGGTTGTCGACGGGCGAGCACCGAGTAAAAGCCCGTGGCAGGACCTTGTGCAGCAGCCCCGAGAGCTCCTCTGTGCAGAGAACTCCTCCAAAGGAATGTCAGCAGGCGGAGTCACCTGATCGTGCCCCAGAGACTCCTCCCAGGGTGCACAGGGCTGTATGAGCACCACCAGGTCATCAGAACCCCCATGGCTGAAGCCCCCCCTTAAGTTCTCGCCCTGTTTTTGAAATTTGTATAAATGGCATCATACAGGATGATGTCCTCTGCGTCTGGCTCATTCGCTCAGGGTGGTGCCTGTACGTGAACCACTTAGCCTTTGCCAACTGGTACAAACCACCCCAAATCTTGGTGGCTTAAAAAAGCAAGTCTCCTCCTCCCCGTTCTGTGTGTCAGCTGATCAGGTCCTCGGCTGGTTTCACCCAGACCCACTCCTGTGGCTGCATCTGGCCGGAGGTCAGCTGGGCGGGAAGGTCCACGGTGGCCTCCGTCATGGTCTGGCAGCAGGGCCTCTTACACGTGGCCTCTGTCCTCCGGTGGGTGTGCTGGGCATTTTCACAGCACCATTGTCACTGAGTTGCCAAGAGGGTGGGGCCAGCACCCCCTCGGGCCCCTTGAGGCCCCGGAAGTCTCAGGGCCCCACTTCTGCCACATCCTATTAGTCAGAGTCACGGCCAGCCCAGCCTGAAGGGGGTAGGAAGCCGGCCGACCACACTGCCAAGGGGTGCTAGCCGGGAAGGAGCCCGCGGCTGTGAAGCCGCCACAGTGAGAGTCATCTCAGAAGACAGCATTTTAAGATAACCTTTGCATGCAAAACAAAGTAACATTCGGTGGTTCCTCCCCAAAAAAGACAAAAAACTAAGAAAGATATTTTTTCCACTTGAAGTTAGAGCTCTAGCCATCTAAATTGATATCCGTTACCATCTCGACCTTGCCAAGGGGCAAAGGCCAAGCACCTACGTCCGTCAGAATCCCTTACCAGGGTCGGCCCTCACTCCGCGATTCAGCAGCTTTATCTTTTTCCAACATCCAGGCAGGGGGTGAATGACGACGACCCGTGTAGAGCCTGAGCACAGTGCCGGGACCGTGCAGTTCGTGCTCGGCCGGCAAGCGGCTTTTTTGTTTCCTCCTCCTTGACCCAGGTCGATCGTGCTAGAAGAATCTTACCAAACGGACTTAGCGAGAACTCATTGACTTGAGATATTGATCGAGCACCCATCATAGGCCAGGGACGCCTCTATATCCTTACGGATTTCCGTTTCCTCGTCCTACCAGTTACTGAGAGAGGAACATAGCAGCTTCCGATTATAATTGTAGATTCGCTAATTTCTCCTTCCCGCGCTCTGCGTTGCTTCGTCTGTGTTGGAGTTCTTTTGTCCTCAGCATATATATTTGTAATCACTCCGTCATCCCACAGAGTTGACCCTGTATCGTGATGACATGCCCTCCGTGCCTCTGTCGTGTTCCTGGTGCATTTCGTGTGTCTGCTGTTAATACAGCCCCTCCGGCTCTCCTGAGCTTGCTACATACGTGGCTCAGTATATCTTTTTCCATCCTTTTACTACCACCCCGTCCGTGTCTTTGAATTCAAAGTGCTTCTCTTGTAGACAGCAGACAGCTGGACTGCTTTTTTTTTTGTTCATCTGTTCTGACAATCTCTGCCTTTGACTGGAGTGTTTATTTAGTGCACTTACACGTGTAAGTAGTTTCTTTGAGGTCTAATTTACGTACCATAAAATTCACCTGTTTTAAGTGTGCATTTCAGGGACTGTTAGTACATGTACAGAGTTGCAGTGCTATCCCCATGGTTCAGGTCCTTGACACACGTCATAGCCAGTCCCTGTCGGCCCTTCCCTTGCCCACCAGGCCCAAAGCAACGAGTAATCTGTTCTCTCTCTAGGTCTGCCTCTTCTGACCATTTCACATGGTACGTAGTCTTTTGCATCTGGCGGCTTTTGTTGAGTATGATGTTTTTGAGGATTAAGCGTGTTGGAGCATGTAGCGGTAGAGTCCATTTCTCTGCACTACTGAGTATTAGTCCATCATATGGATAAACCAGTTTTTGTCCGTTCACTGGTTGAAACGATTTGCACCGTTTCCACTTTTGTGACTGTTTTAAACAACGCAGCTACGAACACTTGCGCACAAGTCTTTGTGTGCTCGTCCGTTTTCATTTCTGGTGGGTTAGTTACCCAGGAATTCCTGGGGAGGAGGGTATAGCAAATTTATGTTTAACTTTTAAAGAAATGGATAAACTCTTTTCCAGAGTGGCTCTACCCATTTTTATATTCCCACTAGTAACTGTGAAGATGCCAGTTTATCCACATCCTCTCTGAAGTTTGCTGTTGTCTGTCGTTTCAGTTATAGCTGTCCTGGCAGGTGTGAAGTGATATTACATTGTGTTTTAAATTTGTGTTTCTCTAACAACTAATGATGTTGAGCATCTCTTTATATGTTTGCTGGCCGTATTAGATTTCCAGGGTTCTTGTAACAAAGTGCTACGAACTGGGTGGCTTATTGTCTCACAGTTCTGGAAGCTAGAAGTCCACAATTAAGGTGTGGGCAGGGCTGTGCTGTCTTAGTGCACTAGGAGAGAATCTGTCCCATGCCTTTCTCTTGGCTCCTGGTGTTGCTGGCAGCCCTTGGCAGGCCTTGGCTTGTCCCTGTGTAACTCCAGTCTCTGCCTCTCTTGTCACATGGCATTCTCACCTAATATGTCTTTGCATTATCTTCTTATAAGGACACCGGTCATCTTCTTATAAGGACACCACTCATATTAGATTGAGGCCTCACCTGACTCCAGTAGGAGCTCATCTTAACTAATTACATCTGCAAAAACCCTATTCCAATCAAGGTCACCTTCTGAGGTAGTGGGGATTAGGACTTCAACATATCTTTTAGGGGTACACAGTTTCAACCCGTAACACTAGCTATTTGTGTATCTTCTGTGGTGAAATATCTATTCAAGTATTTTGCCCATTTTTTAAACCGGGCTTGTTTGTCGTCGTCTTATTGAGTCGTGCGAGTTCTTCAGATGTCCCAGACACCAGTCCTTGTTCTGATATGTGGTTTGCAAACATTTTCTCCCAATGTGAGCCTTGACTTCTCATTTTCTTAATGGTGGTTTTTGAAACTCAAAAGTTTTTTATTTGGATAAAGTCTTATGTATCTTCTTTTTTTCTTTTATGGCTTGTGCTTTCGTTGTTGTATCTAAGAACTCTTGGCCCAACCCAGAGTTTATCAGGCCCACTATTGCCATTTGGGGCCAGATAATTCTGTGAATTATGGGATGTTTAACAGCATCCCCAGACTCTACCCACTGGATGCCAGTAGCATCCACCCCACTCCAAAGCTGTGACAACCAAAAATGTTTCCAGACATTGCTAAATGTCCCCTGGGAGGCAGAATTACCCCCAGTTGACAACCGTTGGCCTAAACCAACATTGCAAAGATGTTTCCCTCTGAGGGTTTTATATGTTTAGCCTTTAATTTAGTTTTAGGATCATTTTTAGTTAATTTTCGTATATGGTATGAGGTAAGGATCTAAATTTATCTTTTTGCATGCAAATACCCAGTTGCCCCAGTACCATTTGTTGAAAAGACTGTGCTTTGATCCGTTGAATTCCTTTGTCAGATGGTACCTCCGTAAGGAAATTAATTCATCGTAAATGTAAGCACTTATTTCTGGACTCTCGTTTCTCCTCTCTTGATCTCTATGTCTGTCTTTATGCTGCTATCACAGGATCTTAACTGCTATAGCTTTACAGTACATTTTGAAACACGAGTCCTCCAACTTCGTTCTTCTCCAAGTTTGTTTAATATTCATGCACAGTTAGTGTAATTATCGACATGGCTGAGTTTAATTCTGCTGTTCGCTGTTTGCTGTTTATCTCAGCTGTCTGTTCCTCTGTTCTTTCTTTGGTAGTAAACAAATATTTTCACTGGACCATTTTAAACACTCAGCTTTTTAGCGGCGTCTGCCTTTTTCTTCTTAAGCTGGCTCTAGGGACGTGTCTGTTACTTGTCACCGTCCACTTCGAGCTCCTGGTGAAACAAACGACCTTCACACCAGCACCACCGCGTTTCTGTTCCTCCTTGTGCTGCTGTGGCCGTTGACGCTGCGTCTGTGTTTATCACCAAACCAGCGCCACAAGCCTTTGCTTTAAATAGTCAGCTGTCTTTAGGAAACGTGGGTAAAGACGATCTGTGTGTGTCCACCCACGCATCGACCATCTCCCGCGCTCTCCATGTCTTCCTGTGTGAGGTTATCATCTGACGTCACTTTCCTTTTGCCCGAAAAACACCGCTTTTAGCATTTCTGGTAACTTAGGTCTTTTAACAATTAAATTCTCTCACTTTTTAAAATCTAGAATTGTCTCCATTTCACTTTCATGTCTGAAGGATACTTTCGCTGGATGTTTTCACTGGCTGGAGGCCTCTTGGTCAACAGGCTTTTCTCTCGAACACTCTGAATAAGTCACTCCGCTGTCTTTTGGCTTCCATTGTTTTTGATAAGAATTCAGCTATTATTTATCACTTATCATTGTTTCCTTGTATTTTTCTTATTAGTAAGCTTATCTCCTTATCTTTGGCTCTCAGCAGTGTGCTTATGCTATGCCTAAGTGTGGATGTCTTTATATGTATCATTTTTAGGATTTGTTGAGCTTCTTGGGTCTATAAGTTACAGTTTTTCACCAAATTTGGGAAGTGTCCTTACATTATTTATTCAAGTTTTTTTTTTTTTTTGCCCCTTTCCCTCTCCTCTCCTCCTCGAAATCCAATTATACATATATTACAATTCTTGATGTTGTCAAAAAGATCTCTGAGGCTCGTTCTGAAGATTTGTCTTCAATGCGTCGTGTCTTCTCCCTGTTCTTCGAGCCCGTTGCTTTCTGCTGATCCGTCTTCCGCTTAACCGATGCTTCTGCCGTCCCCTATCTGCTGCTGAGCGCATCTGCTGAATTTTTCGTCTCAGTTCTTGTACTTTCAGCTCTAGAATTTCCATTTGGTTTCTTTTTCTAGTGTCCATTTCCCCGTTGACATTTCCTGTTTTTCACTTATTTTCAGTATATTTTCTGTGAACCGTTGAGTACATTTCTCTTTGAAGCTTTAAACATTTTGGTAATATCTGTGTCGAAGTCTTTGTCTACTCAGTCCAACTTCTGGGCCCACCCTGAGCTAGTTCTGCTGGCTACTCGAGTCTTTCCTGAGTGCTCATCACACTCCTCTGTTCCTTCGCCCCATCTCAAAAAGCAGGCATTGTAGATAATGTTGCAGTGATTCTGGATCATGCTGTGTTCCCCCGAGGGGCGGCATTTTGTTTGTTTTAGTAAGCAGTTCGCTTGCCTGGTCTCTTAAGTGTGAAATCTCTCTCTCCACTGCGTTTAGGCAGCCAGGATGTCTCTGCTGTACCCCACCCTGAGGGTTTCCCTGTGTAGTTTCACTGTCAGAGATCGGGGCAGAGATTAGGTTTACAGACCTCAAGCTAGTGCGGTTCCCTCCTCCTGCCACTTGAGCTGCGTGTAGTTTGAGGAATGCATTTAAAGGCGCAGAACGTTTGCATGTTTCCCCAAGCATGTAATGTCCTGTGGGCCCCGTGGGGTTTCCGCGAGCGTCTGTGCCTTAGGGTGAGAAGTGGTGGGATTTTATTACCTCTTGCGTGGCTCTCTTGCTTCCCGATACCGCCCCCCCCTTCGGTTTCTAGCTGCCCTGTCACTTGTCCTCAGCCAGTAAAGCTGTGGGTTTTACTGCCTGAAATAGATGGGAGCTCGCCCAGCCAGCCAGACCAGAAACGCACCGTTTTCGCCTCATTGTGGTCGTGCTTTCCCAGTGAGCAAGCACTTCTCAAGTTGCCTGCCGTTGGTCCTGAAATGATTGTTTTTAATGAATTTATCACATCGTGTTCTTGATTTCTGGAGAGGGGACTCGCCTGACCCACTCTGTGTTCATCATGCCAGAAGCCGGCAGGGTCAGGCACTGTTTTAGGCCCTGGGGATATAGCCATAAGCAAAATAGATATTCTGTCGGAAGAAAGCAGACCTTAAACAAATAAGGAATTGGCAATATAGTATGTCAAATGGTGGCATGTGCCTTGAAGGGCAAAGTAGGGAAGGGCATGAGGGAGTGAGCGCGTGGTAGACGTGGCAGCACACGCAAGGCCCTGAGGTAGAGCGTACTTGGGAGTTCTAGGAGCAGCGAGAAGTGAAACAGGATGTGGGGTCAAGGAGACAGTCAAGGTCAGATCGCCTGGGGCCTCCGGGAGGAAGGATATTAGCTTTTAGTCTGAGAAAGGAGGGAAGCTGTAAGAAGGTACTAAGTGAGAAGTGACATTATCGCTCCTTTTGTATTAAGTGATCACTCAGAGTGCCAATTCACTGTTTCACGGTGAAAAATAAAACTACCAGCGAATTCGGTAAGTCACTGACGGGCCTTGTCATTCCTGTGTGGGCGTGAACTGCGCTTTGCGACACTGGGACCAGGTCGCCTGTGGACCTCAGGAATTTCTAGGCCGAGGAGGCCTTTGACTTCACTCAGCCAAACATCACCCCCTTAGAATCAGGGACCCCAGTTGGATCCTGACTCTGCCATGTACGAGCCTCGGTTTCTCTAAATGGGCCAATTCCTAACTGCCGTGAGCTAGGGCAGCACTCAGCTCAGTGTCTAACACACGGGACACGTTCAGTAAGTGGATCTGAACTGCAGGTGGGCACCAGCCAAAACCGCAAGGTTAGTCAGTTGCCTGCTCGTGCCAGGCCCCCATCTTTAAACCGTGAAGTGATCTGTGCTTGTTCCTTCTCCCTCATGCTGTGTCATGGTCTTCCAGACTGTGGCTCATCATTCTGAAAGTCGCTTTCATCTTCCCCTTCATTTCCTTTTTGGCTCCACATCCTGGCTTATGCCTCGTCTCCCCTCTCTACTGATTGCCCAGCCTCAGTCTGTTCCCTTCCCAGCCTGTCCCGCACGTGGCCACCAGACCATCTTCCTCAAGCAGAGCTCGGGTCATGCAGGGACGCGATCACTTAATTTCTAAATTCCAGAAAATTCAGAAAATAATAAAACAGAAGCACTGGATCTGTGCCTACATCCTTCTGCCACCCCGCCCTCCCCAGAATTAATCACTGTCCTGAAGTTGGTGTAAATGCCACAGAGGATTCTGTGCTTTTATAATATCTTTATGCTTCCATAAACAATATACACTTAGTTTTATCGCTTGTATTTTTACATAAATGGCACAATGCGACATGATTCATTTACCGACTTGCTGTTTTCGTTCAGCGTGGCATGTCAGAGCTGTATTCATACTGATACTCGGGCCCAGGTTCACCCGTGTAACTGCCACCGTGTTTTACCCGTTCCTTTCTGAGAGACAGCAAGTTGCTCCTGTTTTTCCCGGTGCAGCAAAGAGCCTCTCTGCCCGTAAACACGGGTGAGCGCTTCTCTGAGGTACACGCCTGGTACCTCGAATTGCTGAGTCACGGGGCACGAGGGTCTCATCTTTACTGGATTCTGCCAAATCGCTCCCCAAGGTGGCCGAACCACTTACATATACTTTCACATGACACTTTTAAAAACATGTCTTTGCCCCCCGCCACCTAATAAAGTTGGATTGCCGGCGGCGGGGCTCGAAGCCCCACTCAGCGAGAGCCCAGTCTACCCCTGTATTTTTTTTCACATCGCTAGTTGTTTCTTCCGCTATGAAAATGCGGATTAAATAATCATCACATCGATTTGGGGATGAATTAGTTAATCTGCAGCACGTAACGGACACACAGAAAACAATAGTCCCCTCCGCTTCCTTCTGTCCGTGCAGAAGTTTCCACTCGCTCCTTCTCCCGGAGCTGTGCGGAATAGTCCAGTCCGGGACAGCGGGGCGGGCGCCGGCAGCAAGGCTAGGATGCTGCCTTCATCCCTGATGGACATCTCTTTGGCAGGTCAGCTTATTGCAGCTCACTGGGGTCTCAGATCAAATTCTTGTCTCATGTCATGTATGTATTTGATCATGTGTGCTGTCTTCATTCCAAGTCCAAGGCAACAGAGAACAGATCCCTGTATACCCCCCAGAGACCCTAGGAAATGACAAATATCTGCTGAATGTTGAAACGATGAGTGGTTGCATCTGAATCCCTAGAAAGTGGTCCAGTAATCGGACTGCTTGGGTGTGAGTCCTGCCCCACCACATAGTCGCTGTGTGGCCTTGGGCAAGTCGGTTAACCTCTTTAGGCCTCCGTGTTCTCATCTGTAAAGTAAGAATACAAATACCCATTTAGTCAGGTGACTGTGAGGGCAGAATGAAATGATCCCTGTACAGTGCTCGCACAGCCTCGATGCACGTTAGCGTTGAGTTTAACATCATCGCCGTAACCTAGAGGCAGTCTAGGGGGATGCAAACCACAGTCTGCTGGCGCAGAGGCACCTCGCGTGCTGGCCAGGGCTGGGGCCAAGGCCAGGGTGGCCAGGATGGAGCTGGGGGTGGGGAGCAGGGAGAAGGGAATCCGGACCCTCTGCAGGTAGAAGGAGGGGAGGGAGGCTGCTCCCAGGGCACCCTTCAATAATGGCTGGCTTGCGAGGTTTTCCCTGAAAAACCGAATTCAAATTCCTTCCACCCTGTTCCCCAACCCCCTCCCCAGGAGCTTAAGAAACACTGACAAATTCTTACTTTTCGAATCTGTTTCATAAAGAACTTGTGAGGACTTTGAAGTCCATCTAAACATTATTTCAAAATATGTGTGGTTTATTGAATAGTAGTTTTTTCCTTGTGACATTCTTGCTGGCAAGGAAGAAAATACCTTCACCTATCAGGGTGTGTTTGTGGTTCTCGCTTGAGTGGTAGTTTCTTGTTAGCCAGCCTCACCCTGACCCACTCTGGGTTAGGGGACACACCCAGACTTGGTCCCTGGGTCTGTTGATCCTCTGATCACACTCCTGTGACCCCACACTCCTGTTCAGAAGGGACCATGATTCAGGGTGCCCGAGGTCCTCCGGTCTGTTGATCCTCTGATCACACTCCTGTGACCCCTGTTCAGAAGGGACCATGATTCAGGGTGCCTGAGGTCCTCTGGCCTGTACAAGGCACGGCGTCTGGTCACTGCTATGATGTCGACGTCCTCTCTCTGTCCCGCAGAAACTCTCCACTGTCTGTCACTTCTGGTCCCATGGAGCCTCCACGTCTCCTCCGATTCTGTATATTACATATTTTAAGAAGCTCGGCTTTTCCCAGAGCAGCTTTGAAGTCCTCGCCATGTACCTTGCTGTTTGCACTTAGACTGCAGAAGAAGCAAATGGACAGAACGAGCAGTAGGTTAGAAGGTCGGGGACGTGACGCTCACACGCCTTCGGGTTTCTGTCGTGTGGTCAGTTACTGACCCGGGCTGCTCGGTGGGCCAGCCTCGCTCCCCTGTGTGTTTCGTGGATGGGGGAGCCGCTGGCTGGAACAACTCAGCATCACGCTGCAGCCTCGGGGAGTCAGGCCCGGCTCCATCCTCAGTCCTGGGTACACACTCCCAGAAAGCCGCACAAAGCGGACGGGCCCACTCCCCTGGGGGAGGGAACATGTCAGCCACTCCGCCTGCCTGGTCACCTGGTCCACCCTTTCTCTCCCAGGTGGAGTGTTTTTGCCCTGGTTTTACAAAGAGGGGGATTTACAATTCAGTGTTCTAAGGTGTCTCAAATTTAAACTGCTGGTAGAAGTCTTACAGTTATTTCAAGTGGAAAACACACTCGATACTTTCACTTGTCATAGGTAAAACCACTTGAATACATTCTTCCCTCTGCATTATATCTGTAAGAATCTGAGTTTTCAAATGCATTTAGTAGTTAACCTTAGTTTTGTTTTTGGGCCAATTGCTTAGAATCTGGTTTGTCTGGAGTATTATGTATCTAAAGCCTCCAGTTAAGAATCTTGTAGTGTCATAAGATCACCAGGCTGCTATGGGGAAGCTTCGTATGAGAACATCTAAATTCATCTCAGCTCAAGTGCCTTTTTTATGAGGCATTCTTAATTTCTTGAAATAATCACTTATCACTAAGCTCTGCCTTCGGTAATCTGATGCTGAAGCACATAAAGACCAGTAATTTTAGTAAAATTCCTTCCAACAATGGTATTTAAAAACCCACCCCAATGAGGCATTTCTTCTTAAAGCATTTCCTTATCCATCACCTCCTTGCTTCACAAAGTAGCTTTCAAAATACGTTTCATTTGGAATTCCCAGGCAGCCCGGAAAAGCGAGTGAAGTGGAGGGCGAATGCTCCGTTCTCACGTTCTCACGCTGGGCCCTCAGGCGCTGGGACTCGTCACCCCCCTCAGCTGCTTGCACTTGAGTGAGCTGAGTGGAATTCTTTCCACTTACATGGAGGGAAGTGCGTGGAAAGCAGTCGCCTGCCTCCCAGACGGAATGCTGCAGCCGGAATTATCACCGAATGTGTCCTGGGTTTGCCCGTTTCAGAAAGGTCTCGTACATCCTCTGTTGTCCTAGTCCACTTGGCACCAGCTGAGACAGTGAGACAGGTGCCTGCGTTCTCGGCAGGCGCTCTGTGTGCACTTCCCACCACAGCTAGCGCAATCCTGCACCTTCCCGCGTCTCCCTCTGCGCCTCTGCGCGTGGCTTCCCAGGCATTGCTGGAAACGGGCAAACGGCACTGAGTTACGCCCTCGCTTCTCCTCCGTAAATCGCACTTTCCAGCTCACGCGGTCCAGCTCACTTACCTTTGCTCCTTATATTTCGGGAGGGCTAACGACACCTTCATTTCCTTTTTACCAATCTTAGTGTTTCACCGACAAACTGTGATGGTGACTTGTTTATATCTATCCCGTCTATGGCTTCTTAAAATCAGAGAACTTAAGAAATTCCCTTCGTCAGTCAGTCACGATTTTAAGGGAGTCAGCGAGGTGATCTCTTTTGCTGCACCGAGAAACCTCGGCACTGACAAGAATCATGTCTGCCCAGAGAAGAGCCTCAGCACCCAGCTTTCTTAACCAAGAACCTGAGAGCCCCATTAGTCTTCGCCTGTGTTCCACCAGCAGAGGAACTGGCAGAGTTGGCGGAGTCTCCAGGTGGGATCATGGTGGCCTGCGCCTGCAAGTTGACTTTGGTTGAAGGGTCATGTCCGTTAGAGACCAAATGCAGAACTTGTCCTGTGTTTTGGAGGTTAGGGAAGGCCTATCGATTACCAATAAATTTAACTATAAAGTACTTCTAATAAAAAACTTCGACTTGTTTTAACTAAAAAAAAACAAAATTGAATAAATATTTCAGTGTGTCTCTTAACTAACTCGTTTTGAACAAGTTACTAAACAAGCTTTTACTTGTGATTGCTGGTTCGCATAGGTACAGCTTGGTTTGCAGGTGAGTGTCTTGCATGTGTACCTGTCGTCCAGGATAAAGAAATACTTCTGCCAGCATTGGCTGAGGGTTGCCACAGACCATTTAGTTTTCACTGAAATGGAATGTGGACGTTTGCTTTGTTTCCTAACGTTTTATATTCCATCCTGGCAGGGAAGTGGTATATCACCAGTTCCTCTGTGAAATTATCATTTATTTGCCCGTTTCCAGCTGGTGCCTGTAAGGCTTCACCCCCCTGGAAAGGAACTGAAATACTACCCCGCTGCCCAGAGCGCCCTGCCACTCACTCTGACCACAGAGCCCGCTGCTTTTGTCCGCAAGGAGCAGCCCCTTTCCTGTGATAATATATACTGCACGCACTGCTTGATCACTAAGGGGTTGGTATTTTAGTGCGCGGAACTCTAAGCCGGGGCCGCGGTGTAAGTCTTACCTAGCTGTCCCAGAGCTGACCTCAGGTGGGGCCTCACAGATGGCATCACCTCTAAGGGACCCCGAGTGAAATTTCAGGATGATGGGTACGCTCGCACTTGGCAGAGCTGCCTGCTCAGGTGAGGCCACAGAAGGAGAAGGTAGCTGCCCTGGCTGTGGCGGGTGGAGCAGGACACCGTGAACCTGGTGTCATAGGTTACACGTTGTTGAGTGATCCAGGGGCCCGCGGACTGCAGCTTGCTGCTGTGGCCTTCCTCTTCACCTCAGTCTCAACCAGGCCCCGGGGACTCCCCCTCGGGCTTCAGAAGACCCGGTCAGTGCAGCCCGAACCTCCTCAGAAACGGGCTTCTCCGCGAGGCCCCAAGTGGCTGAGTCAAAAAGACCTGGGCAGAAAGGGGCTGCCCCAAGCCCCAAGGCCTGGCTGTCACGGTGGGCTTGTCTCTTCTCTCAGGCTCGGTTTCCACCTCAGACAAAATCGGGGTAATGAGAGGGTCCACTGGGTCGTCGTGAGAGGTGAGGTATGGAGTGCCGTGGACATGTAAGGTGGGCTCCTCGAGGTTCTGTGACAAGAGGGTGTCACGTGACTGCTCCCAGATGTACCCTGGCGGCAGTAATGGCTCCTCGGCAGCTTGTGCCACCAGTAGGACAGGCCGATTGTCAGAAGAGGCTCTGGGTTGGTCTGGAACCTGCCTCTTAGTCTGCTGGTCTGGCCTGCCTTTGGGGACCACCTAGAATAAGTCGAATCCCCTTTTCTTAAGACAGCCCATCCTAGGGTGACACCGTCTCGTGATAGCAGGTGATGCTGACTGTCTGTATCCTAAAAAGGCCCCGAAGGGACGTGGCTGCACCCCCTGCGCCAGCCCTACCCAGAGGCAATCCTCCTGGAAGCTGGAACCTTCAGATTCAGCTAAATCAACTTCACAAAAGACTGGGGCATCCGGAATGACTAGAAATCGGTAGGAAAATAAAGACAGGGCGGATACTCACATTTGCAGAGTAGAGCTTCCTCTTCCTGTTGGCAGGTTTAGAGGAGCCAAATTATAGGTTACAAGTTGTTGAGTGATCAAGGAATCGGGAAGGATTGTTTAGACAATCTCAGGGACCATTGCCACCAAGGTGTGATGGCTGGAGACCGGGCCAGCACTTGGACTGCCCGCTTCCTGCAGGGCCCGCCCATCCCTCCCCCTTCCTCGCTTCCACAGCCAGCTCCCTCCTCGTGACAAGGTCTCGCCTGTTCTGTGCTGACCTTTATCATTTAACCTGCAAAGGACAGCGTGATCTCGAAGTCCTTGCAGGGGGTGGGAA
>NW_006431920.1:1469990-1474305 GCF_000325575.1 Pteropus alecto | reverse complement strand
GAAAGAGTGCCTCAGGTCCCCGTACCACGTGTGTTCGATTATACATAGACTCATGACATCTCCTGCACGCTGTCATTTTGTTCTTAACTCCTCTCTTTTTATATTCGAAACTTTTTATTTCGAGGTCATTGTAGATTTACATGCAGTTGTTAGAAATGATACAGAAACATCCCCTGTACCCATTACTCAGTTCCATCCGATGGTATCGTCTTGCAAAACTGTAGTATAATACCGTAGCCAGGAAGTCAGCACGGATCCATTCAAGGTCCAGAAGACTTCCATTTCCCCGGGGATCCCTTTTATAGCCGTACCCACTTTCCTCCCAACCCCATTTCCTCCTTAACCCCTGGCAACTACTGATCTGTTCTCCGTGTCCACAGTTTGTCGTTTCAAGAACGCTACATAAATGGAATCGCGTAGTCCATAACCGCTGAGGACTGGCTTTTTTCACACAACATAATTCACTGGAGACTGTGTATATCGGTAGTTCGTGGTGTGGCTGGACCGGTTTGTTTAACCATTCTCCTGTGAAAGGACATCAGTTGGTACCAGTTTTTGGATATTGTGAATGAAGCTGCTGTAAACATTCGTGTACAGATGTTTATGTGACGAGTCTCCATTCCCCTGAGATAAAAGCCCAGTAGCATAATTGCTGGATTGTGTATAGTAGGTACATGTTTCGCTTTCTTAAGAAACTGTTTTCCTGAGTGGTGGTGCCAGTTTTGTGTTCCCACTAGCAACGTGTTAGTAATCCAGTTTCTCTGCATCCTCACCAGCATTTGGTGTTGTCACTATTTTTCGTTTGAGCCACTCTGGTACATGTGGAGTCATATCTCGCTGTGGTTTTAGTCTGCATTTCCCTAAAGGCTAATGATGTTAAACATTTTCGTGTGCTTATTTGCCATCCATATATCGTCTTTCATGAAATGCCTCTTCATATCTTAGCCCACTTGCTAATTATAGTGTTTGGGTTGTTTACCGTTGAGTTTTGAGAGTTCTTCGTATTTTTTATATAATTAGGTACTAGTCCTTTGTCAGATGTGCGGTTTCCAAATATTTTCTCCCCATCTATAACTTTAATTTTCATCCTCTTAACAGGGCCTTTCGCAGAGCAAAAGTTTTTTTAAGTTTCACCAAATCCAATTTATCGAATTTTTCCTTTTACGGAGTGCGCTTTTGGTGTCAAGAATTAAGAACCCTTTGCCTCCCCACGGATCCTGAAGATTTTCTCCTACATTTTCTAACAATGTGATAACTTTACATTTAAGTCCATGATTTATTTTGAGTATAAGACGCGAGAATTAGATAGAGGTTCGTTTCCCCCGCCCTCCAACGTATGTCCAGTTGCCCTCGCCCCGTTCGTTGGAAAGGCGGCCCTTTCTCCATTGAATTGCTTTGTCAAAAATCGATTGAGCATATTTGCGTGGGTCTGTTCTGAGGTTCTCTCTTATGTTCTATTGATTATATGTCTGTCTGCCTATATGAAGTCTTGAAATCAGGTGGAGTGATTTCTCCCATCGTATTCTTTTTTTTTCAATATCGTCTTAGCTATTCTAGTTTCTTTGCCTTTTCCATATAAATTTTCGAACAATTTTGTATATATCTACTGAAAAATCTTGCTGGGATTTTGATAGACATTATATTAAACCAATATATCAATTTGGGGAGAATCGATATCTTAACTATGTTAAGTCTTCCGATTCATGAACAAGGTGTGTCTTTCCATACATTTATTTCCTCTTTGATTTCTTTTATTAGCGTTTTGTAATAATCAGCATACAAATTCTATACATGTTTTATTAGATTTATACCTAAATATTTCTGTTTTTATTTTCGTGAGCAATTGTAAGTGATACCGTATTTTTAATTTCAGTGTCTTAATTTAAGTTCGTTGCTAGCATATAGAAATTGATTTTTGTATGTTTACCTTGTGTCCTGTGACCTAACCGACTCAGCTATCAGCTCTTTTTATTTCCCTTTTTTGTCTTATCGCTCTGGCTAGAACTTCTAGCGCTATGCTGAAAAAAGAATGGTGAGAGTAGAAATCCTCGCCTTGTTCCTGATCACAGGAGAATCATCCAGTCTTTCACCATCGAGGATGTGAGCTCTAGTTTTCTGTAGGTGTTATTAAGTGCCACTCTATTCCTAATTTTTTGAGAGTTTTTGTCATGAATGTTGAATTTTTCCATGTATTTTCTACATTTATCAATATGCTCATGTGATTCTTTTCTTCATAAACCTGTTAATCTTGTGGGTTATAAAGATTAAATTTTAAATATTTAATCAGATTTACATCACTAGAACAAACCACACAGGGTCATGGTATATAATTCTTTCAACATACTGATCCATTGCTCTATTCTATTTGCTAATATTTTGTTAAGGATTTTTTTCCCTTTACTTTTAAATTTTTCTTTTGATTGTTAAGGATTTTTGCATCTTTCTTCATGAAAGACATTTTTCTTTTTATGGTACAATCTGTGCCTGGTTTGTGGTAGCAGGGTAATACCAGCTTCATAAAATGAATTAAAAAATAATCCTTCCTCTTCTGTTTTGTTGAAGACATTGTATAGAATTGGTGTCACTTTTATAAAAGTTTAGTAGAATTCTCCAGTAAAACCATATGATCCTGGAGATTTCTTTTTAGTGAATTTTAAAATTAAGAATTTAATTTCCTTAATAGTTATAGGACTACTCAAATTATCTATTTCATATTTAGAGGCATGTAATAATATGTGTTTTTATCTAATCGTCAAATTTATATGTGTAAAATTGTAGCAACTCCTTATTACCCTTTTGATATCTACAGGATCTACAGTGATATTTCCTGTTTCCTTCCCAATGTTAGTCATTATGTCTTTGTTTTTTTTGTTGTTTTTTTTCTGTCAGTCTTGCTAGAGGCTTGACAATTTTCTGTCTCTATTGTGTTGTTTTCCTTTTCATTGATTTCTGCTTTTTATTACTTCCTTCCATTTGCATGTTTGGGGATTTTTTTTGTTCTTTTTCTGTGTTCTTAAAACTTTCTATTTTTAATTTGTCTCAATTTAATTTCTTTGTAATTGCTCATTGAAGCATTTTCATAATGGCTGCTTTAAAATCAGTCAGATAACATCTCTGTTATCTTGGTCTCTGTTATCTTGAGTCTTTTCATTAAGTTTTAGAGCTCCCCGGCCCCCCGATATTTTGGGTATTGTTAGGAGACTTTCAATCTTAGTTAAACCTGGTTTTAGATGCTTGTTCTGACACTGCTCTGGCGGGGGATCAGGGCCCCTCCTCATTGCAGCCAGGTCGGGAGGGATTCAGGTTCCACCCTGTCCTCTGTTGACACCCAGCTGCGGTGGGAGGAGGGAGGAGACTCCTATTTCTTCAGGGCAGGGGTGGGAGTTCAGGGTCCCTACTGGGCCCCCACTAATACCTCCCTGCCCAGAAGGGGTAGGAATGCCTCGTTGCTGCTCCCCACCTGGCCTCCCCGACACCACGGGATCACGGTAAGCAGTAATAAAGTCTTGAATCCCCAGAGGCCTCTTCTGACACTGTCCCATCATGGAGAGAAGGACAGACATCTTGTTACTGCCAAGTGGGGGTGGCAGTCCCTGCTCTCTGTGTGGTCTCCATTCTCACCTCGGGGTGGGGGGCCTCATCACTTCCCAGCAAGGATGAAATTCCTCCTCCCTAATTGTCCTCTGATACCGCCCCGGCTGAGTGCGTTGGGGTGCCTCGTTATAACCTGGCGAGGGTAGACATCTAGGCTCCCTGAGCCCCTCACTGGTGGGGTTGGGGGTGAAGCAACAATGATTTCTATGGTGTTTGGTTATTTTCTAAAATTTCTGTCATTCTAGGCACCTCCTTCCCCAGCCCTTTGGCTCCCTGAGGGAGCAGACGTCTGGGGAACTTTTTTGGTCTCTACCACTCATGTTTCTGGGTTGCTGGCCTCTTCAGCTGTAAGCCTGGAGTCTGTAAGGCGACAAGAAAAGCCAGGGAACTCACCACCTTTCATTGCTGTGTCCCAGTGCACGCTGACGGTCGCCTCCTTCTCTGCACCTTTCGGGGTCTTTTATGTTCATTCTGTACATCAACCACGTCCAGTGTTTTGGGTTGTACTTAATGAGAAGCATAGGGAAAACATGTCCGCCCAGATCCTCCAAAGCCAAACAACTCTTCTCTTTTTGCTGAGTCTTCTTACTTATTGACTGTAAACTACTTGAGAAAAGCAAGCCTATCCTAGAGTTTTGTGTCCCCTGTAAGGCCTGTGCATAAGAAGGCGCTATTCGGTTGTTCACGTGGTACCTTGAACGCAGCGAGGGAGAAATCCTGA
>NW_006431920.1:1453337-1469955 GCF_000325575.1 Pteropus alecto | reverse complement strand
CCGTCTGTGCCGTGGACGTGTCCGCCAGGCTCCCGGCTCCCCAGGAGGTGGGCTGCCGTGCTCCCTGCTGTCTTCGCGGAGAGGTCATAAGCAGGGGGCAGACTTCTGAAACGCGGACCCAGGAGTTGCCGAGGTTGGGCTAAGGCCTTCTCGTTTAGTGGCAGGTGCCCGCCGGGGGGACCCTCCCCTCCGGGAACTCGTGGCAGGGGGTCCAGAGCTTTCACCACGTGTCTCCTTTGAAACAGGAGGACCACGACACTATGGAAGCTGACCTGGACAAAGACGAACTGATCCAGCCCCAGCTCGGCGAACTCTCGGGAGAGAAGCTTCTGACCACGGAGTACCTGGGAGTGAGTACCGCGTGAAGCGGGTGGGGCCTGGAATGCAACGCGGAGCTGGACCGTTGATGGTTATTTGCAATAACACGTAGGGTTCGGCGTGTCTGTTATGATACTTTGTTTATGAGAAGTCCCGTATCAGCCAGTTTGCTTCCAGTAGGCCTGAAATGCACGGTGGCCCTAGCCACCTGTTACCAATAGACCTGCTGGTGAACAGAAGAGGGATTAGAATATAACTAAAAGGCACACGCCAGGGACCTTCATAAACCTGGTCTGCCCAGCCTTCCCGGGCATCACCTCCCCGTCCAGCTTCTGAATCTCCGTGTGCCTTATCCATTAGAAGGGAGACTGCGGTGGATTTGGGGGTCATCAGCGCGTGGGTCATGGCCGAAACCATCAGAGCAGATGACGTTGCCCACTGAAGCAGAGGGCGAAGGAGAGAGTGGGGGGCTGAGCACAGAGGGCGGAACCAGCATGTCGGGAGAGGGAGAAAGAAGAGGGGTCCCCAAGGACAGAAGATGAACAGCCAGAGAGGCTTGAGGAGAAGAGGGCTCAGCGCCACGGAAAGCAGAAGGGAGGATGTTCAAGCATCCGAGAGCCCTGCGGGGCCACACGTCTGTGATGGGGTCAAAATCAGAATTCTGCGAGCCACTGGTTACCGCCCACCTGCAGGAGACGGAAGGGTGAGCCAGGAGGGAGCTGCCAGTCGGCAGGAGAGGATGCCTTTGGCTCCAGTGGCGCATGCAGGGGCTGTAAGCTCACATCTTCGTGATTGCTTGTGCCAAATGGTGGAACCTGCCAGAAATAGAAGACATTTCACTGGAGAATAGGTGCCCCAGATCATGACTCATGCCTCCCATTCTACTGTATTATACTAGGCAGATTGTAGATTCTTCAAGAACAGTCCAAAGATGTTGACTTTTTGAAACACTGTATCAGAAAATTAAAGTCAAGTTTTTTTTTGAATGGATGTCATCTGCCTAAGACACAGCAGGATGCTGAAAAAGTTGAAGATGTGGCTGCTGCCTTCAAGGAGTTCACACAAGAAGACAGCAGATAAAATGCTGTTGACAAGGGATGTGAATAACGGCAGGGAGTGATCAGAGGGTCGGCAGGTGTTGTCCTGTGACATCAGAGCTGGCCCAGGGTTTCCCAGAGTCCCAGACCACCAAATGTGGGTTACAAATAGTCTAGGCCCTGCCCCAGACCTCCTTCCCATAATCTCAGGGGTCGGTTATTGTGTACACCCGTGATCGAAAAACTGCTAGCTCGGGGTGAGAGCGGAGGTCCGCAGTGGGGCGGGGGAGGCCCCTCCAGGGTGCTCGGGGTGCTCAGGGATGGGAGGAGGCCAGCCCCAGGATTCCCGGACCCCGGAGCTTGCGCCTGCTGGGCATTTGCAGCAAAGCCACACTGCAGAGCCAGGCCATAAAAATGCCGAGGACCAGAGGGACCTCAGGAAGCTTGGGACGAGAGAACAAGTCACTTCTCTTCGGCGCGCATGAGCGTGTCAACACTTAGGTCAAAGGCACTGCTTCCTCATAATTCCGGTGCCAAGCGGCATGCCATGTTTCTTCAGCCTCTGGTCATCAGCAGATCAAGACGGGCGATCTTGATATGTTCTCCTTGCTTGGTCGTTTCTGAATTTTTAAATGTCATCCATGCTGTGCTGAATAATCGTTTAATTCTTCCTAAAAAGAATGCCCTGATTGAAGTGTCTTCATCGCGTTAGTCAAAAGGGTGTAGCTATTTAATCATAGTTTTTTGTTTTAATCTCGGTTTTTTGTTTTAAAGCTTAAATTTATTTTCGGGTATCTTGAACAGTGGCAAAAGGCATGACTTGAGTTCCGCACTTGTCATGGACAAGCCCTGTGCTGGCTTCTTCACATGTCTGAGTCCATTTAACCGAATCCTCCCCCCAAACTGTGGGTAAATGCTGTGACTATTGCATTTCGTGGAAGAGGAAGCAAACGGCAGGGGATCCTGCCTTATCAGTAAGGAAGGGAAATCTGGGTTTTGTGGGACCTCCAGTTTGTGGGGTTTGGGAGGCATTCTTCAAAATAAAGGAATACAAAGTTAGGTATAAAAGTGAATACTTGATTTTGAATGAGACCGAGAAAACAAAGCACAGTCAAATTCAAATTTTAATAACTGGCAGATACCACAAACAGAAAATAATGGTTTTGTAAACGAGCCGCTCAGCACACTTTGTAGATTTTTTTTCACATATTTTTTTGTCCTTCGATGGTCTTTACATATATGATGAGTTTGTAGTTTTTCTATGCAGACAGAAAAGAAAAGAAGTCAGTCCTTCCTGTAACGTATTTGATCAGATTTTCTTCTTATTGACAGATTAGAAATTTCCTTTCAGCCTCCCATTTAGTTTTTGGTAACGTAGAAAGAAGCCGCAGAAGGGAAGTAGGAAGAAACAGCAGCATTAGGTGATTACACTTCAAATAGCCTCCTCTCTACATAACCACGTGAACACATCGCCAGGGCCCCTTCTGGGCCTCGAAGCTTTAGTTTCATGAGCCCCGAGGTGGTTCTGCCTTCGTGCGTCCACCCTTCATTCACAGGAGCCTCATGATCATGAGATGAAGGCTGCAGCTCCCGGCACGAATTCATGATGAAGTCGGGAGGAGAGCAGAGATGCAGGCCAGCCAGCGCCATGTCCTCCACAGTGCTTTTCCCAGAGCTCCATCTCAGGACCCTCGCTTACTTTTCACTGGTCAGAACATGGCTCCTAGCTGCAAGGGTGTCTGGGAAAGTGAGTATTTTAAAGTAGACACATATCATACCAACAAAATCAGAGTATTATTGGTCAAGAAAGAGAGTGAATATTGGGTAGACAGCCAGCAGTGTCTGCTTCAGCTTTCAGGTACACGCGCGCGCACACACACACACACACACACACACACACACACACACAGAATAACCTGAAAGCTGAATAACCAGACACTGCTGTAATATTCATACTGTTTTATAACGTCATAATTTCTTTCAGTGATTTACTAATACTAAGAAACTAGGGAATGGGAAACATTTTTTACCTAAATTGACATGTGTTGACCATCTTTTACTACCAGATAGATTACATTCAGCTAAATCATGTGCTGCATTTTTTAAATTGCTGTTAAATACGCTGCATTTTTTTAGTAGCAGAACCTTCTTTCAAACAAAATCTCCATCTGTAACAGAGATAAGAGCCGAGTCTCTGGATGAGTAAGGTGGATGCCAGGGACCCTTTCTCCTCTTTCTCCTGAAGCATTTCTACGGAACTCAGTTTAGACAGCAAGTCGTCGGACCAGATACTGTTTAAGAACTTTCCAGCCTAGAAAAGCTCTTTTGCAACTGAGGCCCCAGAGACCCCATGGGCCACACCGTGGCTCACCCTGTGAGGGCAGCAGGTTGTAAGGTGGACAGGAAACGCCCTCTGGAAAGTGGCTGCTCTGAGACGCTGGGCCTGCCACGGGCCACTTGCCACGGGCCACCTGCCGCGGGCCACGCGCAGAGCCCTTCGCATTTACCCCTGTTCACCAAGGACCTTTCCCCAGGCATCTGATAACAGACCACGTCATTCTGGCTCATGGGCCAGACTCAGTTTCTTCACCCATTGAAGGGGACACATACCTCCCACATTAAGTTATTTCCTAAGCCTGTGCAGTTTTAAGGAAATGGTGTGGCTGACTGGGGTTTCCTGAAGGCTGGAACACTCAAATACAAGTGATAACGTTTTTCTCCAAGAAGGGGGTAGGGGGGGCGGGGACGTCGCACTCGGAAGGACAGTGGACAAGTGGGGATGAGGAGGCAGAGCGCTAGCAACAGACTTGAAAGAACCCACATATGCACTTTCTCCCTTTTTTCAGTAGCTTAAGACTCAGCCTCCTCGGCCCTCTGCGAAAAGACCCAAGTGTTCTGGCGGGCGCAAGGAGGGGGAGCAGAAGGCACCAGCGGCCCTCAAGTGGCACTGAAAATTGGACTTAAGGGCCTGCTCTGGAGATGAGGGTGGACGTGTAGATTTGGCCCTACGTGCTAGATGGGACCGTGTGCCAGAAGGGAAGGCAGAGGAGAAGCAGACAGCACTATGCAGTGATTGCAGTTTGAACAGCGTCTTTTGCAAATACCACGAACTATGTATGTAAAGGGAGATGGACCTGTGTTCTCGCGTGGAAAGCTCATGCCCCATTTCCTCCAAGAGGGTAGAGCCCTCCCTCCCACCTCTGTCACCTCCTGTCTTCTTCCCTTCACGCTCCCACCCCGCTAAGCCGTGCAGGTTGGGCCCAGCCCGCCCACTCCCGTCAGCACAGGTCAGGCCTCTGATCTTTCCCGCAGGAAACTGGTCCTTTCTTCCTTCTCCAGCCCTCAGAAGCACCCAGAGCCAGTCATTCTTGGTTCTATTACCCTCTGTAGCTACCGTAACCATTTTAGTGTCTCACTAGATCTTCCCACTCTTTATATGTCCTTTTAGCATAATCGAAAGCATCATTTATGTTTAGGATTATCACCTGACTTATACTTAATGTTTTAAGTAAACGGTTTTTTTTTTTGAAACTAGTCTTTATCATCGTAAATGGCTCTATAATATTTCAGATGAATATGCTATGTTTTACTTCATTATCCCCCTATTACTAGACAATTAGGTTGTTCTACTTTTACTCTATAATTTTGTAACAAGCAACTTTATTTAACATTTTTCATATTTTGGATTCTTTCACTAGGATTGACACCCAAGGATATGAACATTTTTGCCACTTGATATAAAATGCCAATTACTTTCCAAAAGAGCTACCTGAAATTTGCATGCCACTCATGTTTTGAACCACAGCCAGCAGTGGATGAGATCATTTCTTTAACTGTCACTTATTTAATAATCGAAGAATGATTCCTTTTTGGTAAAATTGTAGTTTCTAATTACCTGTGTTGAGCAAACTCAAAAAGAGTCAGCAGTCTTTGGCTAGAAATAAATGAGAACGATTTTCTCAAGGGTCTTAGGGTTTGCAAACCAGAAACACAACTAGACGATACGCAGAGTGTTCCAAAGAAGAAAGAAACGCTGAGGGTTTTCACCAGAAAAAGTACATTCTTGAGAAGACTCAATCCTGCATTGTTAGCCTTGGGATTGGTCCGAGATGTAATCCTCTGAACAACCGGTGGTCTGGATACTGGATGTCGGGTGGTCTGGCTACATGAACATTCTCCCTCAGTCCTTCAGAGGGTAATTGGGGTTATCTGGAGATCTGATGCAGATCCAGGCATTGCCGCAGGACTGGGAAGTTCAAACGTTTAAGTTCCCAGGCTAGTTAAAACAAGAATAGAATCTTTTCCTCAGGCCTCAGCCTTCTTGATTTTAGTGATTTAGCAGCTTGGCTCTAAATAAATAAAATGGAGCACTAGCAACAGTCTTTCAAGTCTGTTGCTAGTGCTCCATTTTATTTATTCACTCTATCCCTCACTTATAGGATTGATAATTTTTTCTATTTTCCGGTAATACTTTTTATTTTGTGACTTGGCTGTTTGAATTCTTTGCTCAATTATCTATTTAGTGTTTTACTTACCGAGTTATAAGAACACCTTATGTAATAAAAATGTTAACCTCCGATCTGTTAAATTTGCTGCGAATATTTCTTCTCTGTTGTTTACCTGTTGATTTGGCTTATCTTTAATTCACTATGTACGTGGAAATGTTAATCATGAAACCAAATCTGTTTGTCTTTTCCCCATCTCACTTTCAAAAGCTGGTCCTCTCTGGAGATGTGATGTTGCTGTACTCAACTATTCTCGTCTCTTTTTCCCACGGTTTGATTTCTTTTTTGAATTTATAATGCTAAGTGGTATAATATGAGAACCTAAAGGGATCTCCCTCAAAAATTCTGTGTAACTGAATCATCCACGTCCTGATCCTTCCACATTTATTAGCAAAGGCTCTTACTCCATAGATTCATTTTTTAAATGCGGTCAGCTCTCTGGGAGATGACTTCTGCATCTCGTTTCCTCTTTCCTGCCACCAGATCATGACCAACACGGGCAAGACGAGGCGGAAGGGGCCGGGCAGCGTGCAGTGGAGTGGCGCCGAGCCCCTGCGCCGGCCTGTCACCCCTGGCGGCCACAGGAATGGGTACCCAGTGTAAGTTCGGGCTAAAGGAGGCTGGGATTTATTTTCTTAAGCTTAATTCACTGCAGTGTAAGGTGTACGTATTTAAATTTTCAGAATAAAGTGTTCATATTGAAAAGCATTTATCGTTTTATTGTTTATCTTTAGGGGATTTTTGAAGGTAGGTTGAGTCTCCCACTGCTCCCCAGGTTTCTTCTTCCATAATTTCAAAAGAAAGGACCAGAAGGGATGGTGGGTCTACCCAGAAAGGACTCTCATTTTCTCTTTTCTGCAGCGTCTCCCGGAGCAGCAGGCTCTTTGTTGGGATGGAGTCTCACAGGTGAAGACATCAAATCAACTTAGTTTAGATGAATTTTTAAAACAACTGTAAGCATTTTTAGTTGCCAAGCCTTATTCATTCTTCGTAGCCTTTTGCCCCGTTTACATAAATATAACTTTAGTCGGCTCCTCTGGCCTCCCTGGGGACCTGGAGGCTGGGCAGGCAGCGTGGGCAGGACAGCAGCCTCTTCATGGTCTGAGCGGCCTCTTCCCCTGTCTAGAGAGAAGGCTGGAGAGAAGCAGATGAGAACGGGGGTGAGAGAGGACGGGCGACAAACCTACGCTGCTTCATTCAACACACGCTGGCCATAAACTAGTTCAAATTATTATGCGGTATTTTCCTTAGTTATCCCCCGTAGCTGGGCAGTTTGGTTGTTTCCAGTTTTACTCTACGGTGATGTGCAATGAACGGCCAGGTGCAGGGGATACAGCAGCAAACAAATCACAGAAGCGCCTGCCCTGGGGTGCTCCCTGCGCAGATGCCGGGGATGTGGGAGCCCCCAGCACCCAGATCTTGCTGAGTTCTGTCGCCCACCTTTTCAAGGTCCATGCCATGGGTCGGTGCTCTGAGATGTTTGATTTGATTTCAAAACTAGTCATCATATACTTCATATTTCAAGGTTTTATTCTTAATTCCTAATGTACAAACTAATGTCATGCCTTTTTTTCTTAAACCTACAACCGGCATTTTTCAACCTACAGGAAAGTCAAAAGAATATTACAATGAAGAGCTTCCAACTGTTAACATTTTGCTGCCTTTGCACGCTTGCACACTCACTCACGCTTGCACACTCGCTCACTCGCACACTCGTTCACTCACACACGCTTGCACACTCACTCGCTCACTCACGCTCGCACGCTCACGCTCGCACGCTCACACTCGCGCTCACACACTCACGCACACGCTTGCACACTCACTCGCACACATGCACACTCGCTCACTCGCACACACGCTTGCACACTCGCTCACACTCTCGCTTCCTATGCGCCTCGTATGTAATTTACCCACATGTTGATAATTCTTTTGCTGAACTGTTTGAAAACAGATTGCAGATTTTCAGCATATATCTAAGAATAGGAACATCCTGTATTTAACCACATTCGCACACCTAAGAAAGTTAACAATTTAATAATACGTAGTATATTAATATTCACAAATTGTCCCCAAAATGTCACTTATATCCAAGGGATTTTGGGAAGGTTTTTTTGATCCAGACTATAGCCAACTGTCAACTACTAGTAAATCCAGTTTATAAACATAATATATTTTTTAATGGAAGTAGTAACAGGAACCGATAAAATTCATCTTGTTTGGCATGAGAAAGAAGATACCAAGTCATCATTTAAAAAAAATATTTAAAAATTTTAAAACACTGGCTGCACAGAGGGGCAACGACATAAGGATATCTTAATCAGAGATCAGGATAAAGGGAATCTAATAAATACAAGATCTAACCAGTGGCCACGGTTAGTTCTTTAGTCAGATGTTCCACTTTGTAGAAGAAGACGTTTTTTCATGACTGGGGAACACGTGTGGCTGCCCCCTAATTTGTGGAAATGGTCTCTCATCTATCTGTAACAAGGGACCTTCCCACTCTGACAAGGCATTTACCTCGTACCATCTCCCTCCAGTCCAAAAGCGTGTATGTCGCTGTGTGCCACGCGGTGTGCTGATCGTGAGGGGTGCAGAAATTGTCGAGATGGGACTCCTGCCCTCAAGCACACAGGGCGAGCGCCCAGTGGGGGAGGGCGACAGTGGGTGCGATGCGGTAAGTGGCTGATGGCGGAGTCCAGGGTGGCAGAAAGTGAACTTTCAGGGTTGTGAGGTCAGCCTCTTTAAGGAGTCCACATGACTCGGTGCACCACCACCCTCCTCCTGGAACCCAGTGTTGCCAGGACTGTCGATAAATCGAGAACCTCAGTGATCTTGGGGACACCCTGACAATATGCACTACGCACATTCAAGACACTAGTGCTTTTGGAGTCAGAAATCTCACTTCTAGGATTTTCTACTGAGAAGAAATCAGAATTTCACAGACATATAGACAAAGGTATTTATTACCACGTTATTTATAAAATGAGAAATTCCCAAAGTAGGATTCTGATTACCTAAATATATATCCACATAAAACAGTATTGAAAATGATGTTTTAGGAAAATATCGAGTGTATAGAAAGAGCCTCACGATGTGTCGCTAAGTGAAAAGCAAATTATAAATTAGTGTGGACCTAGCCTGCTGGCCACTTACAAGGATCCCAAGTTGTGCGTGTGTGCGTGCGTGTGTGTGTATTTAGTATATTCATTTTTTAAAAAGATACCAAATGTTAATACTGGTGTGTCTAGGTACTGGAGGGCAGGACAGTCTATGTTCTATGTACTTTTCTAACTTTTCATGATAAACACTGGTTTTATAGTCAAGAAAGAAAGGTTGAAAATAAAAACAGTGGTCCCCATGCAGCAGGACCTCCCTCACCCCCACACCAGATGTGTGCCTCCCCTTCCGCTGCCGACCTGTCCTCCCGTCCGAGCCTCACTCCTCCTCACCCCTCCGTGGACTCCAGACCCCCGCTCCTCCCTCCTCCCTCCTCCCTCCCTGTCGCTTCACGCCCCTTCTTTCCGGGGGCCTGGGCTCCCGTGACTCCCCACCGCCCTGGCCTTCGGCCCGCTCCGGCTGCTTCCCTGGCTACTTCCAGCATCTCAGCATCTCAGCATCTCTCTCGGCTGCCACTTCGCTCACCCTGCTGGTGGCTGTCCCACCTCCACGTCCGCTGCCACAGTGGGCCGGTCCCTCGACTCACCCCTCTCCCCCCTGGTGCCGTGTTCTGCGGGCCCTGTGTAAGGTCCCGTCCCAGCCTGCTTGTTCTCTGGGCTCCATTACACGCTGCTGACACCCACGTCTCTAGCTACAGCCCAGACTTGCCCCGCAAGCACTGGATGTGTCTCCACAGCACCCCTAGTCCAGAGCTTCCTAGATGACCGCCACTGTCCTCTGAGCCCCTGCTTCAGGGAATGGCGTTTACCCCAAACTCGCGAGCCAGAATCCCACCCCGTGGACCGCCGAGCCCGGTCCTCCCCACCTGCTCTCCTACCTTGCCCTTCTGTCCGCCTCTCCGAGCCCGGCCCGGGAGAGCTGCCTACGTCTCCCTGCCACGGTCCACCCTCCACGGCTGTAGCCAGAGTGATCCTTCCCCCACGTCATGGTATGTCATTTCTGTGACTCTTATTATCCTTAGGGATGAAATCCAATCAAACCCTGCCCTTGGGGTCCTTCCAGTTGACCCCTTCCGGGGTCCTTCCAGTTGACCCCTTCCTGCAACCTCAGTTCTGGAAGCTTCTCAGGACACCCTGTACCCTCCGGCCTGCATTTTTCTGTGGCGCCTTAAATCTTGCTGTAACAATGCAGCATAAGTAATGTTTTGTTTTGCTTCTTCACCTTGCTCATGGTGTTACCTCTGCAGGGACATTTTACCTCTTTGGGCCCCAGGCGAGCCCCAGGTCAGAGTTCAGGACTGGCTGAGAGACACACCACAGACAGACACCCGCACAAAGACACACGCACACCCAGCGTTTCCTGCCCCTTCAGGCGGTTAGGTGTCAGCTTGTCTTGGCTACTGGAACTGACGTTCAAGAACGACCATTCCGTAGGTCCCAATCCCAGGAAGGGTGCCATACGCTTGCCATGGCGCGTCCCCCGCCAAGTCCTTGCTAGAGCAAGTGACTGGTGTCCACGTGACGGGAGAGCCTTCTGGATCTTTTGCGAAGGCTGACCAGGGAAGCAGCCTGCCTGCCTCTCTGGGATGTGCTCGCCCAGGCCGCGTCCCTCACGCCTGACCCGGGGTCTGGCACGACGAGACACCCAGTACATGTCTGCTGGATGCATGAATCTCTCTCTCCACCCGCCGTCTCCACCGAGCCGGGTGCCCACGTGAGGCAATGCGTCCACCATTTAGGCAGGATTGTAGAAAACGAGCTCTTCCCCAGTCCTGTTCCTGCTTCACACCCCAGGTCTTCTCTGGCTGGATTCATCCCTTCGCTAATCGGCTCCATCCTTGGGGTTAAAATCGGAAGATGGGTGCCTTAACTCGTTTGCTTGCAATGTCATGCTCCCATGTCACTCAGAGCCATGAGATGGAATGGTGTCTTCGATGCGAAGCCACGTGTCACTGTAAATTTATAAGAGCTAACAGAGAGAAGTAAGGGTACTTCTAGTTTCTGCAAATACCCGTAAAAGGTTTCAGATCTGCCGATCTTGGTTTAACAAAAGAATTTCAGGTACTTTCACTTTCTGTATTTGTTTGGTTTGCCACAAGGTAGTCAGCGGTCAAACTTCTCTGGCCATCTGTACTGACTGCTGCTTTTCATTTCCTCCCAGCCTGGAAGACCATCCCGTTTCTCCCCAGACGGCCCGACGTGCAGGAAACAGCTGCGGCCCGTCCCTGCCCCATGCCCACCTTTCAGGCTGCAAGCGGGGCGAGCCTGGCGCTTCTGAGCCTTGCGCCCCGTCTTCCTGTAGGAGCAGCAGCAGCAGCGTGCGGGGCAGCTCCTGGTCTGCTGATGCCTAGAATCCAGAAAGGCCTGGCTCCCACCTGCTCGGGGGGAAACCCCTGAGCTCGGCCACTGCCCCGCGACCTGGAGCCGCCGCCCCCCGACCCTGACGCGGCCAGACCTGACCCCTGCTCGCAGAGCTCCGAGTCCACTGCTCACGTCTGCAAGCTCTTTGGGCAAGATTTCTGACTGGGCAAAGCCATGTTTCCTGTGAGATTTCAGAGTAGGAATCTCAAAACGATTTAGATCTGTGACCACGGTTTGGTACCCGGCCCTCGGTGCTGAGGGGGGCCGGCCGCTTGTCAGGTGTGCAACGAGGAGCAGAAACTACTGTGGGGGTCTTTTCCAAACGCATTTTGAAGCATCTCATTGACTTCACGAGAGACCGATGGGGGATGAAAGTATTTTTCGGATGCCAGAAAAAATATGTATGCCTTGCATCAGAAATGTACAAAGTGGTTTTTTTTTTTTTTTTTTTTTTTTAATTTTCAAGAGGAAATTAAAAGGATATGAGCAGGCCAGATAAGACTCTAATCTCCATTCAAATAGGAAAAATAACAGAGGAGCAGGTCAGATGGCCGTATGAAAAACATCTGAGAACTTCACCGTCCGCTCACAATTGGATCCAAAAGCACCTAAACCCGGTTGGGAGCATCAGGCCTGTCGGTCACAGAGCGGGAGGAAAGCCAGGCTGCTCGGGACTCGGGGGGAGGGTGACTCGATGGGGAGCAGTTTTAGGGGTTCTGCCGACTTCGATCGTCTGTTATTTCACACGTGTCTTGTTGGACATTAACACTCGTTCACCGAAAGGTGATTAGTTCAACGTATGCAAAGCTGTCTGCTGCCAGGCAGAGGGTTTAGGTGGTCTCTCGGTTCTTGCCAGTTTGACCAAATGCCATTGAGTTAACACATGGTTTCAAGTTCTGTAGGCCTGGACCTCCCAAGAGTTGCATTTAGGGCAACTTCCGTGACATCCTAGTTTAACCAAAATGACCACCAGGGCGGCCCTCTGTCTTGCACCGATTTTAAGGATGAGCCTGTCTTTCGGGAAGATTGATCATGCTCTTCTCTGCCAGGTGGAGGCTTTCGAAGGGTCATGGATAGAGAGGGCTGAGCAGCCGCCGATGTTCTTGCTGGCGATGTCGACGTTATTTTCAAGAACGAGCGATTTTAGCCCCGACGAAGTCAAGGCCCTGCCGGACTCTGGGTCCTCAAACGTAGATAGTGGGCACCCAGCAGGGACGCAGCCTGATGGCCACCAGCAGTTCCCAGTGCCTGTCATGGGGGTGGTGGCAGCTGCTCAGTGGCCCCTCCAGGGGGGCGACCTGGGCCAGAGCAGCTGCTCTTCCCACGTCGTATTGTTGGTGCACCCCCTTGGCCTGCTCTGAACGCTGAGACCATATCCTGTGTCCCGTCCGCCTGCCTGCTCCTGTCTGCTCAGGCCTGGCTGGGACCCAAGACACCTCCGCTGCCCATCGACCCCCTCCCTCCCCAGCCCTCTGCAGAACACTAACCACCAGCCCGCCCTCACTCCACCTGCTAGAGACCGGGCAGATAACCTCTCTCCCTGCACCCTGCCAGGCCGGCCGTCAGCCTCAGGTCAGCCCCTTAGTTCTCCCTTAAAATCCTTTTACTTAACAGAAGGTCTCCCCCTGGAGAAGCCAAGGCCCCGGGTTAACGGCTTGTCTAGGTCACTTCATGAGCATCGATCCCACTTCTGGTGTAGACTCTGTTCTTCCTTCTACCCTCTTTCAGCCACCCCAGGACCGATGGCCCTGGGCCAGCGTCGGCTCCCCCGGCTGCTGGCTCCGCCGCCGTCTCCCCCTCTTCTTACGCAGCCTCTGCGTGAGGATGGGCAGCAAACGGGCCTCGGCCCGGGTGCTTGGAATGCTGTGTGGAGACTGGTTCTGAGGCCGCGTCTGGGCTCAGCCGACATTAGTGCCGTGGCTCGTGAGCAAGGAGAGGCGGAGGGCAGCGGCGGGCCGGGCGGCCATCCCGATCTTCACTGTCTTCTCCCGGGCAGGAGCCTGGTCTGACTTTTCTTGACCCTTCCGCCCGTGCGGTGCTGCTTCCTCAGGCCTCTCCTCCACTCCCATGCTCCTGCTCACCTTGCCCCCCCATTTCATCCTGACCCCACCCTGTGCTCCCCACGGGTTCCCTCACACCCCCAGGGCTTGCTGCTGAGTCTGGCTTTCTGGCCTTCACTCGGGCTGGGGGTCGGCGCCTCACCTCGAGACCCCGTGGGAACCCAGCACCGTGACCCGCACAGCACGTTTATTCAGGAGGCCACCTCCACACCTGTGCATTCAGTCAACACTAAGGGTAAAACTCAGGATGGGAAACCTGTGGGATCTTCAAACTGTCTGGTCAGTTGAAAGCAGAACCAGAAAAGTACATTCTTTTTCAGCACAGGACTCAGCCCCGCGGTGCCAAAAGGAAATCGTTCCCGGGGGGGGGGGAAAGCCAAGAATGTGACTTAGAATTTTGCAAGACGTTGGCCTGAGGAAAGTTATTCTCATTTCCCCATCGATCAAGACTCTCTTGGATATCAAAATCACATGCCTCGTCCGTGGACCTTGGAGTTAAAATGCCCAGCTGTGTCTGAAATGAATTAACAGATCGGAAAAACAGGAGTTTGTCCCAGGAGGCCTCAGGTGCGCACACACGGCTGCCCTCCTCCCAGCTCCTTTCAATGGATCTGGTTTTCTGTGGCGAGATGTCTGAAAGTCTGCAGAGTGGCACAGAGTGGAGGAAGGGTGACTACTGTTTGATGACTAAACCAAGACCTCAGGGCGTCTCAGGAGAGCTCAGCTTAGCGCTTCCTCTCTCATGGGGGGCTGGGATGTGGGGGAGAGGCTTTCCCACCTACCCCCCAACCCCCACCACCTAGGAAAGCCCTGATCCTGGACGACTGCCTATTCCTGTAACACCATGAACTGTAATGGGATTTATGTAATGTAATTCCACTCGGTTATCATTTGGCACACCTAGGCTTTATCTCCTGGCCCTTAGTCTATAAGCCCGTTGAGCAGAGAGCACAGACAAGCTGGCCGTTGAAGAACAGATCAAAGAAGGTTGAAAGTCTAGTTCCAGACTCAGTTCTCAGTGTGGACTCTAAGTACAGCCACCCAGTGGGTTTCATACCAGAAACAGATTCCTCGCGTGGGTCGAAAGAGAATTGTCTGGAAGCCAGAGCTGGGTACCTCGGTACAGGTTTGAGGAAACCTGCAGATAAGAGTCTTTCAGATGAAGCAGAGGCCGCGTTGCGAAGGTACTAGAGAGATTTCGTATGTGAAAGAACTGAGAAGAGCTTGGATTAAAGGAAGCAGCAAAGAATCCAGACTGTGTCACGGTGACAGAGACACCTTTGGCTGCAGAAAGACAAGTGGGGGCAGGGAAGAAGGGATTGGCATCCCCTGAAATACAAAGTAGGCCCGTCCCCAGGCCCCGGGCAGAGCTCCTGGGCAGTGTCATCTGGAACTTCTCGGGTCACTTCTCTGCAAAGATCTCCAGGATGACCCGGTGGCCTGCTCCCTGACCGTGGCGTCAGCTCAAGCGCCGCTAGTTAGGAACTGGGCACTTCCTGCCCCTGTGGGTGGACTGAGGGATTCAGGCCTGACGGCGCCTGGGGCAGCTCGGCATGAAGAGAACCCCACCTCTGGGGTTGCCGGATGTAGCGAATAAAAATCCAAGACACCCCGCTGAATATGAATTTCAAAAACACAACTTTTCAGTGCCATCGTGCTCGTGCGTGGGGGCCGAGCAGTGCCCCAGGGAAACGACTTACACACGCACACGCGCGCGCACACACACACTCACGCACACACACACACACACACACACACCCCGAGAGGCAGAGGCGGGCCAGGCAGAGGCGGGCCACGAGAGGCGACAAGGCTGAGTGTACCTCCCTGTGCGGCGTGAGCTCCAGCCAGAGCATGCCCACTGTGCCCGCAGGTTATAAGTGCCCTACACCAAGTGACTCCCCTACAAGTTCTCAGGCCACACAGGGAAATGGGTCCCCGTCCGTCTGTAAGCCCCTGGGACCTGTCGGGCTGGCTTGCAGTGCACATTCTTCTTGGCTCTGCAGCCCAGCGCAGGAAAGGGCATCTTCGCAGAGGTTCCAGTCCTGAAGTCGACCGAGTTCTCTCTCCCTCTCCCCAGCCTCCGTGGACACCGAGGCGGCAGAGCAGTTGCCAGCCTGACATCAGGGAGAGCCTCGCCTGCTCCCCCCAGGGCCCTGAGCCAGCCGAGGGAGGTGCCCTGGGCCCCGGGCAGTGGAGAGACCACCGGGCAGGGATGGAGCGTCCTGAGAAGGCTCCTCTGAGGCCCAGCCCCTGACGAGGAAGCACAGCAGTATTTTGCCGGGACCAGAGGTGAGGTGTCAACATACCCAGGGGAATGCGGCCACCACATCTGATAACCTCAGAGCCCAAGGGAGGAGACCTGCCCCCTGAGGGTTATCAGTTGTCAGACTAGGAGAGGAAACTCATGCACACGTTCGAGGAACTAGTTTCGAGGACTGTTGCGCGAACGTGTTTGAGGGGACGTGTGACTCGGGATGACTTGAGGACAGCGTCCTATCGTAGTCGTTCGCTTTGGAGCAGATAGGGTGGAGGAGAGAAAGATGGAGGACGAAGTTAGTAGAATGGTTCGGCTCAGAGGTCAGCTCCCTAAAAACAGAAAAGGTTTCTTCTTCCTCGGCACCAAATGCCACAGACTGGCCTTGATGGATCGCTCAGGTCTTTAGGATCTAGAAGGGGCCTTTCCCATGACCTTTCAGATCCGAGGAAACCCGCTCAGGGAGAGAGGCCTGGCCGGTTTCGGACCCGGCCCGCCTCCTGAGCGCTGGGCGCCCCCGCTGCCCCGCCAACTCCTCCTGGCCACACAGTGCCCAGAAGGCAGAGCGTTCAGGACAGAGAAGCCGCTCTCCCGCAGTAAAACACGGGGCTAGCACCGCGCGCAATGTGGCTGACACCCTTGGAGTCCCCGAATCAGAGGGACTGTGCCGTGGGGACTGGCGTGGCCTCCGCGTCCCGCCTTTTTACAGACCAGCGCAGTCTTTCCTGCATGAGCCCCAAGCAAGCCACTGGCTGACGGGCCCAGCCTCAGCTGCGGGGCCTTGGGGAGCTGGGTATGGAGGTGGGAGGGTGACATTCCAGGGCCCGGGCCTGAAGCCACACCCCTACACCCCGACTCCCTGCGGATGTTTTTCCCTCACCGTGTAGAGAGGTCAGAGAAACCAGCTCACTGGCCCTTCCCTTACTTGAGCCTGGCTGATGGGAACCACGCAGAAATAGGAATTCCT
>NW_006431920.1:1427811-1453327 GCF_000325575.1 Pteropus alecto | reverse complement strand
GCTGAGTTCTAGAGGCCACAGGAACACCTGGAGCCGCCAGTGCCACCGAGAATAGGCAGAGGCCGCAGTGGAGAAAGGGGGGGGCGGGGGGAGGGGTGGGAAGTGCCAAAGCCCGTCCCCTCAGCTGCACTCAGCGTTCCTGCCACCTTCCTGTTAGCAGAGATGGGGGGCGGGGTGGGGGTGCCGGGGGCAGCAGAGCCGTGTGAGGCTGAGCCGGAAGGACTTGGAGTCCTGCTGGGGTGGACGGCCAGTCCTGGGTGTCTCTACTGAACAGAGGGTACAGAAGATGGTAAGGTGAGCCAGGGGCTGGAGGCCAGGTGGGTTGGGGGCCTGGAGGGGCTGGGCTTCTGGTCTTCTCCAGCCCAACCTCTGACCCACCTAGCCTACCTGGGCCTCCTCCCCTCTCAGAGTGGCTGAAGGTGAGCTCTGGGGCCGGAAGTGCCCACGGGCTGGTGGGCTGAGTCAGGGCTTCTCCTGAGGTGGCGGGGCAGGGATGCTCAAAATGAGAGACCTCAGAGGGCGGGCCAGAGCCGAGGCTGACCCCCGCCACCCCCGCTCCTGGCTCCCAGGGCTGGACCGATCCAATCCTGGGGCTTAGCCGGGCCAACCTGCCCTTCTAGGCCTGGGGCCACTTCTCCTTCCTGTAAATGCTCATCATTAGGGACAATCCTCTCCCCTCAGAAATAACTGTTTTCATAGCAGACAGGGGCCCCCGAAGGCTCTTTCCTTAGAAATATGCTCCCTTGTTACCACAAGTGGGGTTACCGGGTTGGCCATGCAAGCCTCTGCTGGGCACGAATGCATCCTCGGGGTTAATTCCACCGATGGGTACTCTCTCCTCAACGTCAGTCACGTGAATTCAACTCTCATTTTAAGTTTGGGGTACAGGGCCTCTGTTTGAGAAGGAGGAGGATGGAAAGAGGGAGAAGCATGTCGCTGTCTTCTGCCCCCATCCGCCACTGGCCGTCATCTTTGCCTGGAATATATTTTCCTAACTGGGTTGCTCTAGGTCTTGGCTGTGTATCCCTCCTGCCTGACCCCAAAGCCTAGTCACACAGCCACATTCCAGGGCCACAGAGCCCAGTAAGTGGTCACAAGGCCCGTGACTGTCTCCCACGCCCTCAAAGTCAGGGTCCACCTATAGAGTGTTTGTCCCTGTGTTCCTACTCCTGGCTTAGAGCAGGCTTTCCAAATATTTGTTGGATGAATCACTAGGAAAGGTGAGAGCATGGCTCTCTGCACGGCTTGGGTGGGGACAAGTTGGCAACGAGTTGGCCGGGTGGGCATTACTTGACTGTTCGGAGCTGTGGGTTCGGGTCAACGGTGAATTAAATGATTGTCTCCTTCTTTAGCCCTTATTTTGAGATGGTTCGAAGGTCATTGCAGCTTCAGCTTCACTCCAGTGGCTTCCAGCAACCGGTCTTGCTGTGAAATCGCCTTCCTGGAAGCCAGGGACTAAAAGGTCCAGACCTCCCCACCTCCCCATGGCCAAGTTTGCCTTTTCTTTTTTTTCTTCCTGCCTCTGAGAATCTTTAGCATTGAGTAGCTGAGGAATACTGTTAACCAGGCCTCAAAAATGCACTTATTAAAAAAAAAAAAAAGCATTTATCCCGAGAAGAACCAAGGTGAAATCTGTCACGTGAAATCTGTCAGTCCAGATCTTGAGGCGCTGACTTGCACCTCAGAATGTGCAGAAGTTGGTTTCCAGCTATCGCCCCTGGGAGGGTGACGAACCGAACTGCCCAGACGATCACGTGGCCTTGCCCCACACCTATGAGCTACCTGCTGTGTGCTGAGGCCTTGGCGCAGGGTCCGTGGAGAGGAGCCCATCTGGGGGTCGGGGGGAGGGACGAGGGCGCATTCGCCTGACTGACGTTCCCTCCAGGTGGCCCAAGGACAGGCACGGCGTAGGCTCCTCAGTCGGAACTGAGACATTACATGCTGACCCAGTCCCAGGCTGGGATCAGGAGCAAACAGTATGAGAGGCTCTGTCCTGCCACAGACAGGAAATGACTCTCATGCAGGTTTTACAAAATAAGGAAGAGTTTTTGCATGTGTCTACACACATGCCTTCTCCCCCCTCACATTGGTCCCAAAAGGATGTGTGGCCGCATGTATGACACATGCGGTGCATGCAGCCAAGAGAAACTACAAGCCAGGACAGGGTGGCCAGGGAAATCGGGCTGGAGACCTGCGTGTTTACACGGACACCGACACGCGTGTTTACACGGACACCGACACGCGTGAGCTCTGCAGGGTTTTCGTACTTGCCTTCGTCTGGCGTGTTCTCCTCCCAGCTCCCCCCTGTCCCTGTCCTGGTTTTATCATTGCCCTGAGGAAATAGCACGGCAATAATGGAGAGCCGGCAACGAACCCTGATGAACAGAATCCACTTTCCTTTGCGCCTTAATGCAAAGGGCGGCTCCCAAGAAAGGACAGGACACAGGATCCTGTCCTTTCTTGGGAGCGTTATGACTCAGCAGCATTTCCGAACACAAGTAAAGATTAAATAGCTCCAGGAGCCTTTTATCACTCCTCCCGTCCACCACAAAGTACCTGTTGGTGAACAGGGAGCCTATAAGGGGGTGGCCCCTTAACAAATGATTGCCTATCTCTCAGGGCACCTCCCAATTTTATATTGAAATTTCCTTTTTTTTTTTTTGAGTAGCCAGCACCATGTGTTCCTGCAGCAAATTACTTTCCTTAAGTCACAGGTTGACTGCCATCCTGAATTTCCTCTCCATGCGATTTTTCTGCTCTGCCCTAATCTGGCCTCATCTCCCGCCAAACCATCGCCATTTCCTGGCTCTGGCTCCTGGCTGCCCAGGCTGCTGACCTCACCATTCTGGGGCGATGGGGGCCTGGAGTCACTCAGGGCCAAGCTGACCCTCACCAACAGGCATCCACCCCTATGTCTCACGGTGTCCTTCCCAGAGGGACGCCATCGCCACTGCAGAGTTTAATGACAGTGGCCAGCAGCCTCAGTCGACACTTCCAACTCCCGCAATAGCCCCAGGGAGGTTTGGAGAACCTCATGGGCGGTGGGCTCTGCCAAGCCAAAGGGTAGCTCCCTGGTGCTCTGCCTAGGACCACTTCCTCCGATGCCAGGGGGAGGAGCCAGCCGGAGGGAGCCTCTGCTGTCCTCAACAACAGCACTACCCTGGCCAAACAAAGGTCCTGTCCTAGGGCAAAGAGGGAACTGGCTTTTAAGGTATATTAGAGTTCTCCAGAGAAAGAGAACTGACAGTTTGCATGTATATATAGAGAGAGGTTTATTTTAAGGAAGCTGCTCGCATGATTGTAGAGTCCAAAATCTGGATTGCAAGTCCAAAATCTGTAGGGTGAGCCAGCAGGCTGGAGACTCAGGGAAAAGTTGAAATTCAAATCCAGGGGCAGTCTTTTTCTATTCAGGCCTTCAGCTGATTGGATGAGGCCCACCTACATTATGGAGAGCAATCTGCTTTATTTAAAGTCCACCTATTTAAATGTTACTCTCACCCAAAAAAAAAAACAGCTGCACAGAAACATCCAGAATAACATTTGAACAAACATCTGGGCACCATAGCCTAGCCAAGCTGACACATAAAATTAACCCACACATAAGGGTTTTGATACACATTACCAAACTGCTCTGCTCAAGGATGGGGCCTTTTCTGGCTGCCCTAGGGTGGGAAGGTTATAGATTCCTGAGCCCCACTGCCAGACCTTTCTCTCCCTTTACTTGTAGCCAACTCACCTTAGCTGTCCCCAGCCTGCAGCTTGACCTGACTGCCCATCAGCTTCGAGGCCCTATGTGGTGAAGCTGGCCAGCTGTCCTGAATCTGCACAACTAGCTCTTCCAACCCTGGCTTCTCCGTCCCATGACCATGTGATAGCCTTAGATTACCTGGGGATCTCCCAGGTAATCTAAGTCTGACCCTCTGCCACTTAACCACTGCCTGGAACAGCTTCTAGTGTTCACCTGAGTAATTTTTACTAGTTTCTCTCAGTCATCCCTTCTTAAAATGTAGTAGGGCTGCATGTAAAAATGGTCACGATGGTCATCTTCATGATATGTATATTTCACCATAATTTGCAAATAACTGCTCTAACCATGGTAAAAATATCAAGATTAGAATAGCAAAATGGGGGAAGGGATCATTCGAATCAAATACTATTAAAAGAAAGCAAGCTCACAGGACCGTGTAAAAAGCCGCTGTGTATCTGTTGGAAAGGCATCCGCAGCACGGCTCATCTGCCTGTTCTCCAGTCTTGTTCACTGACTGAACAGCCCCCTTCTCTGTGAACTGCCCACAAGCGGGGATCCTCTGGCTGATCATTCATTCCCTGTGCCCAGCACAGTTCTTAGCTCCAGGTGCATTATCAGCGAGTGAGAGGAAAGCGAAACGTTAGGGAGAGGCGTAGCGCATGGCAGTACATCGGTGGGAGGGAATGGTCCACCGCCATGATAAATAATTATGATGGAGGCTCTCAGACCGATGGAGAGAGCATGGGATTAGGCTCAAAAAATAGAGCAGTGCAGAACAGCACGTACGTAGGGCTACGATTACGTGAAAACGTTCACCGATGGCAAAGGTATAACGTGGGAAATATTGGGAAGGAGAATAAGAATGATATAAAAATACATTTTCTTTTTTAAAGAAAAAATTATCTTGAAGTTTAAAACAGTGTGGTAGGGTTAAATCTCCCCTCCTTTTCAGCCTGGTTTGAAAGATTTCTTGCCTAAAGTATGCAAATTTTATGCCAGCCTTTCCCTAAATATAAATTTAAAGACTTTGAGATAGTTAAGTTTTATTTCTCTAATTATTAAAGTAATATAGTCTCAATGTAAGAAAAAGGGAGGCTTGTAGAAATATAGAAAGAATCAAATAGAAAATTCTGCAGTTTCCTCTCAAGTCCTACTCCCCAAAGCTGTTACCCCATTTATGGAGTGTTTCCTACAACTGGGTACGGGGCACAGCCTCGCTGGATCATCACAGGTGTCCCATAGACATTTTACAGGTGGGGAAACTGAGGCTCCCAAAATATCAGCAGACCCGCTCACCGTCAGTCAGCAGTTAGCAGCAGGCCTGACGGAGTGTCAGGGCCCTTCTGGTGAGCGGTGTACCCGCTGGGTACCCCCACCCTCCTCACCCGCTGCTGGACACGGTTTTCATGGTCTTTGGCTTTATCCTCCAGTGCATGCACACGCATGTGCCCACACACACACACACACACACACACGTCCCCTTGCAGCCTATCATTGTCTCCTTGTCCTGGCCTAGGGGACCCTCGCTTGCCAAGCTCAGCAGCTATCAGCCCTGTGCCAACTGTGTGCAGCCCACAGAATGAAGCGTCCACCTAGGGAAGGAAGATGATGGACCTGCCGTTTTCAGAGCATCTGCTGCATGCTGGGAGCAATTCATTCGAGGGTGACAATGACCCAGGGGGACAGCCGGGGACTCCAGTCTTCAGCGTTAAAGTCAGGAAGATGAGCACATACTTAGCAAGGGCCCTAGAAGTCAAGGCAGGAGTGAGAGGTGAGCGTGTCTACGGCTCAGTGACAGCCAGAAAGCAAAGGGCTGGGTGGAGGATCCCCAATCCCAGCCACACATGGCTGGGAGGTCTCAGAGCCAGGGCCTCTCTCCCTGTGGCTTCGGGGGCCACAGGCACTGGAGGGAAGGAGGATGCCAGCTCCAAGACGTGGCCAACACTCTGCACAGCTGGTCCATCGGGCTGCAGCCCAGAGGGAATCTGGAGAACAACTGGCTTTCCGGTCCCCCTGGGTCCAGCTCTTGGCCTCGCTACCTGCTTATTATATGTGTGACCTCAGGAGAGTTTACAAACTTAAGCACTTGGAGCCTCCGTTTCCACATCTGAGAAACGGGATAGTGACTCCTGCCTTGCAAGGTCGTTTGAGGGTTAAATGTCACCTTCCCAGCAAGGCCTTCCCTGGCCACCCTGTCTAAAATTCGTTTCCTATTGCTCTTGTAATGACCACAAATGTGGCAGCCTGAACAACACACATTCATTACCTTACAGGTCTCACTGAGCTAGAATCAAGGCGTCCACAGGACACCTTCCTTTCTGGAGTTCTAGGGGAGAATCTCCCCTCTGCCTTTTCTGGCTTCTAGAAGCCGCCTGCCCACGTGGGCCCGCGGCCAGCAGCGTTGCACCTCTGCCTCCCCTCTGCGGTCACACCTATTTCTGACTCTCGTCTTCTGCCTCTCTCTCACTTTTAAGGACCCACCCCGCTCACCCAGGGTCATCGCCCTATTTTAGAATCAGCAGATAAGCAACCTCAGTTCCCCTTTGTCATGTAAAATTCCACAGATTAGGACCTGGACATCTTTGAGACACTTTGCTGTGACCACAGCTTCCTCAGCCACCCTCACAGTTCAGTGCTCTCCCCATTCCCCTTCTCTGCCTAACTCCGTCTTCTCAGCTATTACTTTTTATTTTCTCCCTCCTCCCCTAGCATGTGAGCTCCATGGGGACAGGGACTCAAGCCTCTGGGTGTCTTGCTCTACCCACCCCCACCCCGTGCCCAGACAGTGCCCTCCTGGCTTCTGTCTGTGCCCAGAAGGGGAAATCCGTCCTTCCTCCTGTGACGCCCAAGCATACATGTGACTCTAGACTGCACATGTTGTTCTAGGGAATCTTCATCAGCCATCCCCTGCAAGCCCTGGACCCCCCAGCACCCTGGAGATGCTGGGACCGAACCCACGCGAAGCCAAGGCGTCTGCTCTGGCCCCTCGGCTCTCCTGTGTGGTCCCCAGCAAGCCGGCCACCCCGGCTCCACGATATCCTCCTCGAGGGGCCTGCAGAGTAAGTCCGCCCGGAGGGAAGGGCGCTGGGCCTCCCCTATGCACCTCTGCTTTCCTCTGGGGAAGGCCTGCTGCCCCTTCCCATGAGACCAGGGCCCTGGCATGCTCGGGACCAGTCCTTCATTAATCTCTCCACTTACGAAATTGCCTTTGGCCACAGGGGCTCGTGCACACGCTGGGGAAGCGAGACCCCCCAGGCAGTGCCGCTCCGTGGGGCCCTCGTGGTTGGCCCTGTAACCCAGACCTGCCTGCATTTTGGTGGGAGGCAGCTGCTCAGGTGGCCTCGCAATCGAGCAGAAGCAGGTCCCCCCTTGCAGGCCAACGGAGGGGCTGCCGGAGGAGCGGAGAGTGGGGTGGGCCCAAGAGGCCATGCTCTGTCCCTGGGGTCCCCTACCTGCCTCTTTGCCCCTCCCTGTCTGTCTCCTCGTGCCCCTCCACCCTCCCCTCTCCACCAATCCTGGGCCTTTGTGAAGAGCTTTCCTAAAAATAAGGGGAAACAAAAGAGAAGCAGAACAAAAGAATGTCATTCAGCATTAAATCTGTCACTCTCAGGATACACGCACTCCCCGACCATGCCGCCCCCACCCCACTCCTCCCCGGTCCTTTCCTGACACGCTCTGGGCACTGTGGCCAGCCGGAAATGCTCTGGGCCGGAAGTGTGGTTCATGGGCCATGACCGGGACGCCTGTCAGGCTCCCCCTTGCCTCCCAGGGCCTTTCTGCTGGAAAATGCACTGCGCAGCCGCCTCCCCACCTGCTGGGCAGGTCACCCCGCTTCCTCACACAGGGCAGGGAAAGTTTGGCAGAGAGAGGCAGGCAAGCCCTCTCTAACCCTGCCCGGCTCCTAAGCTGCACCAGGCCAGGAGCCCCAGCTAATAATACTCTCAATAACAACACCCAGGAGCCAACAGGCTGGCCCGGCCACGACCAATAGCACAGCATGGCCTGGCCGGCGTGGAAAGCTCAGTGAGCGCTGGATTTATGTCCTGTGGCCTCGACAAACACATGAGCGATTGCCAGCGACACTCACTGAGCACCCCACGCCAAGCAGCCTGCTTCCTGGGAGGGAAGAGTGGCCGAACAAGTCATGCCCTGGCCACAGAGCAGGTGACCTGGGGAGGGCAGGTTCTCTTTCTTCTGTCTGCACAGAGCCAGTTGAAAGAAGGAATTGTGTGGCACAGAGGGGGCTCTGTACGGAGACGGCCTTGGTGCTGGCAGCTCGCTCTGGTTTTTCTTCTCCAGCCAATCTTACAGGAAGTGAGAATGGTGTCTTCCCCAGCATCACCGTCCCGCTTCAAGAGGACCAGCCAGCTTCCTGTTCTTGGCGTGCCGGCAGCTGCAGGTGACAGATATGAAGAGACAGTTGTCCACAAGCCACTGGGTGGCTTGGGGAGCTGAAGAGGGTCGCTCCCTAGCCCAAGAGCCAGCCCACCGCAGCCCCCACCCCCAGAACCTAGGCTCCTGTTCTGCTCCTGGCACAGCCAGATGCGGAGAGCTAGGGAGGTCCTGTCACTGTCCTGCCCTGGTCACCCTGCACACACACACACGAGGAGAGGGCTCTCACAGGCACGTGGCTGCGTAGACAGCATGAGCCAAGTCAGCGAGCCGTCCCTTCTCAGGAGCTTGTGTGGAGGGGCCTGCGACCAAATGGCTCAGCCAGGGCTGGCCGTGGCCTCAGCAGAAACCGGCCATCCTCACTCAGAGCCACGATCAGGAAACAGAAGCGACTTAGAATAAGAGAAGCTCGTTCTCAAGCCACACGTCTGAGCGGCAGACTTGGTATTTTCTTCCTCTTTTAAAATCTGGTAAAAATATGGTTTGTTCCCATCTGTAGTTCAGAATGCGGCTGATCCAAAGCAGCCATGAGCTTCTGTATTTTAAAGGCATAGAGGGTTGACCAGTTTCACATCCTGTTTCCTTCCCTCCATTAAGACCAGAACCACAAACAACTCCACTGGCGAAACGACTGGACTCACTGGGGGAGGCCTGTGCTCGCTCCTTGCCAAGAGTGACATCAGTGCTCAAGTCCTCGGAAAGAGGAAGGAAATTTGCCAACAGAGCCAGGTAGAGGTTGGACCACTCCTAAAACAGAAATATTGAAATAAATTAATCGGTATTTAGGTGGTACGTGTGTGTGTGTGTGCGCTTGTGTGTGTACAATCACGCTTTCCCTGCCAGGCCCTCCATCGGCCCTGGCCAGGCCTTTTAATAAAGACATCGTCCCACTGGACGAAAGCAAAAGATAAGCGTTGCATTTTTCAGTGGCCTTCTGACGCCTCTGAGCAGGCAAAATTGGTAAACAGAGTGCTGGAGCAGGCAAGAGGCCAGGGGACCCCTGAAACGACCACAAACGTGTCATGGGCCTGGGTCTATCTTGTGAGTTCTTGGCGGTGGCACAAGGCTGCGCGTGTTAGAACTCCATGGTCGTATGCCTGGCCCGGTGGCCACATCTCGATTCTCTGACACGTGTGAGCCCCTTGGTTCTTGGGGACGAAGCAGTGGAGCACACGACCCTGCCTCCTTGGCACTGCCAACCTCTGGGCACTCTCTGAGTTCCCACCGTGGCCTGAAGAGGCACAAAGAGAAAACACGAATGCTTATCTCTGGCGTCCTCAATATAGACAAACAGGAAAGGCAGGACCGAGTCCCTGACGTGGGATCGATTCCTGGGGAACCGTTGCAAAAGGCAGAGTGGTTGCACGTAAACAGCAGAGGAGCGTCCCGAAAAAACCTTTCCCGTTCTCCCCGTAAACGCGCCCGCTTCAGATTCCACAGATGCCGCCGCTCGGCACGGCCCGCCCGGGACCCTGGCAGCGGAGCAGCTCCTGGTCCAGAAACCCGGAGGGAGCGGGAGGCCTGTGTCTCCCTGGCGTGAAGACTGTTTCTCCCTTGAGCCTTCAGATGAGCTGAAGTCTGATTTGTAAATGTCTGGCCATTTCAGGAAAAGAAAAGACTGTCTTTTAGAGATGAGGGGAGTAATCCTACTCGGTGGCTTAGCAGGTACGGCCCAAGTGGAAGGTCAATGCCACCCAGGCCCCCAGACCACACCCTGGAGAGTCTTCTTGCGGACACACACGTCTACACCAAAAAAATAAGCAAACAAACAAACAAATAAATATGAAATAAAAAATAAAATAAATAAAACCAACCAAGGCTGCCGGCTAGAGACTTTGTAAAATACCAACGACTTTTTCATAAACATTCCAGCTCTCTGCTGACCTCGCTGAGTTCACTGGGGTTGGATATGAACAAGATCGAAGGGGTTGGAGGGCTGGGGGATCAAATGCAGCTTTCCCCCACAGTCTGAAAGCAGAGTGTTCTCTGAAACCTTTCGTAAGCCGAAATGGCGTAAAGTGAAGAAACAATTACTATTAATTATAGGGGAGAATTTTTGAGCATTCCCAGACCCAAAATTCAATGGACACACGATGTCTTTATTTCAATCGCCATGATCTAAACACTTAATTACATCTAATTTTACGCTGAGCAGAACACCCTTACCAGCTCTTAACCTTTTCTGATGCCTTAGGGATGCATCTCGCTGAGGGAGGCACAGAGTAAACCGGATAAAGCACAGACGCTCACAGACGCAGTCGAAGCTCTGGCGGCCTGATGCTGAGATGCTGAGCGTAGTTCCCAGGGACGGAGCTCGGCGGGGCCGCTCTGCTGCTTGGGTACCACTGCCCCTGTCAGGGCTCCCTGTGTGTGTGTGTGTGTGTGTGTGTGTGTGTGTGTGTGTGTGTGTGTGTACACGGAACGCTGAACACTGAACTCTGTTTCATCTATTTGCCTTTTTTCATAGAAGTGAAAATCCTCTTTGGATTTCTTTTGGTTAGTGAAAACAGGTACTAACATAGTTCTTGCATAAAAACAAACCTTGGGAAAACGGGAATACCTGTACATGAATAAACCCAAACGCTGCCCAGGTCATCTGAAGAGCTTATCATCGGCTGCTAGGACTGGCCCCTGAAAGCCACCTGGGGAAGCCACGGGGAGCAGTCTGTGGGGCTTTTGAAAAATGATGTCTCTTCTGCCCCTGCAAGCTGACCCCAGCTCTCTGGTTACCTGGCTCCCTAATTTCTCCTGAGTAGGCCTTGATCTCATTTGCTTCATTCATAGCAAGGTGTAAATGTCTGGAAACAGCTTAAATCATGACCCTCGGTGGGATTATTATAGGCAGATAGAGCTTTGAGATCTAGTCAGATACCAGGGGTCACGCAGTAAGTCGGGCAGGATTGGGCCCAAATCAAAAGAGCTAAATAAAAAAACAAATGCGCAAATAAAAAAGAACGATACCAAAAAAGAATCCATGACAACAAAAGCTCAAACTCTTTAATAAAAACATGATCTGACCCTGGACCCATATGAACCCTAATCCCAGTCCTGATTCCAACAAAATTTTTATTACAAAAACAGGCAGCCAGCCCAAAGGCCAGAGTTTGCTGATTTAATTTTTCTAATATTTCATTAAAATATTATTTATCTTGATTACTGAGTTTGAGGTCACCTCCTTACATTTTATGTGCAAGGCGAATGCTCCCCGACCTCCCCCATTCCCCCCACCCCCTCCTGGGCTCCGGGGACCCCCGCTGGGCCCTCCAGGGTGCCGACCGCACAGCCTCGGCTGGTGGCTGGGCCCTGCCTTCCTACCGTCACCTCTCCTTACAGTCCACGGTAAGTCATGCTAAGGAGTGATTCCGTTCGCTTTTGCACATTAACAAAGTACCCACAAAACTTAGTGGCTAAAAACTACAGTTTACTAATTTTACAGTTATGTGTATCAGCAACGGGGGCTGGGCTCAGATGGGCAGTGCTGTTGGGCTTGGCTGGACCCAGGTGTGATCAGTGGTCAGAGGGCAGTCAAGGGCATCCCTCATGGCTGGCAGTTGGCCGTTGGCTGGGTCCGGGGTTCTCCACGAGGCCTTTCATCCTCCAGCAAGCTAGCTTGGGCTTGTTCTCGTGGTGGTCTCAGGGCTCCAACATCAAGAGAGGTCAAGCCCAAGTACCAGTCAAGTTTCTACTCACATCGTGTTTGCTGCTCTCCCATTGGCCATGGCCGATGTGTATACGGAAGGACCAGGATACAGGGAAAATGAAAAAACCCAGGGCGTGGCCAAAACCACGTACCGCTTAGAGGGTGTTCAGAGTTGACCTCGCGTCTCAGACCCATCTCTCCCGGGGCTGTTTTTCCACTGTGGCGTCACTCGCCAGCTTAATTCAGTGCAACAAACATATCATCCGGTGGGGCTGCCCAGTGTTGGGACGGGAAGAGTTTTGTTAAATTAATATTTGTTATTAATAATTGATTGATATGGATTTTGTTAAATTAATATTTGTTAAGTGGAGCCCTGGGTGAAAGATCTCAAAGAAAGTGAGACAGAGAAGTTTATTACTCACAGGTCCTGGAGGGTACACAGCTCACAGGGGTGTCACGGCAGTACGGACGTGTGAGACAGCGGGACGGGGGGCACATGCCTGTAACAGGGCCCGCGGGTGGAGTGTTTCTAGGGCTCCTGGACGGAGCGCTGGCTTGGTCAACTTAAACCAAAAAGCCATCATTTTGGTAAGCTCCGTGGGAGTTTTATCTAAGGGGTGCACAGGGGAAGGCAGTGTGTGGGGGTCTGTTCATCACAAGGACCTCAGGGAGGTCATACCAGGAACTCACACTGATTCTGACTCTGAGGGCTCTTATTTCGGGCATGCACCCAAGGGACGGCTGGTGTCAGTTCAAGGCCCCTGCGGCTTAGCCACAGAAAATGGGTGTCACCGCAGCAACATCGGGAGTGGCTTAGCTAAACTGTCAACAGGGGACACAGTTCCACTGGGCCTCGAGTTGCTGTCCCCTTATGGGGAGAACTCTGGCCTTTGCAGATGGCCACAGTTCAGAGCAGCGCCAGAGCCACATGGAAGTCGGTCGCCACTGCCAGAGCTGGAGAAGATGGGGAGAGATGGGCCACCTGAGGCTGCCGACCAGAAAGCGGTGCCCCCAGAGCGCTGGGCCAGGGGTCAGCCTGACACGGGGAAAAGCTGGGTGACGAGCTGGATGCTGAAGGCGCCGAGGTCGGAGGGGGAGGTCCTGGAGTAGGAAGAGAGAGCCAGGTGATGCCGCGAACTCCAAGATGGGAGGCTGGAGCAAGCGCCGTAGGGCACTGGGAGGCGGGGGTCCACCCGGCCCTCCTCTGGCACCTGGGCAGGAGGCAGTGGTCTGCTGGAGCCGGCCTGTGCCTGACTGCTACGTTTTCAGGGATTCTGTCAGCGGGTGTCAGACAGAGCCATTACCGAAACTTAGATTATATATAAACTTACAATTAAATAAGTTCTACTAAAAACAAGGATAATGAATACTCAAAACTCATCCCCCCTAATTATTTTATGACGTGCACTATCGTCTGCATCCCAGAGGTCATTTATGTCTTCTGCGTCTGTAGGGGGGAACCACGATATAATGGTGGCTACTCAGTTCTGTATTCAGTGACATCATTTCGGTAGCTTGAAATCGGCCATCCTGGAGATATTTTGCATCATAGAAATTGGCCCACTTGACGGACCCGGGCTCCCCGCTGGCACCCCGAGCCGGTCGTTAGCACAACACTGGCAGGAGCCCAGGAGCCCGCGAGGAGGTGTGGCCCGAGGGAACACGTAGAGCGGTCAGGGGGAGCAGGGCCGTGGGGCCCAAGGCGTGGCAAGGGCAGCGAACAGGTGGCTGCTCTGGAAGACTCCGCCCACACCTGTTCCTACGTAGCCTCAGATCTCCGACACTGGCCCACGGTGCCAGCATCGTTTCGTTTCCGGGCTCTCATCTTACAGAAACTAGCCTGCGGCCTTTGTCCCTGGATTACGTGATAACTGAGGATGACCAGATGGTTAACCTGGGTGTTCCCTGGACGCCTTCCCACTTGGCACAGCGCTGCCTCTCGTAACTCCACTATCTCTCTGTGCTTCCCGTAATTATGCCTGCCCTGTGTGCTGAATGGTGTGGCACTGCTCAGGACTGCCAGTCATTGCTCCTGACAGTGACGTACACATCCAGAGGGACAGGGCCTGGGTTTATTGAAAGCTCCGAGTTTACTGGTGGAAGGTGGGACATAGAGCTGCATAGAGCGCCTGAGCCAAAGGCAAGAAGTGTGGGGGCCAAAGTGTCACCCGAAACTAATATATTATTATGTGTGAACTATACTTTTTTTAAAAAGGGGCTGGGGCATGAGGTGGGGACACTGTCACCATTCCGGGTGATGAAACTGCAATGCTAGCTGCCAGCGGCCACGCCCCTCTCTGCAGGAGGAGAGAATGCAGAACTGGTCAAGAAGAGGCAGAAACGGTGGCCGCACAGTCCCTGGTGGCCCTCGTTCCCAGCAACAGCCCTCCCTTTCCGGCTTCTCTGGGCCAACAAATTCCTGCCTTTAAAAAAAAAAGAAAATGATTCTTCAAGTTCAGTGTCACTTACTAGCGACCAGAAGATTTGAAACTAAAATGGCGACCCTTACCACTTAGACTTGGGGTTGCTGGTTGAGTTTTGGGTGCCATATGATGCCCGGCCTTCCTTCAAAACCTGCCTGAAATCAGTAGCTGGGACAAAGCCTCTGCGACTCCGTTTCTGTCACGTTCCATTGGGCAACCGCCCTCCCACCCGCCCACGTGCAGGAAGCGCGGTCCCCACGCCGGCGGCTCTGCCGCTCGGCCTCAGGTCCTGACAGGCGAACGACGTTCAGCCGGGTCCCTTCTCGTCTTTAGCCATAAACACACCTCTCATGAAATTCCAGACCCCCCTCGACTCTTGCGAGAACAGCTTTCCACCTTCATGGTTGTTTCGAAATGCTGAGAGTCCCCTCTGTGACTAGGAAGGGGCAAGCAAGGTGACCATGAGGCCAGGTGGCAGGGGAATCGACGTGGGACCGACAGGATGCAGTGATACTGTGGTGCCGTGGTCACGGGCTGCTGGGGGACGAGACCCACTCCACAGCCTTGGTAGTGAGGGTCAAGGTTCCTGTGAGGGTTCTAAGGTCACCGTAGACAGGAGCAGCAGTGGGCCAAACAAACTGCACCCAAAAGTTCGAGATCATAGTTGAAATTAAATACAACTTCTCAGAAACTCAGTCTGGCCCAGGGATGAAAAATACAAAAGCTCGAGGTCAGGCTCCGTGACCACTGCCTGGCGGACGGCAGTCACTGAAATGCCTTGACTGCCTTTGTGCCTCACCTGGGACAGCTCTGGCCTTGCCCCGCTGTGCCCTGGAGCAGGCCTCCTGGGACCAGGCTCCAGGTCCAGCCCCCTGCCCTCACTCATGCCTCGTTACGGCATCAATTCAGGGTGGGTTTTCTTCTCGCTTTTGTTGATTCTTAAACACCTGGAATCAGTGACTCCCCTCCCCTCCCATGTTCAGGAAAGATCCTGGGTCCCAGTCTCCAGCATCATGGGTCCCCTGGCCCTGAAAATGTCCCCCATCCACTCCTGCCCACTCCTGACCCGTTTCCTTCCAGTCCCCCCTCTCTCATCAGCCGGGGACTGCTGCCAATGTCCCAGCTCCTGCTCCAGAGGGATGACAGCTCAGGAAACGGGGCGAGCAAGAGGGACTCACTCAGCGACCAGAGAGTCACAGTAGACAGGAGCGGGGGGGCCTCCTAGCCTGCGCTCCTCAATCTGCCGCTGCCTCTGGCTCCATGAGCCCTCAGGAGCCAGCTGGCCGCCTGGTTCTAAAGCTGGCCTCAAACCAAGAGCGAACTGTGATTCAGAACTGCAGTCCACAACTGGGCCAAAATGGCATGATCCGCAAATCCCAAAGAGAGGAAGTTTCCAGTCAAATAAGAAGTTATTCCATCAGGGTCTCCCTTTCCTGTTTCGATGGTGAGAGCAGGACAGGCTGGGAGATGGGAGAAGAGCTCAGAAGTGGGGTGGGGGGACCCCTGAAGATGTGGTCCCCCTGAAGATGTGGTCCCCCTCAGCCTGCAGCTTGTCCTCTGGAAGTGGACCAGCTCAACCTCCCAGGGCCACAGGGAGCCTGAGGCTGTTTAGAGAGGTATCTGTCCACGGGGAATAGGGCGGGAAGCGGGGCCCAGCTCTCCCTGTCCTGCTGGAAGCTTCCTGGGTCAAGCAGGCCTAGGTGTGCGGTTTCATCTTCTCAAAGCAGACTTAGCTGACAGGGGCACAGGAGCAGCCAGCACCATGCTCCCGGATTGTGCGTTCCCCAAAGGCTGGCCTCACAGCTTCATTTCTTCCATTGTCCAAAGCCCGAGACCCTGAGGTTGTCTGAAAGACGCCACAGGTGGGCAGCTAGCTGCAGTCCAGACCCTCTGGGCACGTGGCGTCCCTTTGTCTGCGTCCAGCTTCTCTTGGCACAGCCAGAGTGGCGGAGGGATGGCGGGCCACAGCAGCCTCTGTCTCACCTCGCTGCCCCCCTCTGCCTGTCGCCTGGTGCCTCTCAACTCCTCGCACTTCTCACCTCTCAGCACCTGGCAGGGTCATATGGGTCCCTTATCCCTGGCCGAGGGATGCTTTCCAGTGACTGGAGCAACCTGGGGTCTCCAGTGGGGCAGCGGCACGGCCCCCTGACACGTGTACCGTATTGCGTCTGTTACCACTTCCTGCGCAGAGTCCTAGTTTCTGAGACCCTGCCCTGTGCCGTGGAAGCCACAGAGCGGGTAGGAGGCATGGGGATCGAGCGGAACCATGAAAGAAGGCCCTGCAGGCCCCTGGGGAGGGGTTACCCCCCAGGAGACATGGGGTTAGCTTGCTCCCGGATCCAGCTCCTGCCTCTGTGTCCTTGGCCTACATGTGCCTTGGCCCCTGCCCGCCCTTCCCCATGCACCCCCATTCCTCCCCAGGCCTCTTCCGCCCGCTCCCTGTCACAGCACAGACACACAGTGGGGTCATTGCTGGTGAGCTCCAAGGGGGGCCCGCTCCTCAGGTGGAAGTCTTAAAAGTGGGTCCAAACTCTTCACTCCTCAAGGAGAAGCTGAGAGTCGTAAGCTTCTTCCCACTCGCGTGTCGCTGTGCTGGGATTGGCGTAGACAGTGAGTGAGTTTCGACCTTTCTTACCCTTTCCGGTGTGGGTATTTCTTGTTCTCCCAATATGTCACTCAACTAGTTTCTAGATTTCTTCAACGGGAACGGCTCCATGTGTAGCTGTGGGTTTCACCGTGTGCACGGGAGGAGGTAAGCTCAGGGGCCTGTTTTGTCGCCATCTCGGGCTGCAACGCTTCTGTATGTTGACCCTCGCCAGCCTTTACGAGCTTTGACCGAGCCACCAGAGAATGTTCTCAGAGAAGGCGCTGCTCCCTAGACCCAGCAAATGGCTCTCTCCCTGGTAACCTCAGCCTCGATGGGAGGAAGGAAGGGGCCACCCGAGCCTTCTGGAATTGCTGCTTCGACTTTTTGAAGACTCGGGCCCAAGAAGGCCTGTCTCTCCCATACCCTTTGTTGTCCCCAAGGCCATGTGATGGTGGCTGCCCCCAAGTTCTGAGTGCCCCATCTTCTTCTACTCACCCGTAAGGGCAGGCTCTTTGAGAAACAGTAGAGTCAGAAAAAAATGATGGCATTACACCCCCCCCTCCGCCCACATTTTTTTTAGATCACAGTGTCAGTCAGGAGTCTTGGTCATGGGTGAGAAAAAACACACCCAGAAATTATTGGTGCCTGTAACTTACTCAAGGGAGGAAGGGCGGCCTTAATTCTCGGGACATATGTTATCTTCCCAATGCTGCTGCAGCGAGTTACCGCACACTCAGCGGCTTGAGACAACGTAGATTTGCTCTCTCAGATATCTGTAGGTCAGAAGTCTAGGTTGCTCAACTAGTTTCTCTGCTCAGAATTTTACAAGGTCAAAATCAAGGTGTCGGCCAGCTCTGTTCTCAAGGGGAGGCTCTGGAAGAATCTGCTTCCAAGTGCCTTCAGGCTGCGGGCAGAATCCAGTTCCTGTGGTTGTAGGACTGAGGTCCCCATGTCCTCACTGGCTGCTAGCTGGAGGTTGCCCTGAGCGTCCAGAGGCCTTCTTCTGGTCTCGAGACCACAAGTGGGTCCCTAGACTTTAGAACCGGTTAAAGCATGTCAAATCCCTCTCACTCCTAGAATCTCTCTTTTTCTTCTGCTGCATCTCTTCTGCTTCTGGCCAGAGAAGGCTCTCTGCTTTCAAGGGCTCTTGTGATTAGATTGGGCCCGCCTGGACGATCCAGGCTAACCACCCTATTTTAAGGTCTAAAACCTTAATAACATCTGCATCCCTTTTGACAGCAACCTAACAGCCACAGGCCCTGAGGATTAGGGCATGGACATCTCTGAGGGAGACGCACTATTTTGCTGACCACGGGGCCTCTAGAACCAGGCTCCCGCCCTGTCGAGCTCTCTTTTCTGTCTTGCTGTTTTGTTCTCTACCACTGCAGAGATTGGGGGGCATCGGTGCATATGGCACCGTATTTTCCCAATCTGTTCAGAACCACATCCTCAAAAGACCCACGATCAGAGAGCAAAGGGACGTTCCTCTTCCAGTTCCCCTTTGAAACTCCCCAGGGCCGAGCCCTGATTGGACCAAACCCGTGGTCAGGACGGGGGGTGGGGGGGGGGGCATACTGAACTGTGACAGGCCCGCCCTGAGAGAGGAGGGAGACCTCCTACTGAAGAAGGGAGAGATGCTGGGCGCAAAACCCAGAACTGATTTTGTGACCGTTGCCGTATGGTGCCCACTTATGGGCCCTTCTCCAGGGCGCCTGGCTCAGCGACCTCTCCGTGCTCACGGGAACCCCACAGAGGCCCATCGCGCTGCTAACCTTCCTTTGCCAAGACCGGGTCCCAGCTCCACCACTCACCAGCGGGCTCACCTTCCTCCGGGCCTCAGTTGTCTCCTCAGGAAAATGGAAATAATAAAACTCTGTGCCTGGCCAGGCTACTTACAGCCACTGGGGAGGCAGACGACAAGGTGTATGAGAAGAAGAGTTCTTTATAGGCCTGAGGAAGCCTTTGACTAGCGCCTGGGAGGGACTTCAGGGACTCTGTCCCTCCAGCTCTGTCCCCCTGATGCTAGCAGCACCATGGCCGATAGGTCCCCAGCAGGCACTGGTGGGAGCGGTGCTGCCCAGAATGCACCTGGCCAGGCCCCGGGCCGTGAAAAGGCAGCCATTCAGCGCTGGCTTGGACAGGAGCCGGGCGATGAGAGACAGGAGCCCGGTGCTCTGTAGAGGAAGGAGGCCTCTGCGTGGCCTCCCCGTGGGGCTGAGCTGCCAGGCCGGGAGGCCAGGCCAGCTCACCAGGGAGGGGGAGGTGCCGGAGAGGGAAGACTAAGCTAGTGTTTGAGGCTGAGGGGCTGAAAGGAGGCTATGTGCAGCCTGGCAGGCAGGGGTGTGAGTCATTGGTGGCCTGAGGGGGAGGGAGCAGCCCAGCTGTCCGGGACCAGGGGCACGATGCCCACCCGCGTGTGAATGCGTGTCAGTGTGCGTTTGAACGTGGGAGCTGGGGGTGGGGCTGGGGCTTTGCAAATCTGTCTGGGCTGCCCAAGGCTCCCTGAGGTGGGCACACCCATCACCCTCTGAAGACGGCCCCCCTCACTGCCAGAGTTCCCTCCAGACAGCCAGTGCTGGCGATTCATTCCCTGGGCTATTTAACCGACAGGCATCCGTGCCTCCCCTCCCCTGCGCGGCCAGAAACACAGAAAGGACTGTCCCTGCTCTCAGCTGCGCCAAGTGTGGTGCGATAGGTAGAAGAGGGACAGACAGACGTGATGCCAGCCCAGGGAGGGGACATCCGAGGTGGGTTATGAAAGAGGAGCAGGCGCTCACTCGAGTCAGAAGGCGGCTGCGCATTTGGGCGGCAGGAAGCTGGGCTCTCGGCGAATAGGAGAAGAAAAAGCCCAGCGGCTGGGCAGGGGGTGGTGGAGAAGCGGGTGGCGTCGAGGCCCTACGGGCGGCGCCTGAGGCTGAGGGGCCGAACGAACGAGGGGTGCGCACAGACTCGAGGACCTGGGGGCAGACCAAGAGAGGATGCAGCAGGACCCTGCCAGGCCGAGCCCATGCCCACGTGCCCGAGCGACTGCCAGGCGAGGCTCACCAGCAGCGGATGAGCTGGTTGAGGGAGGTCCCTTCCACATGGCAGAGGCCATAGGCATGTGTGTGTGTGTGAAGGTGTGTGTCTATGTGTGATGAGTATCTGTGTGAGTTTCTGTGGATCTCCGGAAATGTGTATCTGTGTGTGTGTGTGTGTGTGTGTGTGTGTGTGTTCTGACTGGATGTGCATGTATCTCATGTGTGCATGAGTGCGTGTGAATGTGAGTGAACACGTATGTCTCTTTAAACGTGCGTACTTCTGTATGAATGTGTCTGCTTGGGTCTGACCTATGTGTGCATGAGTGTTGTATGTGTCTCCGAGTATTCGTGTCTGTCCCTGTCTGTGTGTGTGTGTACACATCTGGGTCAGTGTCACTTGCACGCCTGTATAGCTCTGTGTGTCTGCCGTGAGTGTGTATTTGTGTCTGTGTGTGTCTGTGAGTGTGCCCACCATGCTCTGCTGACAGGAGCCTGGGGTGCAGTCCGGCTGCTCCACGCAACCTCTGCCAAGTCCCCCCAGACTCTGGTTCCTGGGCGGTTTTGAACTCTGACTTCTCTCTTCAGCTGCCCAGCTCCGGCCACACCTCACTGGCTCCCACACCTACAAAGCCTCTGGTGGCCTTGGCTGCTCCCGGACCAGCCAGTGAGGACCCAAGCACAGGAAGGGGGCCAGACAGAGGACAGCCCCCAAAAGAGCTCTGTCCACCCTCACTGGCCAGCCTGGGGCTCCTCCCACCGAGAAGAGAAGGATTTGTCAGGAACACGTGTGAAGACATGTCCCACACAGCCGCCACCCCTCTCTTCCTCCTTCTAGGGTTCCTGGTCTTAGGGGGTCTGTTCTGGAAGATGATTTAACAGTTAAAAGGGCTTCCTATGAGCTGGAGGACTGACCGTCATCTCTTCCTCCACTTCCTCTGAGGGACTCGTCCTTCCAGATAGTTCCTGTGAGGCTGCTATTCCCAGGACCCTGCCCCAACCACGACAGAGGACCAGGGTTGGCCAATCGCACAGCCCCAGTCCTCCAATATATGATCACTGGCCAGGTTTGGGCACGTGACTAAAGCGAGATCAATGAGAGTCCTTCCCTGGAATTTTACTCGTGGAGCTTGGGAAGGGAAAAGCCTCCTTCCTCCAGAAAGGGTGACACATGCCTGCGGCCACCTGCCCACCAGCCTTTCCCTTACTCCTCGTGGAAAAAGCCTGTGGGTTTAGGAGAGAACCAAGAGATAGGCGAACTTTGCAGCGGGGCGGGCTGTGGGGAGAGGACCCGAGAGAGCAAGAGGCAGGGCTTTCCTGCCATACGAGTAAATAAATTCCTTTTGCTTGAGCTACTCTGAGTTGGGTTTCTGTGACTTGCTCAGAGGAGCCCGGGATAACCCCTGCTTCGGCTGCGGGCCTGGGGTCTCCAGGGTACACCAGAGCCCCTCTGCCTGGCTCTTAACACTCTTTTTAAGCTCCTAAACCCACCTGCTTCCTCAACCGCCACCTGCTTCACCAGGAAAAGTGATTCCGCAACCCTCCCTGTCTCTGCCTCCAACTTCCTCCTCCATCGCTGCCTCCTCGTTCTGTCTTCCCTCCGTCCCTTGCCCACAGCTGACCAAAAAAGTTGGAATTGGAGGGCTCAGCACCAATGCTTCCCAGACCTGCTCGAACATCAGCATCTCCTGGGAAACTGGAAAAATACAGTTCCCCAGGTTCCAGCAGACTCTCCACAGGCAGGCCCTGGAACTGTGATTTTGAAACATCTTACTAGTTGTGGCTGTGTCGCCTTCTCGGTTGTTGGGTAGGTCTTGGCTTTATCAGGATTTGGCCACAGAAGGGCATCCCGGGGTCCCTGACAACAGCGTATTGTCAGTTATACTGCTCGGTGCCTGCCTGTGGAGAGTCTGCTGGAACCTGGGGAACTGTATTTTTCCAGTTTCCCAGGAGATTCTGAGGTACGAGCAGGTCTGGGAAGATCCCCTTTTAACTTTTCCTGTCTTCTCTCAACCCCTTGTGATCTGGGCTCCTCTTTGACCCAACCTTCCCTTGGGTCCGGGGCACTTCCAGACTCCAAGCCAGACCAGCCACGCTTTGAAAGCCCGTCCTCCCTGCCCCTGAGCTCCCCACCCTTCCTCCATCTCCCGCCTCTGCTAGCTCCTTCTTGGCCTCTTTCTCTTGCTCCTTTGCATGCTGCCCTTCTTGACTGGGCAGACCCTCCCAGGGTGCCCCGCAGGATGGGTGCCCTGCAGGATGACCCTCTGCAGGGCACATGGGTGGCCTTCAAGAACTAGAGGTAGATGAAGATGGTAGACCTCACCCACACCTCACCCACACCTCCTCCCCAGATAGTATATTACAATGAAATCAGTGCTACCCCTCTTAAAACATCTATTGCCAAGAAGCTCAAAACAGACCTCCCCCCACTGCCCAGGAACCCTGGGGAGCCCCACTCTGGGTGAATTCAAGGACATGATGACCTAAGACTGGCTAAGCCTCCAATCGGGTCATTATATAGAGGGATCCAGGACGAATTAGAGAAAGTTCTGGACCCAGGGCACTATTCTGCTGGGTCGCTGGGCTCATCCATGCACGGGTGGAGGGGCTGGTGTCGTGTATTTTGCCAGGCACACACCTTTAACAACACATCACTTAACAGACCCTTCGGTGCAGCTGGGCAGGCTCGAAGCACTGGCCCTGGCTGCCCCTGGAGTGTAGACTTCAGCTCAGAGTCTCTAAACACTAAGATGAACTCACACACACCACGCAGCTGCAATAAAGTGAACACAGCCAGGGCCGCTCTCTACCCTGTGGCCACTGCCCAGCCACCAAGCACCAGCCTCTGGCAATGGCGGTCTCTCTCCAAGGTGCCCAGGGCTCCTCACGCCCAGCTTTCTGATTCTCTCAGGCCCCGGTCAGCTCCGCATTGTCCAGTTAAGGGCTGACTCAGGGCAACCTCTGGCCCACCAGGTATCTCCCCACTTCCAAGGTCAAGACTGGTCCTCGGCCCCAGGCAAGCCGAGCTGCGGAGCTGCGTGCTTGCCTTGCCTGGCACCAGCAGAGTATGGATTCCAACTGATTCAGGAGGGTGGGCGGGGCCGATACCAAAGAAAGTGGGAATGAGGACAAGAAAAGGGAACTGGGAAAGGAACGGGAGCAAGGCGGGGAGGCGGGGAGGGCGGGGGAATGGAGGGGAGCGTCTCGGGGTTCTCCCGCATCAGGCCTCGATGACTTTCCTCTTCCAGGGCAGAACCTCAACTCGAGGGGAGCAGAAACGCCCACGTCTGCCACTGCTTGGGACTCCTGCCACATGCCCGACGAGCTCCTGCCAGGGCTACTGACAGACCACCCCGACTCCCCACATCCATCCATCCATCCATCATTCCACACCCCTCCTGGTTCTTCAGCTTCTAACTGCCTTCAGCCGGGGCAGTGGGGCTGGGTAGTTTCCATCTGCAGACTGACGTCACCTTCTCAGGGGCCTTGCTCAACCGCCCCGTGTGCAGCAGCAGGAAACCCCTGAGGCTCTGACCACAGGGAGGGGCGGAGACAGGTGGCGCGCGGCCAGCCTGGCTGAGTCTCAGAGTGCTCACTGATAGGGACAGACCCTAGAAGCCAGCAGGGGAGCCTGTCAGAAGGACAGTGAAAGCTGACCAGGGCCTGGCCTGGCTCCCACATCCCCGGCCTCCACCCCACAGGCAGGACCTGAGTATTTCATTGTTACCCATTTCCCCAGTCTGAGTTCCACCTCGGCACAGATGGAAACGAATTTGTAAGGACAAACCAGTCCCCTCAATAGACCAGATTCCACTGGCAAACACTCAGTTGGCCTCGGGTGGCTCCTCTCATCATCACTTCCGTGGGCCCTGGTGGTTTCTGGGGCCTGGTGGGTCGAGTTGCTAATATCGATAATAATATTAACATCAGCCAGCCCATCATGATGCCACTGCATAGGAGACACTGATCTGCATGCTTCTCAGGCGTCATTTCACCTAATGTCACCGGTCCTCACAGGAAACTGAGTCTCAAGGGGATAAGCCACCAGCCCCTGATGACAGCCAGGAAGTACAGAGCCCTGCCCCGCTAGTCCCCACACCTGGGCTCAAAACCCCTTCACAGGGAACAGCTATGTCCTCCCCTTACCGGGCACCCGAGGAGACCCCACAGCTTCCAGGTGAAAGGTCAGTGCTGAGGCAGGGTGGGCTGTCTGCCCTGAGGCAGGCAGGCCCTGGCCCTCCTTCAAGGTCACACTTACAGGGCGAAGGGGGAGAACCCAGAAGCCTGGGCATTGAAGTGCCTGGTGCCTTGCAGGACTGGTGGCCAGTGGGGCCGTGGGTGGCCCTCTTGGACAGGAAGGCAGGCCAAGAGGGCCTTCTAGGCGCGGGTCAGACCTTCCTCTTGCTCTGGTGCTTGGGAAGGGCTGTGACAGCGGGTGCTGGCCCCAGAGGAATTATTCTTGTCAGGCCCTTCACGTTCCCTGACTGGAGATTGCAACATCCAAGGAAAGCTTCTTGCGCCTTGGGTCTCTCCTCGCCCTCCGAAGGTCCCTGAGCCTTAAGGAACCGGCTAGAGGGGCTTCTGGCTTGAGCCTCAGAGGCCTGGGACTCAGCCTGGCAAGAGCGGCCTCTTTAGGCTCCCACTATCTACCTCTCACTGTCCCCGGGGGGCCCGCAGGTGGGAAAGTCGCTCCCTGTCACTGCTGTGCCTGAGAGAAGGGCCCGGAGCCTGCCTCCGGAACCAGGCGGGCCTCCTGAATTTTCTTACTAACCGTGGGACCTGGTCCACTGGCTTTTTCCCCTTCTGGCACCCCCATTTCCTCCTTCGTAAAGTGGGAATAATAATAGTATTTACCTCCAGAATCAAGTGAGTCAGTCACGCACCAGCCTGGAGTTGTGCTTGGCAGATCGAAACTGCTTGAAGAATGTTAGCCGTTATCTACTGGACTGTGAAATGTTTCCATTTCAGTTCTATGAGCGTTTTTTAAGGTCCCGTCGTATGCTCAGTGATGGGACCTCAACTAGAACAGGACTAGAACAGGCATCCGGATGCAAGCGGGCAGGGGAGGTTTGCACCTGTTAGAGGATTCTGGAAGTCACCTGGATGGGAAGGTCCCACCCCAGACCGCCCCCTGGGCCTGGAATGCCCCTCCAAGTTCAAGCCTAGTGCGGCCCACACCCAAGGAGGGGCTGGGGCTGGCACACACACAAACAGATTAATAAAAGGGTTTTGAGTGAAATATTCGTTAATGGACGAAAAGAAAGGGGGTTGGGCTGGCAGACAGGCCTTCCCTAGATGGGGGTGAGGGGTGGGGGGCGCCCCAGAGGTGGAAGGGCTGCGGCCGGGGGCACAGAGAAGAGTCTTAAATGCCTGAGCGCCTCTGTCTCCCCCACCCAGGAGTCCGAATGGGGCCGGAGGGAAGTGCGCCCCCATCCCGGGAAGGTGGGAGGTGGGCGATGTCCGGGTTCCCACGCGTCCAGATGCGCCGGCGGCTCGGAGAAGCTCCGCGGGCGGGACCCGTGGGCGAAGTCGCGACTCGGCCACCCGCTCTCGGGCCGGGCGACCCTGGGTGGCTGCGCGCGCTCCGGAGTCTCGGGTTCCGCCTGTGAGAAGGGGGTGACTCCCGCGCGGCCGCCGCCTGGAGGGCTGGGGGCGCCGAAGGGGTTAACGCACCTGGGACGCCGCCGCCCCTCCCGGCCCCTCCTCCGG